>NC_080422.1:23873735-24228735 GCF_029873635.1 Malania oleifera
GGTTTGCCCATTGATATGATTCTTTAAACTAGCAGTAAAGTTACATCAGTGTCAAAGTACTGGTAAAATTGTTTCCTGTTAAACAAACTTAGAAAGTCTAGCAAAAACAAGAAAGTTTGCACATTCCATTCACATCTTTAATGAGATTGAGTTATCTGATTGCATATTTATTTATTTAAATTTCAAATTGATTTTAAAACATTAAGGATGCAATCCAAAAAAGGTCCTTGTTGAGAAAACGCAAGATGGAAAAGATCAGTCAGAAATGAATATACTGGGTAGATGTAATGTCGAGTTTCAAGGGAACCAATTCAAGGGCATCCATGTCAGGTTTAATTTCGAAAATATGGCCAAGATCAGAGTGGTTTGTTGATTATGGGCACGTTGGAGAAAGAATTTTCACGCATCATCACATAATTCATGCATTGCATTTAAAAAAAAAAAGGAAAAAGGGAAGAAAATAAAAGAAAAAAAGAAAGAAAAATGCATACATATCCCCATGATCTAGCATCATAACAACATACATGTATATCATGCAACATGCATCATTGTCATTCAATATACATACATATCATGCTATGTGCATTACATATCCCTGTGTCACACACATGCATTTGTATCATGCAGCATGCATATCTCCCCACATTCTAGCATCATAAGTAGCAGCATGCATACACCACATAGTATCATTCATTCACACTTGTCTTGTCATCCTTGTCTAAGCAATCCATGTCCTTCTAAAAAATTGGGGCAACTGGCCCAGGTCTTAGTCAAGTTATCTACTCTGAAACTGAGGCAATTAACCCTAGTCCAAATTTTAGCATCCACTTTGAAATTGGGGCAGCCTTTAGGACCAAATTAAGTTATCTGGCTCTCGGGGTCCTACACCCAATCATTCATCATCAATTCAACAATTCATCTGGCTCTTGGGATCCTATACCCGAGCATTCATCTTCAATTTGAAAATTCATCTAGCTCTTGAGATCCTATACTCGAGCATTCATCGTCAATTCAACAATTCATCTGGCTCTCGGGATCCTATACCCGAGCATTCATCATCAATTCAAAAATTCATCTGGCTCTCGTGATCTTATACCCAAACATTCATCTTCAATTAGACAATTCATCGGGCTCTCAAGATCCTACACTCAGGTAGTCATTAGAATCTCAAGATCCTACACCTAAGTAGTCACTTCCTAAGTTAGTAGGATCCTACACTCGGCACAAGTCCTCCTCTCCTCAAAAGCCATTGCTAACTGGGATTCTACACCTGAACCATCATTAACCATTGGTCCATAATTCCCATTGAATAGTCATTAGACTCTCAGAATCCTACATCTGAGGAGTCCTCAAGATCCTACACTCGAGCAATCAACAAACTCTCAGAATCCTATATCTGAGGAGTCCTTGAGATCCTACACTTAAGCAGTCATCGGACTCTCAGAATCCTACATCTGAGAAGTCCTCGAGATCCTACACTCGAGCTATCTGCAAACTCTCAGAATCCTACATGTGAGAAGTCCTTGAGATCCTACACTCGAGTAATCAGCAAACTCTTAGAATCCTACATCTGAAAAGTCCTCGAGATCCTACACTCGAGCAATTAGAAGACTCTCAGAATCCTACATTTAAGAAGTCCTCGAGATCCTACACTCGAGCAATCAGTAGACTCTCGGAATCCTACATTTGAGGAGTCCTCAAGATCCCACACTCAAGCAATCAATAGACTCTTGGAACCATATATTTGAGGAGTCCTCAAGATCCTACACTCGAGCAATCAATAGACTCTTAGAATCCTACATCTGAGAAGTCCTTAAGATCTTACACTCGAGCAATCAGTAAACTCTCAGAATCCTACATCTAAGAAGTCCTCGAGATCCTACACACAAGCAATCAGCAGACTCTCGGAATCCTACATCTGAGGAGTCCTTGAGGTCCCACACTCGAGCAATCAACAGACTCTCAGGATCTTACACTTGAGTAGTCAAACATTCAAAGGATCTTGGGACCCTACACCTGATTGATCATCCCCAACGAAGTAACTATTTTTTAGAGATTCAGGATCTTACACCTCAGTAGTCAAACATTCAAGGATCTTGGGACCCTACACCTGATTGATCATCCCCAGCAAAGTAATTATTTTTTCAAAGACTCAGAACCCTACACCTAAATATTCGGGATCTTACACCCGATTGATCATTCCCAATGGAGTAACCAATTTTCAAAGACTCAGCCCTACACCTGAATACTCGGGACCCTACACCTAATTGATCATTCCCAATGGAGTAACCATTTTTCAAAGACTTAGGACCCTATACCTGAATACTTGGGATCTTACACCCAATTGATTATTCCCAATGGAGTAACCATTTTTCAAAGACTCAAGACCTGAATACTTGGGATTTTACACTTGATTGATCATCCCCAATGGAGTACCACTTTTCAGAGATTCTATCCACTGACTTCCTAAAGAATTGTGCCACATTCCCATTTTGGCCAGTTTAAATTTTCTCATCCCTGGTTGGTAGAAGCAAACTACATCTGGTTGATCTGAAAGCTTTAGGCAGTTGTTTGACATGGTTAAAATAGGTGTCTTTTATCTTTACAGGCTTGTTACTACAAATAACGTAGAGAGTTCCTATTGTTACATTGAAACAACAAAGCGTACAAAGAGGGTCAACTATAGACACCCCAATTTTAACTAGGCCGTTCTGGGAAGACCCGGCATACTAAAAAGTTGACCTTGTGTTCCCAGGAATGGGAGGATCCGATTGAGTCTCGGTGTATTTTAAAAGAATCCTGAGTTGTTTTTACATTGAGTTTGATTGTTTTGGTTAAGTCTGACTATTTTAAATTGAATGCCAACATTTTTAAAATTTGAATCTTTTATTTTTAGAGTCCCGATATTTTTTAAATTGAGTCCGGACGTTTTGGATTGATCCTTTCAAAATTTTAATTGAGTTCTCGAATTTTTAGATCGAGTCTTTGTTTTTATTTATTATTTTTTTTGTAGGGCTTTATGTTGGCAAGAAAATAAAATATAATAATAAAAAGAAAAAAGAGGGGGAGCTTAGATGTTTAGGGTTAGTTTGTTTTATAAATAAGGGAGCAAACACACAAGAACAGGGGCCGCCAGGCATCAAAGACAACCACAACGTCACATTGTTTCCTTCACGCAGGGCCGCACGATCTCTCTATCTCTTTAGCCTTACTCTAACTCTCTTCCAACTCTCGCTCTCTCCATCTCCCATCACCATAGCTATAGCCATCTCCACCACTACTGCCCTATTTTTCTCCTTTCAATACCAGCAGCCACAGTAGCCATGCCCAACAGTACCTTTACGGCCAGCACAACCCCATCCCCACGGCCATCTGCAACTCCGAATGCTCTCTCTCTCGCTTACCCGAGCATTCACGCACCCAACCCCTTTGCAACCTTGACCTCCACGCCTTTTTGCAACGCAACACCAGTTCGACACCTCCTCGTGCCCAGCTCCGACTATCTCTCGCAGTGTAGCTCTCCTCCGGCCTGCACGCTGCCTGCACGCCACACGATTGACGACCCCATTTGGTGTCGCCGTCGCCGGCACCCTCCGGTCACGCACAGCACCACTGACATCTGCTCCCCGCAGCCATACTCCACGTCTCTCTACAACACAACACCAGTTCGTCGTAGCTACGGTGACCCAGCTCCGACCACCTGCTTCCTCCTACGACCATAGTCACCTGGTGAGTTCTCTCTATCTCTCTCTCTCTCTCTCTCTCTCTCTCTCTTTTTCTCTATCACAATACACATACACACACTTCTAAACACACACCATTTACACACACATAAACACACACTGATCAACACACAGGCCCTCTACCCTCATATATACACACACTCACGTGCCTTTATTTTTTTTATTTACTTTATTTTTATTATTTCTTGTGTATTAGCTTTGGACGTTTTAGTTTGAGTTAACATTTAAAGTTTAAATTTTTATTTGGTAATTAGTTTGAGTTAACATTTAAAGTTTAAATTTTTATTTGGTAAACATGTTAGTATGTATGGTATTACTTATTTTAGTATAGATATTTATTATTATTATTATTATTATTATTATTATTATTATGTGTTTGCTACAATGCTCATGTGATATGTTTAATATGTAGAGTGTTTAATATTTCGGGTTTGGTTGAGTGTATTTGAATATGTAAGGTTTATGTGGTAGGCTTAATATTTAGGGTTTGGTTGTGTGTATTTGAATATGAAAGGTTTACATGACATGTTTAATATGTAAGGTTTGGTGGTGTTTAATATGTAGGGTTTGGTTGTGTGTATTTGAATATGCAACGTTTGTGTGGTAGGTTTAATATTTTGGGTTTGGTTGTGTGTATTTGAATATGCAAAGTTTTATGTGGTAGGTTTAATATGGTATGGTTACTACTTAGTGTTCATTTAAATATTCTATGATCATGTGGTGTCTCTAAGATTTAGGGTTTTATTTATTTAAATAAGCAATATTCCTTTGGCATCGGAAAACTCATAATAAAATTAAAAAAGAGAGAAATCTAAAAAATATTTTTGAGAATTATAAGTCCTCGTTTCTACACCATCTGAGTTTCAAAAACATCCCATACTAGTATTTTTCTATTAAAAAATTCTATACAATTTCAAAATTTGGGAGTGTATTTTCTTAAATATTTTCTTGATTTTTATCCCTATGATTTCAAAAAGGGGTACGAGCTTTTGCGCTTTATGTACCTTTAGTTCTGAGGGAATATATACTATGTATATTTTTGTGATTAATTTCTTTACTCGTATATTTTGTAAATCCATAAAAGGAGTAACATAAAAGGTTTTTCATAATTAATTAGGCACTGTTCGTAAGAACAGACACATAGGGGGTGCTCGTACCTTTCCCTCGCGTCACTGAACTCTCGATCCCGACTTTGGTAACGCAAACCGATTCTACCCTTAATTGGGCAGTAATCAAATATTCTAATCACACTAAAATGTTAGTGGTGACTCTAATATTCCTATTTTTTTCCTGAAAATCTAAAATAATTTTTATTTTGCCACCTCGAGGCACCCGTGCACCAGGAGGTTGCGACACTTTTAAACTTTCTTTCTTATTCTTCAAGCTTTAAACTATCATCTTGAACTCCATACTTTAAGCTTCTTTTGATCATCCTTGTATACATATTCTTGAGCTTCAAACACTTGAATCCTGAAATATCATTACTCAACCAAATATGTTAAGTTCCATTTATTTGTTAATATCAAAACAGGATGTTAAGCCTTGTAAGGCCAACAATATGTGAGTAGGGATCATATTAATTCATCTAGGGAAGTGTTTTTTCAAATTTCCTCCTTCAGTTATTGTAGTGACTTTAGGTTCCCAAATTGGTGGAAGTCCTCTAAGGATTTTCCAAATCATCTCATAAGTTGTGTAATTTTTTCCTAAAGTATTGAGGGAGTTTATTACATAGGTGAACCTAGTGTACATACTTGTAATAGTTTCATTCGGGTCTATCCTAAAAGCCTCATACTCACTTGTGAGCATGTTGATTCTACTATCTCTAACATCAACTGTTCCTTTATAGGTTACCTCTAATTTATCCCATATTTCTTTGGCTGATTTACATGTCATGACCCTATTGAATTTATTTACATCAAGAGCACAATATAATGTATTCATAGCACTTGAATTTACTTGCAACATTTATGATTATTGTCAATCATCTCTTTTTCTTCTTTAGGTGAATCTTTATTATCTATGTTTTTGGTAGGGACAAAGTCACCATGTGTGAAAACTTTCCAAGCTTTCAAATCCATCGTTTGTAGGTATATGCTCATTCGTTGTTTCCAAAAAGTATAGTTGACACCGAAAAAGAGGGGTGGCCTATAAGAGGATTGACCCTTGGCAAAGGGAGATACACCTAGGTGTGCCATAAAGATCTTTGTGTAACTTCTAAATTAAGATTTACTACAACCTCTCTCTGATACCAATTGAGAAGTAAGGTGTATTTCCAAGAAGGGGGGGGGGGGGTGAAATGGGTTTTTAAAATTTTTTTTGTAAATTCTTGTTTTACAAATTATTTTAGTTAAGTATTAACCCTCTTTTCAATTTGAGTTAATTTGCAATCACACTCTACAACACAACAACTTCACAAGTACAATTGATTTGTAATATAACCAACACTCAATCCAAGATTTTGTATTTATTGATGAATGATGATGATGATTAAAACTTCAATATTCAAATTCCAGCTTTTCAATATCAATCCAATCAATGAGGTGAGCTTGATATCGCAATATGAAATAAAATAGAAAATTCAACCAAGCTTCCAAAATTCAAATATTGATATCAAATAAGTGTCTTGAATTTAAGTATATAACCAACCATTATATTAATGAGTTTTGGTATTAATCAATCAATGTACTCCCTTGCGGTTTCCACAATATAATATTGATCAATCAATGAAGTCCCTTATGGTTTCCGCAATTCCTAAAAGCAAATTAATTTTCAGCAAATTAAGCACACAACCACGTAGTTTATATATACAAAAAATTAAAGAGAATAGGGAAGAGCAAGACACCAAGATTTTACGAGGTTCGGCTATCCCCGCCTACGTCCTCGCCTTAGGAAAACCACCCAAGAATTTCACTATACCACTCCCTTGACCGGGCAGAGCAAACCTTTTACACACTCCTTCGAGTAGGATAGAGCCCTCCTCTCCAAGCAATACCCCATTCTTGGTTAGCCAACAATTCAATCAACCCTGAATCATAAAAAACAATAAGAGAAAATTTTGTGTACAATGACACTCTCAAAAGAACTGATTAGTACAATTTGAATATCACAATATACTTTAATCAAATATCAATATAGAAAGTTGAAACACAATTTTATATCACCGGGTACTTTCTTAGATTGAAGATTTCAAGTAGAGAACAAGAACTGTGAGTAGTATTAGCAAGATCACATCAAAACTTCAGAAAAAGTTTTTCAACAATGGAGCTTTTGAATGTAAGAGTATATACTGATTTGCTAATTGTTGTTAGAATTTAATTCTTGGGTTTAACATGTATTTGTAGATAGAAAAGGTAGTATTTCGTATTCCCCAAGTTGCTTTGAGTATTCTCCAAGTTTTTACAAAGTTTGGGGGCCAAGAAAACACTTTTGGAAACTTTCCCACGCTACTTTATTTCAAATTTTACGAAACTCAGTCGCTTGTCAAAAACGTGTCAGGCGCTTGTCACTTAAAAATCCAGCATATTTCAAAAGTTAGAGTTATGTCAGTCACCTGAGTGTGTTCAATCAGTCGTCTGACTCAACCTTAGAAACCGGTCAATCGCTTGAGAGTACTCAGTCAGTCGCCTAAGTTGTCAGCTTTGACCACACTTCAGTATTTTGGTCATAACTTTTTATATACAACTCCAACTTGGATGTTCTTAGTATCAACAGAAAGCTACAAGAAAATTCCACAACTTTCATGTTAAATATGTTGTAAAAAAGGAGATTTTGATAGAGAAAAATAGCTTATTAATGTAGATGTAGAAAAAAGAAGGGAATTTTGGAGAATCCTGTTTTTGTGCTTTTCATTCCAAAAATAATTTAAATCATTTGAAATACTTACATGAGACTTCTTAAAAGACTATAACTTTCTAAGCGCTAAGTCTTCATGTATAATTTGCTTTGCTCTCAGTATCTTCATGTATTTGATTTGCTTTCAATATCTTCATGTTTTTTCTTTGACTTCGTTCATAGCTCATTAACTTAAGTACATACTTCATCAAGTTCTTCTAGCTTTAAGTTTAAGCTTTCAATGGACTTTTCAAGCAATTCTCCTTGGTCTTTTATCAACACTCTTAAGTCCAAAAACTTCACTTAACCAAATATGCTAAGTTCTTTTACTTTGCTATCATCAAAACAAGATTCTAAACCTTGTGAGGGCCAAATAAATCAGATGACTAAAGATCTAGTAAGGATGCAAGCAAACTGCAAAAGAATAAAAGATTTAGAAATACTTTGCTTTGAAAGTAAAATTGAGGATCAAAATAAAATAATTTACAACTTCACTAAAGGAAATGAGAACTTTGATAAAATGATTGGATCACAAATAAGTCTTTGGATGAAGAAGGTATAGGATTCAATGGAGTAGAGAATACAAGGAAAAAGAACCTCTACATGGGGTACTTTATAAGAGCCTCTAAAGACTATGCTAGCACCTCTTCAAATGCTTACACTCACACCACATACTTCCTATGTAAGAAGAAAGGACACATTAAGTTTGAATGTCTATTAAAGAGAAAGAGTGTTCAAATTAAGCAAGTTTGGAAAGTAAAAAAACATCTATTGTTAAAACATCAAGACCTAATAAAGTATGGGTACCAAGATGAAAGCCTAGTTCACAACCAAGGACTCCATAGATCTTGGGAATAGTCATTATTTTGAGGAATTAAGAAAGCTAAATCTATACTAAAATGAAAAGGGATGCCTCCGTAGCCTTTAACATTTAAGGTAGCCAATTCAAAAAGAGATTTAGTGATGACTATAAGTGTGCTTTAATAATAGATAAATGCTTAAAACATAAATTATTAAATACTATAATAGAGACCTTGAGAATATAATGCATAAACTGATATGAGGTATGATAAACTTAAATAAGAGTTTTTGAGCTTATTAATGACTATAATACTGAAACAAATGAATACAAAAATGGTATTGTTGGCCACAAATCAAGAAAACTTGGATTGTACAAGGCTTAACTTTGAAAGTATTGAGATTTGAAAAGACATATGAATTTTGGTATTCATATAAAAAAGAATTTCCTGAAACCAAACACTAAGTTGGGTTGAAATGTTTGACACAACTATCTTTTTGCTTAGATCTTTTATTTGTTTTCTTTTGACCATCTTAGTTCACATGCAGACGTTGGATTATGTTATATATTTTTTGGCATGCTGAATAATTGATGATCATGTTATGATTGAAATATATGCTAGATTATGAACTTTGTTATTGCAATCTAAATGTGAATTTTTTATGGTCCTTAGTACCTTTGCATAATATTTCTTTTGGTTTATCTTTTTGTTGATATAAAAGGAGGAGAAAATTTAGCAAATTGAGCATGAGCATGACATAATAAATTTAAAAGCATGATTGATAATGGTGATTGCTAATGAACTGATAATGATGATAGCTTCACATGATATTTACACTCATACTATACATGAGTACATAGTTTGTCCTTCAAGAATGAACTTATGAATTTATTGAATATGAAATATATTTCATTCAGGGAGAGTTATACTTGTTAAGTAATAATATCATGATTTTTGTTCATTACTAGAAATTATTTAAAAAATCTGATATACAATCTTTTGTATTTTCTTATGTTTTTTGGGACTAATTATCTATCTTTTTATGCATGATGAATGCAAAGTTTCTATTTTGTGCCTTTACTGGATATATATTTTTGCTTATAGCTGCTCATTGCTTGATATGTATCTTTTTTTGCTCTTTTTGATTGATGTCAAAGGGGGGAGAATTTTTAGGGGAAAATTGGGCATGACACTGTATACCTAAGCATGAATATTGGGAATAATGGCTCACTATGAAATGAAATATATGAGCATGTAATTGATCTTGAATTATGACATGAACTAATCTTGATATATGAGCATGATATTGAAATTGATCAAGAATTCTTATATGCTTATTGAAATTGATCTTGATATTGTAAATATTGTTAAGATAATGCTTATTGTAAGAGAGAGCCTTTTTAAGGCTTACTATTTTTTTTTTCTTGTTTGTCATCATAAAAAAGGGGGGGATTATTATCCTCAAAAGGCTTAGAATCTTGTTTTTATGATAACAAAGTAAAAGAACTTAACATATTTTTTTAAGTGAAGTTTCAGGACTCAAGTGTTGATTAAAGACCAAGGTCAATTACTTGAAAAGTCCATTAAAAGCTTGTACTTAAAGCTATAAGAACTTGATGAAGTATGTACTTAAGTCAATGAGTTATGAAGGAAGTCAAAGAAAATACAT
Organism: Malania oleifera; assembly: GCF_029873635.1. NCBI lineage: Eukaryota > Viridiplantae > Streptophyta > Magnoliopsida > Santalales > Ximeniaceae > Malania > Malania oleifera. The sequence goes on from NC_080422.1 coordinate 23,883,779, forward strand.
GAAGATATTGAAAGCAACGCAAATACATGAAGATACTGAGAACAAAGCAAATACATGAAGACTTAGTGCTTAGAAAGTTATAGTCTTTTAAGAAGTCTTATGTAAGTACTTCAAACGATTTCAATATGGATACATGAAACTCTTAAGTTAATTACTTGGACCAAGATACCTTTTAAAATACTTGGAAAATATTTATATAAGGTCAAAAGTTATTTCAAAAGGGTTAAAATTTTTTTTGGAATGAAAAACACCAAAACAAGATTCTCCAAAATTCCCTTCTTTTTTATACATCTGCATTATTAATGAGCACTTTGCTCTATCGAAAACTCCTTATCTTAAACTGTGTTCAACATGAAAGTTGTGGGAGTTTCCCTTGACTTTCTGTTGATACTAAGAACGTCCAAGTTGGAGTTGTATAGGAAAGGCTATGACCAAAATACTGAAGGGTGGTTAAAGTTGACAGCTCAAGCGACTGACTAAGTATTCTTAGGTGACTGACCAGTTTCTGAGGTTGAGTCAGGTGACTGACACAACACTGACTTTTGAAATACAGTGGTTTTTTAAGTGACAGGCGTCTGACACTTTTTTGACAGGCGACTGACTTTCATAAAATCTGAAATAAAGCAGCATAAGAAAGTTTCCAAGAGTGTTCACTTGACCCCCAAACTTTGTAAAAACTTAGGGAATACTCAAAGAAACTTAGGGAATGCGAAATACTACTTTTTCTATCTATAAATACATGTTAAACCAAGAATTAAATACTAAAACAATCAACAAATCAGTATATACTCTTATATTCAAAAGCTCCATTGTTGAAAAACTTTTTTTGAAGTTTTGCTGTGATCTTGCTGATACTACTCACAATTCTTGTTCTCTACTTGAAATTTTCAATCTAAGAAAGAACCTGGTAATATAAATTTGAGCTTAATATTTCTATATTGATATTTTATTGAAGTATATGGTGCTCTATTCAATTTGTACTAATCAACTCTTTTAAGAGTGTCATTGTATACAAAATTTTCTTTTGTTGTTTTTAACGATTCAAGGTTGATTGAATAGCTAGCTAACCGAGTGTGGGGTATCGCTTAGAGAGGAGGGCTCTATCCTAGTTGAAGGAGTGTGTAAAAGGTCTTCTTGGCCCAATCAAGGGAACGGTATAGTGAAATCCTTGGGTGGCTTATCTAAGGTGAGAATGTAGGCAGGGATAGCCGAACCTTGTAAAATCTTGTTGTCTTGCTCTTTGTTGACTCTAGGAGTCTAATCCTGTTTTGATACTGACAAGTCACTTGGCATTTGACTTGTGCAATTGAGTTTTTGAACAAGATTATAATTTAGAATGCATGAACGGTAAACTTGGTATGGAAGCCACAAGGAACTTAAACTACATATGACTTGGCTCAATCCATGGAACTAGAGGAATAAAAGGATGAAGAAGCAAGCTTCAAGTTCAAGATCTTCAATGGGAATGGGTATTTAGAATTGAATGTATTTACAAGTCATATGATATAATTCAAAGCTCAAACATTCCCTAAACAGACTTTAGGACTCATGCATTTCACTAAAGATACATTTACATTAGTTATAGGTTGAATAAATTTTTAGAGGCAAAATTTTAGAGGCCTCATCGACGAAACCCATGGCCTAGTCAACGAACGCATGAAGGTCACTCGACAATGAACAATATTGTCTAGTCGAAAAAAAAAAATACCGTGAGCCCAAAATGTTCAGACAGTGCTTTCATCGATGAACTCAGGATCTTATCGATGAATGAGTGTTGTACACTCATCGACAAATGTACCCATTCGCCGATGAAGGTCGCTGCGCTGAACGGCATCTAAGTGAGGATATGCACGAAAATTACTTAATCCAATTGATCCAAAGGCTAGAACTTAATCTAGGGCCGAGAACACTTATAAAAATAATCTCTAAACCCTAGAAGAACAATTTTTTGCATATTATTGAGAGTGTTGAACTTTTTGCCTACATTTTGAGAGCCTTGAAGATATAGCTTGACTTATGCCTACACTCCAAAGATTTTATATGCAGTTTTGGGCATTTGTTTTGTTGATCAAAAAGCATTCAAGCACATATTTTGCAATCATCATTGATATGAGGTTTGAGTAGTTTGAGCATTCAAATCCTATTTTCTTGTTTCCCACATTCATTATATTTAATATTTTCTTGGAGAAAAAATATTGTTGTGTATTTTATATTCATTGATTGAATAAAATACTTGAGAAAAGTTTTCTTAACTAAAATCTTTGAGATATTCAAAACTATATTTTCATTCAAAGATTTGGTATTTGGTTATTGCAAAAACTATCAGATTGCAAATTCTAAGACCTTCTAGATACATATTCATGAGGAATAGTTTTCTACAACATTGTTTAAATCTTTGTGATATTCAAAGTCCTATTTTTTATTCAAGGATTTAATCTTACACGCTATTTGATCGCAAGAACTTAGATCTACATATTATCCAAGACTACTTTTTAAAGATCTTATTTGTTATTCTTGCATAAAGTGATTTGAAATCAAACCCTAAGATCTCCAAAGCATGTATTTATAAATATTAATTTTTGTGAGATATTGATTAAAGGGTAGATTTGTGAAACATCTCATTCTTCATATAAAGATCATATCTTACATACATATTGAGTTTCATGTTTTATCATATGATTATGCACTAGGATTTATCTTGTACTCACTAGCTTGGTCAGAAGCATTTTGAGTTGTTGTAGAAATTGTATTCATTATTTTGTATTCACAGTTCGGGCTATGAACCGAGGTTGAGGAGGAAGCTATGCCTTTTGTAAGAAGCGGATTGTAAGGGAAGTTCCATTCCAATTAAAGGAGTGGATTTTTAGTGGAATCCTTGAGTGGGTTGCTTAAGGAGAGGGCGTAGGCTAGGGTAGGCCGAACCTTGTAAAAATCGATTTTGCATCTCTCTTACCCACACTTCTATTTAATTTCCACGTAAGATTATTTGTTTGAATATTGTGAATATTTTAAATATATAGTAGGCCATCAAAGTAATTGGGTAAGTTAGGTTGATTGATAAAATCACTCATTAGGTTGATTAATTGAAAAACATTGAGGTAGTTGTAAGTAGCTTGCAAGTTTGTAATTGATTGTTTTCAAAATTAGAACTTGAAAGACTTAATTTCTTAAAATACCCAATTCACCCCCTCTTGGGATAACACCAGAATTCATATTTGGTATCAGAGCCAAGTTTACATAGACTTAACCGTTATTTTTGTAAAAGATCACAATGGTACACCTCAGTATAACCCCATTCGATGAGGGACACTCGTCCACTAGACTACCAATTTTTTGTGGTATAAATTACATCTACTGGAAATGAAAATGAGTATATATCTTTTAAATGTGGATTGGAAAGTGTGGAGAATATTGTATAAAAGAAACCATGTTCCTATGAAAGTAGTTGATAAAGTAAATGTACCTAAGATTGAAGATGAATATACTGATGATGATTGGAAATCCGTTAGCCTAACAAGGCTTTCACCTCTTGTTTTAATGGTAACAAATGAAGAAAAAGTTTAATGTGTTATTTGTTCAAGTAATGATGTTTTTAGGAAACTTAAAAAGACAAAACCAACAAAGCTTCGAAAGATCACCAACAAGCTCAAAGGTGTATGATGTATCATGAAGTGATAAAAAAGGGAAGCTCAAAGACAGTTAAAATATGGAATGAACTCAAAGCTCAAAGATAACCATGAAGTTTTCAAAGAACAAGAAGTGTTTATATTTTTAGGAAAGGTACTTCAAAGGTAAAAAATTCATTGTGAATGAAATGAAGCTTATTAAGGGATATAAATGTACTTAGAGACTTTCTTTTAAAACTTCGAAAAATATTTTTCAAGAGTAAGAAAGCAAGAAAACCAAACATCTTTGCAAAAGAGAGAAGAAAAGAGTTCTTTTACTGTTCAGGCGACTGAGCTTTTACCCTCAGGCAACTGGGGATTTATTGAAAGAAATCAGAATAGGTAGTGTTTCTTCAAGCGCCTGACCCTGTATCTTCAGGCTTCTGAACCCACTTCAGACTACTAAGGTTGCACCTCAAGCAACCAAAGTTTCGCAATGACCAGATTTTTCAAACTTCTTGATTTCAAATAAAATTTTCTTGCGCCCTAATCTTTTTAGAAACTTGGGGGGCACTCCAAGTAAACTAGGGCAGCATGAATGAGAGTGTTTCTAAAGCCTATAAATTCATGGTTTATGAAAATCAAACCCAACAATCATTGAACAATCTTTCAAAAGCTCTCTCACTCAAAGCTATCTTGCTATCTGCTCTAAGCTCTGAATTCCTGTGAATTTCTTGAGAAATCTCTGAGCTTTTTACATCTTCTCTAAGGCATATGATTTGAGTTCTTGATCCTTATCAAGAGAAGTAAACCGGTGATATTTACATTGAGCTTCTTGCTTCATTCCTTTGTTATTTTTAAATTGAAGTATATTAGTTTTTCAATTGTACTAATCAGCTCTATTTGAAAGCATTCTTTGTACACATCTATTTGATTTGTATTTTGTAGATATTGATGGTTCAAGGTTATTTGGATCGTTGGCTAAGCATGGGGATATCACTTAGAGAGGCAAGCTCTAGCCTAATTAAAGAAGTGACCGGACAAGGGTACATCATTTGGAGAGGCGGGCTCAAGCCTACTAAAGGAGTGTGTAATCGGTGTTGTTCCTCCTGGTAAAAGAACTAATTTTAGTGAATCCTTTGGTGGTTTGCCAAAGGCGAGGATGTGGGCTGGGTATAAGCCAAACCTTGTAAAAATCCCGATCTTATTCTCTCTTTTCCTTAGTCTTTATTTTTAACACATATAAATTGCGTGGATGGTTTAATTGGTAATCATATATACTATGTATATTTGGAAATCAAGTAAACTTAAAGTCTAATTTTGATTTGTGTTGCAAAAATCAAATGGGAGTATATTAGTTAAACCATACTTTGTAGAAATCATACGGGAGTACATTACTTGGTTAACATCGCAAAGATAAATTAACTAAGAGTTTATTTGAATTTTGAATTTTGGGAAGAGTGTGAATGTTTTTTTGAATATTAAATTTAGAAACAAATTACATTCTCTACAGGGCTTACAAATTCGTATACGCAGGGCTGCAAACAATATAACCATCTTGATTGGATGTTGTGGTTGATTGAAAAAATTCATTGGTTTGGTTGATTGATTGGTTACTTGATTGTTTAAATAGTTATGTTGTTGATTGTATAAAAGAAACTAAGTTCTTGTGTGATTGAAAAGTTAAACAAACAAGTCAAGAATTGGTTAAAAGAAATAAAAGAGGTTAAAAAGTCTTAAAAGGAATTAAGAGAATTTCTTTTTTAAATCCAATTCACCCCCCTCTTAGAACTACATCTTAGTTTTCAATTGGTATCAGAGTGGGGTTATAGAAAATCTTAATTAGTAGCTATAAAAAGATCTTAATGGCTCACATAGGTGTAACTCCCTTTGGAGAGGGACATGGACCATCTTCAAGTAAGCTTTTTATCTTTTATGGACATAACTACACTTTTTGGAAAAAAAACGAATGCAAATCTATCTTCAAACTATGAATTGGAAAGTTTGGGAGGTTGTCACAGATGGTGACCTAATTCCCCTTAAACTAGTAGATGGAAAACAAGTTCCTAAGGAGAAAAATGGTATGACAGACTTAGATCATAAGATGTTGCAAGTTAATTCTAGTGCTGTGAATGCTTTATATTATGCTTTAGATGCTAAAGAATTTAATAGAGTAATGACTTGCAAATCGACTAAAGAAATATGAGACAAGCTAGAAGTCACTTACGAAGGCACTATAGATGTTAGGGATAATATGATTGATATGCTTACAAGAGAATATGAAGCTTTTAAGATGAACCCAGATGAATCTATAACTAGCATGTACACTAGGTTCACTTATATAATAAATTCCCTAAATGCCTTAGGAAAAACCTACACTATCAATGAGATGATAAGAAAATTTCTTAGAGAGCTGCCACCTATATAGGAACCAAAGGCCACTGCAATAACAGAAGGTAGGAACCTTAAAACCACTTCTTTAGATAAACTTATACGTTCTCTCCTCACATACGAAATGACAATGAATGAAAGGAGTGGAAAAACCAAAGCCCAAGAATTAATAGCCTTTAAAGCCTCAAAAGAAAACTCTAATAGTGAAGAAGAAATGGATGAAGATGAACTAGCCTTCATATCTAAGAAACTTGCGAAAATCCTTAGAAGGAAAAACAAATTCAAAAGAAGAAACCAAGACTCCGAATCAGAAGAAGAAGAAATCAGCAAAAAGAAATCTAAAAATAAAACCCCCACATGTTATAATTGCAACAAAGCTAGACATATAAAACCGGAATGTCCACTACTAAAGAAAAAAGTCTAAGAAGAAAAACAAAAAGGCCATGAAAGCCACTACTTGGGACAACATGAGTACAAGTAGTTCGGAATATGAATCAAGTGACCAAGAGGTTGCTTATACTTGTTTTATGGCATGGGACGATGAGGAAGGCTCCTCGTCCAAATCCTTAACTAATTCTTGTAGTGATTCTTCAAATGAATCCAATGATGAGTGTATGTCATCTTATGATGAATTACAAAATGATTTATTCAAAGTACATAAGATGCTAATAAAAGTAACTAAACAGAACACATCATTGAAAAACAAGAACGATGGAATAATGAAAGAGCTAGAATCAATTAAGATTGCTGAAAATGATAAAGATTCAAAACTCAAGAAAATAAAAAATAAGTATGAAGCTGCAATAAAAGAATTAGAAGTTTAAAATCTTGCTAAAAAAGAAAAAGACTTGAAAATCAAGAAATTAGAAAGTAAGAATGAAAAGATGATAGAAGACCTTTGATCCCTATCCTCTTGAAATATGAGAAAGACATATATTTCTGAATTAGAGGATAAAATAAGAAAACTATCTCAAGAATTAGAGAAATCACAAAAGAAGGTTGATGACAAGAAATACATCGAGAGAAATGATCTCAAAAATCAAATTGAAGATAAAGAAAAGATCATTTACAACTTCACAAAAGAAAATGAAAACTTTGACAAAATGATAGTCTCACAAAGGATGACCTTAAACAAAGAAAGCATTGGATTTAATGGGGTTGAAAATAAAAAGAAAAAGAATCTTTACATGGGTTATTTTTCGAAAGCATCCAAAGATTATGCTAGCACATCTTCTAATGCCTACACTAACACTATATGATATCAATATAAGAAAAAGGGATATAAAGTTTAAATGTCCATTTAAAAGAAAGGGTGCGAAGACTAAACAAGTTTGGAGAATAAAAGAAACATTCCTTGATAAATCATCTAGACCCAAGAAAATATGGGTACCAAAACTGAAATAAATAACTTCAATTAATATTAAATATTATGGAACTTCATACAAATATAAAACAGAAAGTAGAAAGATACATGAAGGTTGGATGTTCAAAAGAAAAGAAAATCTGAGCTTATTACATAAGCTTTTACTAAAAGAAAGGAGTGTGTCTATAAAAAGAGAAACTTGAACCATTATACAATAAGGGAAGTAAGTTAGAAAGATTTCAAAACAAGAAAATAAGGAAATTTCAGAAATTAAAGAGCTTCGGTTAACTGAACTGATAAATTCGGGCATCTACATGTACTTCAGGCGCCTGAGCTCTAGATCTTAGGCGACTGAATAGCTACTGCTTGCTGAATTTCATTCCAAAAAATCCTCAGGCAACTGAACTTATTCTTCAGGCGCCTGAAGTCGCGAATTCCTTATATATTAAACACGCAAAACCCTATTCTTTTCTAAACTTCAGGCTCCTGAACCGTATCCCATCACTCACCCAAAGTTTCAACACTAGATTCTCCTTAATCTCTTGCTTTAAAACCTTTGAATCAGAGTATCTTAGCACAATCATACCTATTCTAGGGTTTGAAAGAAGCCATTAGCATGCTCCAAAAACTTCACGATGCATCGAACAATACAAACGACACATCGTGGTTCGTCTTGAGGCAGAGATGATACCAACATTGAGCAATGGTTGGTAACTCCTTATGCAAAGCATGTATATCGAACCCGTCTTCAGTATACAGATCTTATATTCGGTAAGGTTCTTGATGTTTGATTCTTCAACATTGAGTTTCTTGAAATCCTAGCATTATTCCACAACATAGGTTGGAAAAATTTCACTGTATACCAAGCCAAAGGACTCTTTCCAAACCTTGTCAAGATATTCTATGCTAATATGGTTCAAGGAGAGAATATCTTATCAATTGAAGTCAAGGGTAAGAAAATAGCTCTCACTCTTCAAACGTTAGCTCCCATTCTCCGAATTACTCCGGGAGAGTTTGAATGCCCTGCATTTGCCCAATCTTGGATACTTCAACAAGGTTTTACACCAGAAGAATTTTTACCATTGATCATGGAAAATGAACCTACCTATTTTGGACATCCACCATTATATAAGCAACTTAACCTGAAAGCTCAAATCCTCCAAAATATTATCACCAATAACATTCTACCACAAGCCGGATCATATGACCATCTCTCGTATATTGACTGCTTTGTATTGTGGTGTCTGTTAAAGGGGAAGAAGCTTGATTTGGCTAGCCTTATTGTGAAATGGATGTAGGCTAAGATGGATGCAACACGAGTCACTCTTCCATACGAGGGAGCTCTTAATATGATTTTTGAAAATCAAAATATCACTACTTCATCATATTTTTTCATCAAAAGGACTAGGTATGACCTCTTTACCTCCACGACCCTCAAATAGATGGGATATGAAAAACGTAATTAGGAGTGGTTCTTAAAAGGAGGTAGACAACGAAGAGCGTCAACTACACCTTCTCCTCCACCTCAGGCTCAATCACAAAGATCCACAACTGAGACTCCTTCTTGGTTCATACCATTCTATAATGAATTCACATCCTTTAGCTGTGATATGCGTGATGGTCTTAAGTCTCTATAGGATAACTACTCTTCCTTATATCAGCGTCTTACTCACATTGATCAAATACAAGGTAGTTCTTCTCATGGTGATCATATGGACACTAGCTCCATACCCCGTAGCGATGACTCATCAGCAGAAGCATCTGAAGAAGATAAAGAAGGAGATGATGAAGAAGAAGCAGATGCTAGTAATGAAGAATCTGAAATGATGGTGATGATGAGTATGAAGATGAAGAAAAAGAGGAAGAAGATGATGCAAATGATGCCTCTAATGGTGTTGATGATGAAGGACATGATGACTAAGTTTCTTAGCTTTTAAGATGTAAACTCAAACACAGCTCTTTTTGTGATGCATTGTATTGTTGTAGGTCACATCTTAGTGATATGTTTTGATTTGTACTACTTATGACTCTTTTACCTTGATGCGTATCTATATGGTTCTTTGCTCTTTGTATTAAAAGTTTGTATCCCTTTTTGCATGATGTCAAAGGGGGAGAGATGGTTTAGAGAGAAAAAATATATGAATGGTTTAGAGAAATGGAAAATGCTGAGCTGAATGTTGAAAATACAATTTGTTATGAATGTTGACTATATGAAATATACGAGTTGGGAATGTTGACTATATATATGAGCAATGCAAATGCCTTGATAAATATACAATATTATAATATGTTATAAGGATTTGCAAATACCTTGTTGAGTTTTGGACTATTTTATAACAACATTACTTGAATATGTTTAATACTATGCTTACTATAAGGGGGAGCGTTCTACAAGTTTTTCTCAATTTTTGCTCCTTATTTGTCATAAAAAAAATGGGGAGATTGTTAGACTAATGAGGCTTTCACCTCTTGTTTTTATGGTAACAAATAAAGGAAAAGTTTAATGTGTTGTGTGTTCATGTAATGATGTTTTTAGGAAACTTAAAAAGATAGAACCAACAAAGCTTCGAAAGATCACGAACAAGCTCAAAGGTGTATGATGTCTCAAGTGATCGAAAAGGGAAGCTCAAAGACAGTTGAAGATGAAATGAACTCAAAGCTCAAAGATAACCATGAAGTTTTCAAAGAACAAGAAGTGTTTATATTTTTAGAAAATCTTCATGTAAGTACTTCAAAGGTAAAAATGTCATTGTGAATGAAATGAAGCTCATTAGGGGATACAAATGGACTTAGATACTTTATTTTAAAACCCCAAAAAATATTTTTCAAAAGTAAGAAAGCAAGAAAACCAAACATATTTGAAAAAGAGAGAAGAAAAAAGTTTTTTTTACTGTTTAGGTGACTAAGGTTTGAACCTCAGGCAACTAGGGATTTATTGAAAGAAATCAGAACAGGCAATGTTGCTTTAGGTGCCTGACCTTGTATCATCAGGCTCCTAAACCCACTTCAGGTGACTAAGGTTGCACCTTAGGCAAACAAAGTTCGGCGACAGTCATGTAACGACCCGAAGAATAATGACATTTAAATAATAAGAGGGATGGAAATGAAAATAAAATTAGAAGGAGGCAGCAGGCTTCATCGACGACCGCTTCACGTTTGTCGATGATGTTGCACTTTGGATGTAATAACCCGAAAGTTTTACATAGGGCCTAGTCGATGAACACAGGGAGTTCATTGACGAGCTCATAAGTAAGCCTTGTCGACAAAGCCACGCCTCGTCGACGAGAAAATATAGAGAGAGGTTTTGGGGGGGCATTCTGAAATTCGTCCATGAAGAAGGAAGTTCATAAACGAAATTCCTTAAAGACTTGTCGATGAGATGACGTGTCTCATCAACGAATCTGGGGCTATAAATTGCCAAAACCCAGATTTTTCAGCAGAATCTTGGCGCAAAAAGGTCTCTCTCTCTCTCTCTCTCTCTCTCTCTCTCTCTCTCTCTCTCTCTCTCTCTCTATAACGTCTCTCCTTCCTTCTCTCTTCAATCCTGGTCCCGTTTTTCGCCGGATCAAAAATTCGAGGCCACCATGATGCTCCTAGCGAAGTTCTCTGCAAGTCTACAGGAGCTGATCGTGGGAGAAGTTGGTTTGGAATTCATCCCAAATCCAGGGTAAGGTATTTTATTCACATTATGTCTTCCTCGTAGTTATAAGAAATGTTGTAGGTAAGAAAATACTGTTGTTTTGTTCTAGGGGATGTTATTTTCAGGGTGTTTAACGGAGAACCCTACGGGTGTAAGGCTAGAGTTCAGTGAGAGGCTTTTCAGATTTAAGGTAAGGGAAATATGCTATGCTAGGAGTTTTAAAAATGTTAACAGAGATTTCATAGATACAGATATACCAGTTTATTATACAGTTTTTACAGAATAAGAGTTTTAATGTTTGTGTGGCCTAAGTAGATATCTACCTGATGTAGAATTTATACAGTGTTTTAGCATATCATCTTCTATATTATATATATACAAATATTCATAGATATTAACATACAGATTTATAAAGATTTTATTTAGTTCAGTATATTATATTATTTACAGAATACCATGTTTTTCTTAAATTCCATAACACACAGTTTATACAGACAGATTATACAGATAGTTTATAAAGACAAATTATACAGTTATACCATTAAGATACTACAGTTACTTAGATATTACAGTATTTACAGTACAAAATTATAGCGTTATGGTTATTTTGGAAACATGATGAAAACAGCAAATATATATATATATATATAAATATATAAATGTACTTACATAGTATCAGATCCTTGTGGAAATATTACAGACAGATACAGTTTACAGAGCACGGTACCATTGTTATATATAGATAGAGTGCAACCATATATCTCAAATAGTGTGTGGGTACCGTCTAACCGTGCTCGGAGAGGATGTAGCTCCCCAAAATGCTGGGTTGAGGGGGGCTGTTAGACGAGGTAGCAGCCAGTTCCGAGCTTAGGAGTGGATGCAGTTTGGCCAAACTGAGGTAGTGCAGAGTATGATGACTTACCTAGAGGGCCGACCAGGTTAAGTCCCGTTTATGGGCCGCACAACCCTGTCATGAGCGGTTAAATCATGACACACAGAGTCCTAGGGAAAAAACACAGTTATGTATATGTATACAATTTTACAGCTTTTGTCATATATAGCATGATATAGCAGTATGACTAATAGAAAGTTCAGATGATACAAATGTTTTAAGCTACTATGCATGTGTCTTACAGATTTGCCAAACCATGCAGTTTTATATATTAACGTTATAGTTTAATGGCTCGGTCACGACACACTAGTAATAGCATACTTCCACTTACTGAGTGTTGTCTCACTATATTACTTCACCATTTTTCAAGTGAGCCAGCTAGGCGAGCAGATCAGGCTCACGGATAGAGAGTTGACTTGCCTACCCTGGTTGTAGGGTAAGTTTGTGACAGGATTTTGTATTTTTGGGGTAGACAATACTGGGGGGGGGGGGGAGTTATTGTATATGGCTATAGTCTGTATGTATAGAATTCTGGTATTGTATAGTATATGTGGTTGTATGACTTATGTTTCCGCTATTTAGGTATGGTTATATAGATATATTAAAAAAAAAAATTTTGAGAATATTACATTTTGGTATCAGAGCCCAGGTTGCTTGGTTCTGTAGACTATAGAGTGCAGTGGGAAACAATACCAGAATACAGGAAAATAATTTGAGGTTTTATTCTGTGATATGGATACAGGACTTTCGTGGTGGTTTCTGTGTTTTTTTTGGAGTGACGACTTCAGGAAAGCTATAGTAAACTATCAACGAGTTATGTATTTAAGTTGTAGGATTTTGGGGTTAGGATCATGAGGGATGGAATAAGTTAGGTTTGTATGAGAAATAGGATTCTAAAATGGTGTTTTCTATATTTGCAGGATGGATCTAGGAGGCAGTAGTGCTCACACTAGTAGGGACGTTGGTGTCGGGCCTTTTGATGTAGGAGGTGCAGATTCAGATGTTGTGCTACGTAGTGTGGCTTAACCAGTTATGGCTGAGATAGGGCGGAGTTCTAGGGAGCAGGGAGGTCCATATCTAGTTTAGGGATGTACCATAGAGAAATTTATGAAGACGAATTCGCCAACCTTTTCTAAAGCAGTCGACCCTGCAGTGGTGGAGAACTGGTTACAGAAGGTAGAAAAGATTCTGACAGTACTTCACTACACCGACGAGCAGAGAGTTCTGTACGCTACGTATAGACTGGTAGGGGAGGCTAAGAGATGGTGGACGACCACTAGACTATTGGAGGAGTAGAGGACAACTCTAGTGCTAATGACCTGGGCTTGATTCAGGGAAATGTTTCTCGATAGGTACTATCCTACCTCATTTAGAGAGGCTCGAGTACAGGAGTTTTTGAGTTTGTCCCAGGGGTCGATGATGGTCCAGCAATACGCTGCAAGATTTATCAAGCTCTCACGTTTCTGTCCCTATATCGTCCCCGATGAAGTGAAGAAGACGAGAGTGTTTGAGAGGAACCTGAGGCGTGATATTTATAGGCAAGTGGCAGTACTGAGGATTTAAGATTTTGCAGAGTTGGTTGACAGGGCTAATATAGCAGAGGAGAGTCTACCCACGGAGATTGAGACACAGAGTTAGAGGAAGAGAACTGCACCATCGAGCTTTCGAGCGGGTCCCGACCGAGGTCCTTGGAGAGGAGGTAGATGTGGTGGAGGTCAGAGACAGATGATAGAGCTGAGTGGATTTCAGGGTGGTCAGCCTCCCACCATTTATACCAGATGTGAACGGAGACACCCGGGTGAATGTTAGTTTAGAGAGAATATTTGCTACTGCTGTGGGAGACCCGGTCATATGGCTCGATCCTATCAGATGACACCAAGTTATGTACCGGCTCCTACGCCATTTCGAGGAGGATACCAGGCGCCCCGCAGAGGTCAGTAGAGAAATACTACGACGGCGAGGGTTTATGCGTTGACGTTGGGAGATGCCGAGACAGCTGGAGACATGGTTACAGGTATCCTTACTGCTTTACCATATACAATTGTAGTTTTTCTTGATACAGGTGTCACCCATTCTTTTATATCGGTGGAATATGTGAAAACATCTGGAATAGAGACACAACTATTAAATATAGAATTGTCTGTGGGTACGCCGATGGGGTCTGTGGTGAAATGCAGGAGGATACTTCAGAATTTTCCAATAGGTATTCAGGAGAGGGTATTATTAGCTGATCTAGTGGTTCTAGATATGTGGGGGTTTGATGTAATATTGGGTATGGATTGGCTAGCTACTCATCATGCCAGTATAAATTGTCATAAAAAAAAAAGTTATTTTCAGACCCCCAGGCAAGCAGGAATACAAATTCATGGGTTCACGTGTACGTGCCTCACCACAACTAGTGTTGGCTATTTAGGTGAGGAGACTTCTATAGGGTGGTTGCCAGGGGTATGTCGTATACATAAAAGAATTGCCAAAAGAAGAATTGAGACAAGCTGACATACTAGTAGTGAGGGAATTCCCCGATATATTTCCAGAAGAATTACCTGATTTGTCACCTGACCATGAGATTAAGTTTACCTTCGATATGTTGCCGAGATCTGCACCAATATCGAAAGCACCATACCATATGGCCCAAGTAGAGTTGAAAGAATTGAAAGAACAGTTACAGGAATTGCTAGATAAAGGTTTCATCAGGCCTAGTGTGTCACCTTAGGGTGTGCCAGTTTTGTTCGTGAAAAAGAAAGATGGAACCATGAGATTGTGCATCGATTATAAGGAGATAAACAAACTGACAATCAAGAATAAATATCCTCTCCCTAGGATTGATGATTTAATTGATCAGCTTCAGGGGACCCAGGTTTACTCTAAAATTGACCTGCGGTTGGGTTACCATCAGGTGAAAGTTAGAGGACATTTCGAAGACCGCATTTCGAACCAGATACGGGCATTACAAGTTCTTGGTGATACCGTTTGGATTGACTAATACACCAACAATATTTATGGATTTGATGAATCGGGTGTTCCATCAATACTTAGATCAGTTTGTGGTTGTGTTCATCGATGATATACTGGTCTATTCGAGAAGTTTTTAGGAGTACGAGCATCATTTGAGACTGGTGTTGCAGGTATTAAGGGAAAGGAAATTGTATGAAAAATTAAAGAAATGTGAGTTTTGGCTAAAGCAAGTTACTTTTCTCGGTTATGTGGTCTCTGAAGCAGGTGTATCAGTTGATCCGAGTAAAATAAAGGCAGTGGTGAGTTGGGAAAAGCCAGACAATGTTTAGGAAGTCATGAGTTTTTTAGGATTAGCAAGTTATTACCAGCGCTTTGTTGATGGCTTCTCCAGACTATCAAGTCCATTAACATAGCTTACGAGGAAAAATGTGAAGTTTAATTTGACCAATGACTGTGAACGGAGTTTTCAAGAGTTAAAGCGAGGGCTAGTTTCAGCTCCGGTATTAGCTATTCCATTAGGGGAGGATGTGTTCGTAATATACAGTGATGCCTCTTTGAAGGGTCTTGGATGCGTGTTGATGTAGCACGGTAGGGTTATTGCATATGCGTCTAGACAACTTAAAGAGTATGAGAAGAATTATCTTGTCCATGATTTAGAGCTTGCTGCGGTGGTGTACGCTTTCAAGATTTAGAGGCATTACCTATATGGTGGAAAGTGCAAGATTTTCACGGATCACAAGAACCTGAAATATTTCTTTACGCAGAAAGAGTTGAATATGAGGCAAATAAGGTGATTAGAACTCATTTAAGATTACGATTGCACGATTAGTTACTATCCCGGGAAGGCGAATGCGATGGCAGATGCTCTGAGTAGGAAATCAGGGGGATCAGAACTGGAAGCCATGAAGATTCCACATTCAATTTTAATGGATTTGGAGAAGATAAGTTTAGAGTTAATAGAGGAGAGTCCTCAGGCAGTCATTGCTAGTCTAGTGGTTCAGCCTACGCTTTACAAGAGGATTAAAGCAGCTCAGGGCGATGATGCAGAGTTGGCAGCGGTAATGGCTAGAGTGCGAGATGGTCAGGGTGATGAATTCAGTATATCAGATGACGAAACTCTACGATTCCATAATAGGCTCTGTGTTCCTGCGAATATCGAGATCAGAAGAACTATACTAGAGGAGGCTCACAGATCCCTATACATCGTACATCTAGGTAGCACTAAAATGTATCAAAATCTGCAGGAGTACTTTTGGTGGGGTGGAATGATAAGGGAGATAGCCGAGTTTGTACAGCAGTGCTTGATGTGCCAGCAGGTTAAAGCTGAGCAACAAAAATCGGCAGGACAGTTGCAACCATTGTTCATTCCAGAATGGAAATGGGATCACGTTTCGATGGATTTCGTTACGGGATTACCGTCAGTGCATCAAGGGTTGAATGCAATTTGGGTAGTTGTGGATTGTTTGATGAAGACCGCACATTTTATCCCTATTAAAGTCGACTACTCCATGGACAAACTGGAAGAGATATATGTTTAGGAGATAGTTCGCGTCCATGGTGTACTGGTATCCATAGTTTCAGACCGAGATCCTCGGTTTACTTCACAATTCTGGAAAAGTTTTGAGGAGGCTATGGGTACCCAATTAGCATTTAGCACTGCTTTCCATCCCTAGACATATGGACAGACTGAGAGGACGATCCAGACATTAAAAGATATGCTTTGTGTGTGCGTGCTAGATTTTGGGGGTAGCTAGACTCAATTTCTACCACTAGTTGAATTTGCTTATAATAACAGTTACCAGTCTAGTACCGACATGGCTCCTTATGAGGTATTGTATGGCAAAAGATGTCGTTCTCCTCTCTTCTGGGATGAGGTAGGTGAAATGTGAGTTTTGGGTACAAAGATAGTGCATCAAGCTTGTGACAGGGTCCAACTAATTAAAGAAAGAATCAGTACAGCACAGAGTCGGCAGAAAAACTATGCGGACACTCACCGCCAAAAGTTAGAGTTTGATATGGGAGATCGGGTATTTTTGAATATAGCTCCTCTGAAAGGAGTTATGAGGTTTGGAAAGAAGGGCAAGTTGAGCCCTAGGTATATTGGCCCTTTCGAGATACTAGAGAGAATAGGGTCAGTTGCCTATAGGCTAGCTTTACCTCTAGCTTTGGTTAGAATTCATGACGTGTTTCATGTTGCTATGTTAAGGAAATATGTGCTAGACCCGTCCCAGATAATCAGTCATGCAGAGATAGAACTCAAGGATTCACTAGCTTATGAAGAGACGCCAGTACAGATTTTAGACTAATAGACACAAGAACTACGTACTAAAGAAATTCAGTTAGTGAAGATTTTGTGGAGGAACCATGCTATGGAAGAAGCCTTATGGGAACTCAAGGATGACATTAAAAGGAAATACCCACATTTGTTCCAAGAGTAATAAGATAATGTAAATAGTTAGGTAATGTTTCTTTTGCAGGTACATGTATAATTTAGATAGTAAGTAGTTTTAATTTTATTTGTGTAATCTCCTAGAACATAGAATGTAACCACGGTATTCCTCCACCATAAGTGAGGGTGAGTAATAAAATAAGTAGACCCTTTACCTTTACGGGATGATAGCGTGTATAATAGTGTTCAATCCAAATAGTAAATTTCGAGGATGAAATTTTATAAGGAGGGGAGAATGTAATGACCCGAAGAATAATGGTATTTAAATAATAAGAGGGAGGGAAATGGAAACAGAAACAGAAGGAGGTAGCAGGCTTCATCGACGAAAGTGAAGCGTTTGTCGACGACGTTGCACTTTGGACTAAATAACCCAGAAGTTTTACACAAGGCCTCATCAACGAACACAGGGAGTTCGTCGACGAATCTGGGGCTATAAATTGCCAAAACCCAGATTTTTTAGCAGAATCTTGGCACAAAAAGGGCTCTCTCTCTCTCTCTCTCTCTAAAATGCCTCTCTCTCCTTCTTTCTTCGATTCTGGTCCTGTTTCTTGCCGAATCGAAAATTCGAGGCCACCACGACGCTCCTGGCGAAGTTCTCTGAGGGTCTACAAGAGATGATCGTGGGAGAAGTTGGTTTGGAATTCATCCCAAATCCAGGGTAAGGTATTTTATTCAGTTTATGCCTTCCTCATAGTTATAAGAAATTTATAGGTAAGAAAATACTGATGTTTTGTTCTGGGGATGTTGTTTTCAGGGTGTTAAATGGAAAACCCTGCGGGTGTAAGCCTAGAGTTTAGTGAAAGGCTTTTCAGATTTAATGTAAGGGAAATATGCTATGCTAGGAGTTTTAAAAATGTTAATAGAGATTTCATAGATACATATATACTAGTTTATTATACAGTTTTTACAGAATAAGAGTTTTAATGTTTGTGTGGCTTGAGTAGATATTTACCTGATGTAGAATTTATACAGTGTTTCAGCATATCATGTTCTACAGTATATATATACAGATATTCACAGATATTTAACAGACATATTTATATAGATTTTATTCAGTTCAGTATATTATAGTATTTACATAATGCCATGTTTTTCCTAAATGTCATAACACACAATTTATACAAACAGATTATACAGACAGTTTATAAAGACAAATTATACAGTTATAGCATCAAGATGCTACAATTACTCATATATTACAGTATTTACAATACAGAATTATAGCGTTATGGTTATTTTGGAAACATGATGAAAATAGTAAATATAGATAGAATGCAACCACATATCTCAAATAGTGTGTGGGTACTGTCTAACCGTGCTTGGAGAGGATGCAGCTCCCTAGAACGCTGGGTTGAGCAGTAAAAACTTAAAGTGATTCTAACTCGCGCCTCTCACGTATCGATATTCGTAAGAAAAGAGGTGATCTTAGGCTTATCATTCAAAATCTAAAACACTTGACTAAGAACAACAATGTATAGAATACAGTGAAAGGTCAAGAACTAAATGTCATATAAGTAAGTGAAAACCACTTATGAACATTAAAACCCATTGAAGAATCACAACTTGAAACCTCCTATATATTGAAAGCTTTTATAGTCAAACTCAAGTTAGCAAATTGAATCCTAAGAACCAAAGACAAGCTAAAAGATCTCCAACAAAGCAAAGGCAATCTTAAAACCTTCTAAACCAGGATTCCACCACTATCATTGAATAGAAGAAAAAAAAAACCATAATCCATTTCCTCAATCTATAATCAAAGCTTTTTATGTCCATAACTGAATCCAAGAAACGTTAACTCAATCTATCACAAGTCTTCTCACAATCTAAGTAATAACTTCATGCACAACCCAAGCTACATCAAGAATGTTTGAGAAGCAACCTTCTGGACAGAACTAGAAAACCTTAGTTGAATTGTGTTTTAACATTTTCCTCGTAATATTTTCTTGATGGATGATATTGTTATATGAATTGTATATTGAACTACTGGAATACATGCTTGTGTTGAAAGCCAATTGCATGGCTGATGCAGTACATTGTGAATTGCATGCTTGTAGTGGATTTAGGTTCTCGCATGCTTGAAATGTTTTATTTTGTAAAAACAATCATATTTCAGGTACAAGTTTTATAGGAAAATGTTCAATTTACGGATGACATGCTGCTGAAATTCCATTATTATTTTTCAAAAAAAAAAAACACGTACAAAGATAATTATGATAAAATGAATGTTAAAATATTTTTGAAAGGATAAGTGAAAGTTAAACGAAAAGTCATTTCATTAAGTCCTAAATTTGCATCTATTAACATATATGGCCTATCATTTGCTTTTAACCATGGATAAGTGTTATTATTTGTCCACCACCAGGGATACTCTATTTTGAGAACGAGTTAAAGTGTTTAAATGTGTGGTTTGATGCATGCAACTATATATATTCATACGTATGTCATTTACATTTATTTTAGCTATTCGTTTAGGGTTAAAAATTATTATACGGCGCACTCTGTATATTTTTCTTCTTGATTATATTGAGCATCATCTCTCCATTTTGTTCTCCATTTGTATACTAAATTTTTTTTATTTATGATTCTTAATTTTTAGGGTTCGCGACTGTCATAACATTAGCATGACACCATGCATGCACTATAGTCGTCGGATGCAACTTTTGATTATTTCTTTGTAATATTTATTATTATTTGAACAAATTGAATTTCTGTATTTTTTATCTGAATTTGTATAATGTATTTATATTTGAATTTTGAATTTTTTGAAATTTATTTTCTTATGTGAACAGGCATTTATTTTTATTTTAATAGAATTTGTATTTGAATTTGAAATTTTAAATAATTTATGAATTTTGTAGTAATTATGGTTTCAGGTTACGTATGCGAAAATGTAATTACAAATTTTTACAAGAATTCATGATTCAAAAAAATTAGTATTAGTTTTTTTTTTAATTTCTTAATGATTGGTGAAGCATTCAAATTCGAATTATAAATTTGTCACTAATATTAGGGTATTAGCGACGAATTTGAATCCTTCACTAATACTACACTATTAGTGACAAATTTGTAATTCGTCACTAATACCCTACTATTAATGACGAATTTGAATCCTTCACTAATACTGTACTATTAGTGACGAATTTGAGTTGAGTCGATGTAGAATTTATAGTAATGGTATTAGGGTTTTAGTGACGGTTATAATCCGTCACTAATAGTTAGTAGTAACGGTAGATATAGCAATTAATTTAAAACCATCACTAATACATATAAATTTGTCACTAATAGTATTAGTGATGGATTTATATGTATTAGTGATGAATTTGATCCTCCACTAATACCCTGATTTTTTGTAATTAGTGCAGGAATTTTTTGGGAAATATCCAATTTACAGACGGCATACTGTCGAAATTTCATCAAAATTTTCCCAGAATGAAACCATGTACAAAAAAACATATGCATGATCAGTTAAAACTTAAAGTCATTCTAACTTGCATCTCTCACATGTTGATATTTGTAAGAAAAGAGGCGATCTTAGGCTTATCATTCAAAATCTAAAACAGTTGCCTAAGAACAATAATGTATAGAATACAGTGAAAGGTCAAGAACTAAATGCTATATAAGTGAAAGCCACTTATGAACATTAAAAACCATTAAAGAATCACAACTTGAAACCTCCTATATATTGAAAACTTTTATACTCAAACTCAAGTTAGAAAATTAAATCCTAAGGACCAAAGACAAGCTCAAAAATCTTTAACAAAGTAAAGGCAATCTTAAAACCTTCTAAAAATCATCAACAAAGTGTACATGAGAAACAAATTTCATTCCTACCAAGCAACAAGCCTTCCACAAGATCACAAGCCTCACACCTAATTAGAACTCTAATTAAGACATTTACCCCAAAATTGAACAAAAAATGAAATAACAGACTGCCATGAAGAAAACAGAAGAGGTAAACCAGGATTCCACCACTATCATTGAACAGAAGAAAAACAAATCATAATTCATTTCCTCAATCTATAACCAAAGATTTTAATGTCCATAACTGAGTCCAAGAAACCCCAACTCAATCTATCACAAGCCTTCTCACAATCTAAGTAACAATTTCATGCACAACCCAAGATGCATCAAGAATGCTTGAGAAGCAACCTTCTCGACAAAACTATAAAAACTTAGTTGAAATTGTGTTTTAACATTTTTTTCGTAATATTTTCTTGATGGATGGTATTATGATATATGAATTGTATATTGAACTACTAGAATACATGCTTGTGTTGAATGCCAAACATTGTGAATTGCATGTTGGTACTGGATTTTGGTTGTATGCTTGAAATGTTTTATTTTGTGAAAACAATCATGTTTCAGGTATAGGTTTTATAGGAAAATGTCCAATTTACGAATGACATGCTGCTGAAATTCCGTTAAAATTTTTTTTTAAAAAAAAAACCATGTACAAAGATAATTATGATAAAATGAATGTTAAAATATTTTTAAAAGGATGAGTGAAAGTTAAATAAAAAGTCATTTCATTAAGTCCTAAATTTGCATCTATTAACATACATGACATATCATTTGCTTTTAACTATGGATAAACATTATCATTTGTCCACCACCAAGGATACTCTGTTTTGAGAACAAGTTAAAGTGTTTATGTGCGTGGTTTGATGCATGCAACTGTATATATTCATGCGTATGTCATTCACATTCATTTCAGTTATTTGTTTAGGATTGAAAATTATTGTATGACGCACTCTCTATATTTTTCTTCCTGATCATACTGAGCGCCAGCTCTCCATTATGTTCTCCATTTGTATACTAATTTTTTTTTTTTTTTTTATGATTCTTAATTTGTAGGGTTCGCAGTTATCATAACGTCAGCACGATGCCATGTATGCACTACAGTCGTCGGATGCAACTTTTGATTATTTCTTTGTAATTTTTATTGTTATTTGAACAAATGGAATTCCTGTATTTTAATTTGAATATGTATAATGTATTTGTATTTGAATTTTGATTTTTTTGAATTTTTTTTCTTATCTGAACATATATTATTTTTTTTATTTTAATTGAATTTGTATTTGAATTCTAAATTTTGAATAATTTATGAATTTTGTAGTAATTATAGTTTCAGATTATGTATGCAAAAATGTAATCACAAATTTTTACAGGAATTGATGATTCAAAAAATTAGTATTAATTTTTTTTTATTTCTTAATTATTAGTGAATGATTCAAATTCGTCACTAATACCCTCCTATTAGTGACGAATTTGAGTTGAGCCGATATAAAATTTATAGTGACGGTATTAGGGTTTTAGTGACGGTTATAATCTGTCACTAATACTCTATTATTAGTGACGAATTTAAAATTCATCACTAATATTTAGTAGTAACGGTAGATATAACAACTAATTTAAAACCGTTACTGATACTTCATCACTAATAGTATTAGTGACGAATTTATAAGTATCAGTGATGGATTTGATCCTTCACTAATATCCTGATTTTTTGTAGTGCATGATGGATTAAAAAGCATATTGAAGAATTGGTTAAAGCTTGGACAAAGTGTGATGAAGACTTAGGCTCTTAGATAGTTTTTATCTTGTTAAAGTCTCATGTAAGTACTTCAAATTTCAATATTGATGATTGAAACTCTTAGGAAATATTATGAATTTAGAGATATATTTTTAAATCATGGAAAATATTTTCATAAAGTCTCAAATAAGTTTTTCAAACTACAAGTCAAGTTTTGGAACCAAACTTTGAAAAATAAAGAGTGGACAGGTGGTCAGGTGATTGATGATATATCATCAGGCGACTGATGTGTGACTGACTTTGTTAGTGAACGGACAAAACAAAAAGCAGGTGACTGACCTATCATGACCAGTCGACTGACCCAGTACTGACTTTCTGAATTCGCTATTTTTAAAAGAGCTAAGGCGACTGACCCTCAGGCTTCGTCGACTGATATTTATGTTTTAAAATTTTAATAGCGTTGATATATATATATATATATATATATATATATATATATATATATATATATATTTTTTAAAAACCCTAATACATAATTATTTAATTTTATCAGTATATTATAATTTTATAATTATGATATTTATTAGGGTTAAGACTATTTTTTTTCTTGTTATTATTATTTAAAATTTTTATAATAACCACTATCCTTAAAATAATAATATTTTTCTTTCTTTAATATCATTATTATTGTTCATGTTGTTATTATTAGTTTTATAGCAATAAATATTATTGCTATTGCAATTATTATTAGTCATTTTTTATTATTTTTATAATAATTATTTTTCTTAAAATAATAATTATCATTGCTTTTTTATTATTCTTGTTGTTATTATTTATTTTTACTATAATAAATGTTGTTGTTGTAATTATTGTTAGTCATTATTATTTTCAAAATAATAATTATTACTGCTTTTTATATTATTATTGTTCTTGTTATTATTATTATATTCACAATAGTAAATATTATTGTTATTGTAGTTATTGTTAGTCATTATAATTTCTATTAATAATAACAATAAAAATTATTATTGTTATTATTACTATTATTTATTTATTTTCATAGTAGTGATTATTATTAGTGTAACTATTATTTTCATTGTTTTTATTATTATTTTGTTATTTATTATTTTTATAATAATTATTACCCTTAATATAGTAATAATTATTTTTGTGTGTTATGTTATTATTGTTCTTGTTAATATTATTATTTTATAATAATATTATTCCCTTGTGCGGGTGAATGGGTGGGTTCTATACTTCCGTCGTGCTGACTCGGGCGAGTTGGTATTTTAAGGTGACTAGAAATTTGAATTTTTTTGCACGGTAGTATCACCAACCAAGAACCAAGTGGAGGTTCGGAATTCAAACCTGGCTCTTAAGACTTACAGTGTAAATCCAAGAATTATTTAATCCACAAAATTGGTTTGATTCCTTGCGTGTGTTTGGTGGGCTCCGATTCTAGAAATCAGGAAGTCACCATCCTTTTAATTACTTGGCAATAAAATATTTATTTATGCCCAACCTTGTAATTATGTCTCTTAATAGCTTGTTAAACGTTTTGCAAATTTTTTGTTGAAATTTTCCTGCTCGAATATTAAAAAAGTGAGAAGAGAATTGTGAGGCTATATGTATAAAATACATTCAACTCAATTTAGGTGATGTAACAAACAACTATCATTTTGGTTTCATATCATTTTTCACGTCATTTACCCCTTTTCTTATCTTTTCTAATCTAGTTTTGGTTACCTCTTTGATTTTCTTGGCCCCTCTATGATTTCTACCACTTCTATAACCCCCTCATTATCCTTATCCTTATACTTTTGATTGAGGCTGAAATAACGAGCCCATTAACAACTAGTCCACTATCTTCTCGTCTCAATCATATCGTCATTTCAAAAAGTGCTTGACTTTTTATCACACATCTTTTTGACACGCCTTATTGCACACTTTATTTCGTCAAATACTAGAGGTGTAGGACAAAGATAAGATGTTTTCGAAACCAATCTAACTCACTGATGTTCATTCAGCAATGACTCAATAATAAGTTTTTGAAAAAAGTTCTCCTGCAGTTTCTCACATCTCTCATGAGACACCAATTGTGATAAAGGCGACCATGGGAATTTGAAGAATGAAATGAGATTCGGGGGTGGAGGACATGGAAAAAGGCATGTTTGGAAATTTAGGATTTATTACCAAAGCATTTATGAAATCGTCTCTGGCAGATCACCTACAATTTTTCTATGGCATGGTTGAACTGTCACCTAAAACTACAATGATGGATTTGACCAACCTGTTCTTTTGTAGGTAGACTTTGGAGGGAAAATATCATTCATCCCACAATCTCCTATTGATCAAACCATCGCTATGATGATTTCAGCCAAACATAGCAACACAAGGCACAACAAGATCTTTTACAGATATTTCAGCTATAAAGATCATAAGAATGATCCATTGGCCAATTATATAGAAGAAGGTGAAGTGGTCGGTCCTACTACGACAAGAATTATGAGGATTTGTTAGCAGTCAAACGTATTAAATAGGAGGAAAATTTTCTATTCGGTTGAACATAAAGAATGCAAAATATGTTATTCAGCCGCACTCGAAAGTTATTAAGGCTACTTAGTAGTCAACTATACTAAGGAGGAGAAATAATTTAACTCAGTCAAACATGAAAATTTCAAGAATTCTTTTTTGGCAAAGGACTAAAAGCTCGCCGAAGGTCGAGGGGGTCTTGAAAACAAGAATTATATCAAGATGAAAGATTGGCGAACAAATAGGAAAAACATTTTTACTTTAGGTGAGGATTATCTCTTGGCATGATCAAGATTTAGTAATCGGTGAAAATATTTTAATACTAATCATTGAATATTGATAGGTCAAATATGCTTTACAAGCTTGGGAACATCATTTATAAATAATTGACCAATTAGGAAAATGTTCGGCCTTAGAAAATAAAAACACAATTTAGGTAAAAAAGGAAGTTTTTTTTTTAAAAAATTTTTTCTACTGCTACTCATTTATAAGCATTAAAATCAATTAAACAAAGCAGCTGTAGGGGCATTGTTTGTGCCTTCTTTGTGCACCCCTTTCAAATATGACGATGACAACCAGCCAAGGTAGTTGCTTGAGAAACTAAGAGTGGAGGTTACCTAGGCAAGGTGAATTATGTATTGCCCAGCGTAATGATCTTAGGTCCAACTCTAGTGAAGTATAGTCTTCTTTGGTCCACTGGCCTCACAAATTTTTCTTATAAAAGGCACCTTGTATAGTTGGAGGTTAAACTATTCTTATAAGCCTAAGATCTCCCTAGTACACATCCGATGTGCGACCATGACATGCTTTCCCATTCGATCTTTGATGCCCTCATCAGAGTGGCCCACACCTCTGTGTAGGATCTACTCACATGATAGTACTGTCATGGTGGCTTTGATACCAAATGTAGTAGTTTTGGGCTCAATTCTGGTGAAGTATTGTCTGCTTTAGCCCATTGGCCTCACGAGTTTATCCTATAAACGGCATCTCATGTACTTGGAATCCAAACTATCCTTATAAGCCCAAGATCTCCCTAATACACATCCGATGTGGGATCATGACGTACACCTAGTCACCTTAGTGACTAAGTGGAAGTGAATAATCGCCTAGACAAGTTATAAGAAAAACAATTCCTTAAGCAACCTAGGACACACAAGTAGTCACTCATGCAACAAAAGTCACACAGTCATTAGGCGATGATGGTTACTAAAAAAAATCGCCTAAGTGACTAAGGAATCACAAGTAGCCATCCATAATGCAACAAAAGTAACGTAGTCATCAGGCGATGAGTGTTACTTAATCATCTGAATATAATACAATCATTAGGCAACAATACGGATAAGCATTGGAAAGAATGTCAACCATAATAATTAGACTTTTAATGCTTAGAAATGGACCAAATTTATAACTAGGATTAATGACCTAAATTAATTATTTGTGACCTTAAAATTGATGTAGATTTAACCTTAAGGGGAGTATAGATAAGCATACGACCTATCTTGTAAGGACATTCAATATATTCAACTCAATTCATGCAATGTGACAAATAACTATCACTTTGGCATCCGCACTACTTTATCCCTCTATTCTATCTCGCATTACCTTGACTTCCCTAATGCTACCCCTTTCTCTCCCTCAATTTCCTTATCTTTTTTAATCTATTTCTAGTCACCTTCCTCATTTTCTTTCTCCTCTCTACGATTTCTACGACTCTTTTATTATTTATATTCTTACACTTTTGCAGCTAGCATAATGAGCCTATTCACAACCAATTCACTATCTCTTCATCTTAATCACATCATCATTTCAAAAGGTGTTTGATTTTTTTTTTTATCAAATAGATAGAGGCTGACATTTTGGCACTAAAAAATATCACACATACTATATAATTAATGTTAGATGATAACTTTATCTTTTGATCCTTTATTTCTATTGGTAAAAGGCAAAAAAAGAAAAAAGGAAAAATCATCATTTCATTTGTAAGGAAAAAAATGTGTCGACTTTTTGGTCAACTCCCTGTTTTGATTATGACAAATTACAGTATCTCATAGGTGTGCTTTGAGTGTATAAACAGGATTACTTGTTTGAGCACAGATGAGAGATGAGAGATGGAAGCTAAGACGTACTTAAACGGGCTCATTTTTCGGCATATTCCATGGATTTGCAAAGGAGCATCGCATGAAGACCGATGTCTATTTCTAGTTGTATCTTTATTTTACATTTGGATCTATAATAATTTATATCAGTCTGTAATAATCTCTGCATGTCATGCATGTAGGTTTTGTAAGCTAAAAGATGACTGTAGATTGACCATAGGAACCGAATGACTCTAGGTCCTAACACTCATGCACATATATCATACAAAATTCAGGAGTGTTAAAAATGCATTTAATTGAATAATATTAAGGAGTTTGAGAGAGCTTAGGCGACCGAACCCCAAGAGTTCAAAACTCCTCGAGCGCCCAAACTGTTGAGAAGTCAACAGTTGACTTAGGCTCTCGAGCGACCGAACAAATTTGTCCATACCTTCCACGGGTGCTCGAACCACCTGAAAATTATATTTCATCAACTCGGGCTACCAAGCGATTTAGTTCAAACTAATCCCCGGGCAACTAAACACATGAGTTCAGGCTACCAAACCTATGACCGGGCACCCGAAAATTCGAAGAAATGTTTCTGACTTTGATTCGGGCCATTGACCTGAAACTTGAGTTGTCGTACTAATTTAAAGACCTTTTATTATTGTGTCTGTTCGGGTGACTGAACCATGATTCAACCACTCGAACCTTGCTGGGTTAAAAATATTTTAACTGTGGTAAATACAGGTTATTTTGGATTAATTACATTTAAACATTTTAGAACTTTTCTAAAAATTCCCAACAAGTCTCAAACGGTTATAATTTTACCTTTGCCTATAAATATAGGCTCATTTGTGAAAATTAGCAATTAATTAGCAATTTCATTAGCCAAAAATCCTCTATTTTTCAAGTACTCTTTTTGTCTAAATACTCTCAAATTTCCATTCCCTTGATTCATTCTGAGATTGTGAGAGTATATTTAGTGTGCTTGTAATTGTTAGATTTTGCTAAAAACTCCCATTTGCTTGTTTGATTGTGATATTTTTTTGGGGGAGTTTGGCTTAGCTTTATCCCACTGATTTCATATTATAAATCATTATTGGGATAGACTAGCAAGCTTTGGGATCTTTGCATAATTGTTGCGAGACTTCCTTAGCTTTGATTTTGGTGTACAAAAACATTTTCTACAAGCTATAATATTTTTCAAACTACTCTTGAGTTCATTACATTGAAGGAAAATATTTTGAGTTAGTTTGAATATTTGATTATGCATCTTTGAAACACTGATTAAATATTGAGTTTTGATATTAACTTGTTTCAAACATACAACTTGTTTAGAACACTCTTGAACATTATTGTGATCAAAGGGAGTACGCTGATTAATTATTTGCGGAAACCTTGATTAAAGGAAGTGCATTGATCAAGGAACCTAATTGACAACAAAGATTGAATCTTTGAAGCACTGCTGTAATTCATATATTATTTAAGTAACTTGTGGATTGTGTTGATATATTGATTGATTGATTGAGTGTGGGTTTAAATTGCTGCAAGATCAAGTTGATACACTTTCCAATTAAGATTTAAAAGTGAATTTTTTTTCAAGCAGAATATTGTAATTGAAATTCAAAACCATTATTGTGTGATTGCTAAGAAGAAAATAAGTTAGGAAAGAATTTATTAAAATAATTCAAATAAATTTATACAGTTCACCCCCCCTCTTGGGACTACACCTTACTTTTTTAAAGTCTTTTGCTATAACAACTATATGATCTTTGTATAAAGAATATGTATGATAAATATTCTTCAAAGATCTAAGTCAAATTTATGATCTTTATAAAAGTATTTAGACAATAAGTTTTCTCCAAATATCTAAATCAAATATATGATCTTTATAAAAATATTTAAACAATAAGTTTTCTCCAAAGATCTAAGTCAAATTTAAGATCTTTATAAAAATATTTAGACAATAAGTTTTCTCCAAAGATCTAAATCAAATATATGATCTTTATAAAAATATTTAAACAATAAGTTTTCTCCAAAGATCTAAATCAAATATATGACCTTTATAAAAATATTTAAACAATCAGTTTTCTCCAAAGATCAAATATATTTTTCAAATAACAAAGATGAGATGAAATCTTTGAATAAAGAATAAATGTGATAGTTTTCAAAATTCAGAACTTTAGAAAATCCTTTTCTCAAAGAAAATTTTCACGTAACATATATATATATATATATAAGAACTCAAGATCTGGCTCTCAAATAATATTTCACAATCAGTTTGTGAGAGAATAAAACTTTAAGAATAAGATTGAATATCAAAACACAATACTTTATTTACCAAACCTTGAAGAGCACGATCCTGATTGCAACAATATGAATGAATGCCCTTTGGTCTTTAAAATCAATGTAGAGAATGCCCCAAATCAGCTTTAATTTGATAGAGTGTAGGAAAGAGTGTTCAAGAGTTGTGCTAAACTCAATTTTAGGGTTTTTAGGTTTAATATTTATAAGCATGGTCGGAAGATGGGTGCATCTTGGCCATTGGATCAATTAAGATATATTTTAGTTAATAAAATTTTGCTCGTTACGCGCTGGAGCGTCAATCTGCCTGATAGACGAGTGCACACATTCGTCGACGAGTGTTCAACACTCTATCTTCGAAGAAAACATTGGTTCGTCAACGGGTGGATTGTCTAATATTTTTGAGCTCTTGATATTTTCTCGTCAACGAAAGCAAAACATTCATCGCCGAGTGGCCTTTATGAATTCGTCAATGAGGCTAGGAGGTTTTTCAAAGAGGCCTCTATTTTTCAGAATTATTTGCCTCTTAAATTTCCATCCAACCTTGAACTAATGTAAATAGATTTTTCATGAAATGCAGGAGTCCTAAGGTCAATCTAGGGTCTTTTGAGCTTCCAACTACATCATATGAGATATGTAAATACAAACAATACTAAATAACTATTACAAATGAAAAATTTGAGCTTGTTTATCCTTTTCTCTTCTAATTCCATGGAGTGTGCCAGATTGTATACGCTTTAAGTTCCTCATGGCTTCCATGACATCCTTACCTTTTGTGCATGCTAAGTAATGATCATGTTCACAATCTCAATGCACAGGTAAGATACTATGTTATTTGTCTTTACAAAAATGGGATTAGACTCATAGAGTCAACAAGTCATTTTTTTTCATAGGCTATCAGTAAGGAATATGTTGAGAACCGCAACAAACTAGAGACGATGCATTGCGGTGGGTCGAAGTTGTTCGTCGAGCATCGAAAGGTCATTTCTATATTTATATGTATGATAATTACCTCACAAGTATTATTTATGTTTACACCAAGCCTAATTAATATTAATTATGTTTTACATGATAATGTAGCGTGATCCCGAAACTGGTGACCCATAGCCAACGTCGAAACTTTATCAGAGGAAACATCAAAGGCCGTCGAGGGAGTGGTGCACGGGTGCGGAGAGGAAACATGTACGTCAAATATATTACTTAGTTCATTATTTTATTCAAAACGTCAAAGTTGTATTCCTATTTATTCATTTTCTACATGTTCATGACTGAAAATAGGCGAGGATGGTCAAGCTGAAGAATGCACCTGTTCTAAAGGGGATTGATCCTGTTTCAGATGATGACATCTGCAGGCAGGTGCTTAGGAAATGAGTGGGGGGCTGGTTGAATGGTCTTGGTAGTGGATACATTGCCCCAACATCAGCATCTACTTCAACCACAGTGTCTTGTGCCAAGTTTTACTGAGTGCGTAGGGAAGTCGAATCTCAAAGGGAGGATATGGTTCTTCGAGTGTAGATGATGGAAATGTAGAACCAGCAGCTTAAACAAGAGGTGTCCACTTGGCAAGTGAAGGTGTCCATTGTCCAAGCGACAATGGAAGAAATGAAGAACTGGCAAGCAGAGATGGAACAAATATTGCGCCTTTCTCGTCTAGATGTTGCGGATGCCTCCTCCTCTCATTAGATTAGGTATACTCAGTATATGATAGGAAAATTTGTGTTGGGAGTTTTGAAATTGAGTTGCTCTAAATTACACAATGTAATTATGCAGCTATATTTTCATATTTTATTATATGTATTGTGTATGCAATGAATTAATAGAAGCTTTTTGCCTACTTAGAAGTAAAATTATAATAGAAACAAAATACTTAGTAAACTATGTTCATTTTAAGCACTCAGATATCCAAATTGGGCATATGAGGTCCAAACCAAGCGTGGTCATTCCCGAAACGTCTGTCACATCAAACTGGACATGCTGGATCTGACGGTCCCCATAAACTCCATTCTAATTGAAAATTATATGCTTAAAGGCGAACTTAGTACACTTAGTTTCATTTTTAAGCACTATGGTGTCCAAATCGGGCATACGAGGTCCAAACCAAGAGTTATCAGTTTCGACACATCTGGCACATTGATCTAGATGTTTTGGATTTGACGATCCCCAAAAAATCCTCCTCGAAAGCATTTTCCTTACTGAAAATTAAAGTTCGAATAGAAACAAACTACGTAGTAAACTTGGATCATTTTAAGCACTCAGGTGTCCAAATCGGGCATACGACGTCCAAACCGAGTGTGGTCAGTCCTGATACATCCGTCACATCGAACTGGATATGTCGGATCTGACAATCCCAAAAAAATCTTTCTAGAAAGCTTTTTCTCCACTTAGAAGCAAAGTTAGAATAGAAATAAACTACTTAGTAAACTTAGTTCATTTTAAGCACTCAGGTGTCCAAATCAGGCATACGAGTTCAAAACCAAGTGTGGTCAGTCCTAACACATCTGTCATATCAAATTGGACGTGTTGGATTTGATGGTCCTCCAAAACTCCTTGCCAATTGAAAATTATACTTTTAGAGGCGAGCTTAGTACACCTAGTTGAATTTAACCACTCATGTGTCCAATTTAGGTATTCGAGGTCTAAACTGAGTTTGATCAGTCCCAAAACGTCCGTCACATCAAACTGGATGTGCCAGATCTAATGGTCCCCATAAACTCCATGCCAATTGAAAATTATATGCTTAAAGGTGAACCTAGTACTCTTAGTTCATTTTTAAGCACTCATGTGTCCAAATTCGGCATATAAGGTCCAAACCGAGTGTGGTTAGTCTCGACAAGTCTATCATATCGAATTGTATGTGCCGGATCTTTGTCGACAAGTCTCGACAAGTAATTGAAAATTATAAGCTTAGAGGTGAACTTAGTACACTTAGTTGAATTTAATGACCCATGTGTCCAAATCAGGCATTTGAGGTCCAAATTGAGTTTAGTCAGTCCTGACCTGTCCATCACATTGAACTGGATGTGCTGAATATGATGGTCCCCACAAACTCCATGCTAATTTAAAATTATATGATTAGAGGTGAATTTAGTACACTTAGTTCATTTTTAAGCACTCAGTTGTCCAAATCAGGCATACGAGGTCCAAACCGAGCGTGGTCAATCTCGACATATTCGTCACATCGAACTGGACGTACTGGATCTAATGATCACCAAAAACTCCTTCTTTAAAGCTTTTCCCCATTTAGAAGCAAAGTTAGAATAGAAACAAACTACTTAGCAAACTTAGTTCATTTTAAGCACTTAGCTGTCCAAAACGGACATGTGAGGTCCAAACCAAGTGTGGTTAGTACTGACACATTCGTCACATCAAGCTGGATGTTCTGAATCTAATAGTCCCCAAAAACTCCATGCCAATTTAAAATTATGCGCTTAGAGGCAAACATAGTACACTTAGTTGAATTTAATCACCCATGTGTCCAATTCAGGCATTCGGAGTCCAAACTGAGTTCAATCAGTCCCAACACGTCTGTCACATTGAACTGGACATACTGGATTTGAAGGTCCCCAAAAACTCCTCCTCGAGAGCTTTTTCCCCCACTTAAAAGAAAAGTTATAATACAAACAAACTACTTAGTAAACATAACTTACAATTCGATCATACAAGGTCCGAACCGAGTGGGCTAACTTTCGACTGATCAAATTTAGTTATTTTACAATTGTATCATTTTTTTTCACTATGTCTGATTGTCCGATCATTTTGCTATCAAATAATATTTAATTATAGTATATACATATATGTTCAAATATTGTATTCTAATTTCTTTTATAATTATGATTTTGTAAAGTTTCGGCTATCAGACCACTACGGCAATGACAAGCACTACAATCGAGTTGATGCACTACAGTTTTAATTTTGACTTTTCTTGTATTCATGACTTTCTAAACATAATTATTATTTTTTATTTGAATTTGTATTTGTATACATGTATTTGAATTTGAATTTTGAATAATTTATGAGTGTTTTAGTAATTCTAGTTTAATTTTATGTATGCTAAAATGTAATTACAGATTTTTACAACAATTTTCAAAAAAAAAAAATCAAAGTATTAGTGACGGTTTACAAAACTTAACTAATAATAGAAGGTTGAAATTTTAGTGACGGTTTATTAATTGTCATTAAAAGTCTAAAACCGTCACTATAGAATCATCTTTTCCTGCGTTCAATTTCGTCACAAAAGGCACAATATTAGTAACGGTTTTATAATCCTTACTAATAGTATGGTATTAGTGACGGTTCTAGTAAGCGTCACTGTTGGCTTTTTGAGTATGATCCATGGTTTTGATAATGACAAACCGTAAGTTTCTTATGTGTGTATTTTAGTGTGTGAATAGGTATTATTTAGATCACACATAAGATCAAAAGAACATAGAAGCCAAGGTAGGTCTTAAAACACAAATCTGGGGTATTACATGGAGTTAAAGAGCAAAGAAAATAAAGAAGACATTTGTTTTTACTTGTATATGCATTTATTTTTATATTTGGTCTGTAATAATGCATGTATTTGCATGATATGTCTTGTATGCTCAGATAGACTTTAGATTGACCATAGGGAACCAAATGACCATAGGGCACCCTTCGGTCGATCGACGTCGAATTTTTGGGATTATTTCTCAAAGGCATTAGACTGACCTTAGGACCCACAATTCTACATGAAAAAGTCTCCTATTGTCTTAGACCTAAGTATCATGTGAATAAAGACATTGCATAAGAAGAAAAGGACCGAAATGCCCAAAATTGGCATGTTTGGTCGACCGAACCTCCTTGGGGTCAAGAGTTTGACCATTCGGTCAATTAACCCGAAATGTAAAGCAACACCCTGGTCGACCGAACGGACACGAGGGAAGTCCCAACTGCCTAGCCGACCAAACCACCAAGTTCAAAAGGACTTGGTCGGTCGAAGTTCATAAAGTTCGGTTAACCGAATTCAATCTAGTCGACCGAACCTCAGAGGGTTCAGAATCGCCTTTGGACGATCGACCAAACCTGCGGTTCAAAAATCTCCTGGTCGACCAAACTTAGTGAGATGGTCAACCGACCCTCAAATCTAGTCGACCGAACCTCTCAGGTTGGAAGTTTTTTTAAGGGCTAAAATGTCATTAATTTTTAATTAATCTTTTCCAAAATACCAAGCGTGTCCCCAATGGTCATAATTTTTAGAAAATCTATAAATACCCCCTCATTACTCCAGATTAGAAATTTCGATTAACTTTAAAAACTTTTCAAATTATTTCTTAATCAAAGTTCCCCCAAACTAATTTCATTGCAAAAATATTTTTTGTTGGCCTAACCGGACTTTTCAATCAGTTTTGGTGATAACAAAAAAAGGATAATCTAACTTAGAATGGTTGAGTAATGATGTTTTAGGTTTGACAATAATACAAGGATCATTATGGACCATCAAGCCAGATTCACCAACAAGTGATCTAAGAGAAGTTCAAAGCAACACCAGATTGATTAATGCACGAGGAATCTAAAACTAGCTCAAGCTAAAGTCCAAGGGATTTCAAAGTGACCATGTCATGGAAGATTTTAAGCTTAGAGTATAAGGTTTTAGGATGAGCAATGTAAGTACTTCAAAGTTGAATATCTATTGAAATATCATTTGAAGCTCTTTAGGGGAAATACATGGACTTAGAGACCTATTTTAAAACCCCAAAAAATGTTTCATAAAAAGAGCAAAGAAAGAGAGCAAAATTGGTTTTGAAAAATAAAATGAAAAACCAGAAAATTGTACTGTTCAGAAGACTGAAGTCACAGCCCAAAAGACTGAAGAGTCAACTTTAGAAGACTGAAGTTTAAGCTCAGTCGTCTGAAGAATTACTTCAGAAGACTGAAGAATAAGTTCAATCATCTGAAGATTTATTAGAGAAACATAGAAACAGGAAAAACCTTACCAGAAGACTGAACCCTGTCTCTAGTCATCTAAACCCTCAACTTCAGAAATATGAACCCCAACTTCGGACGTCTGACCCTATGTCCAGTTCCTTCAGAAGATTGAACCCGATAGTTCAGTCGTCTAAACATTGTTAATGGTCAAATTTTTTAAGTATTTTAAATGTTTTAAATTGGTTTGTCGCACTCCAAATTTTCTTAAAACTTGATAAACACTCAAAGTGATCTTGGGTAGCACGAAACTAACTTTATTGGCCTATAAATACATGGTTTTACAAATTGAATCATACCAAGAATTGAAAAATCTGCTCTAAGCTCTCTTGCATTCAAAGTCACTGCTTGCTCAATCTTTTGCAATTTGAAAGTGCTGATATTCTGAAAGTGTTGATCATCAATCCCTGAGCACTACATACTAATTTCTCATCTGGAGAAAAGGGGACTTGGTGAATTCTAATCTTGAGCTTCGAATTGTATTTCAAATTTGATATTTAAATTCTGAAGTATATAGATTTGAATTGTACTAATCAGCTTTTTGTGAGAAGCACTTTTTGTACACATCTACTTATTGTTCTCTTGTAATTATTAGACGATTCCATGCTTGTTGGATTGTTGACCGAACGAGGGATTATCGTTTGGAGAGGCGGGCTCTAGCCTACTTGAAGGAGTAGTTGTAAAAGGTGTTGTTCTGCCCGGCAAAGGAACTAAACTAGTGGAATCCTTTGGTGGTTTGCCAAAGGTGAGGACGTAGGTTGGGGATAAGCCGAACCTCATAAAATCTCGGTGTTCTTCTCTCCTCCTTACTCTTTACTTTTTGCATTTTACTTGTAATTGTTGGATGCAAATTGATTGAATGCAGGGCTTAAGTAAAAATTCAGAGAAGACTCTTAATTCTTGAAAGTACGTTTCAATTAACCTTTTGCGGAAACCCTCAAGGGAGTACATTGGTTAATTTGCGGAACTCTTGATTGAGAGAGCGCATTACAAAATAAAAATAAGACAGGGCTTGCATATTATCACAAGGCTATTACCAAAGGCTGAAAGCATCGAGTTCTTATTTATTTTGATTGATTGATTTCAATATTGTGGTTGATTGGAATTTGTGGAGTGTTTTGCTTTGATTGATTTACTTATGTTCTTATTATTGCACTAAAACAAGTAAAAGTTTTAAAAAGAGCCTAAAAGTTTTAAATAATCCAATTTGCCCCCTTCTTGGGAATCATATTCTACTTTCATTTTCCTTGGGGTAAATTTTTTACACTCTCCAACTCTCTTTATTATTTTTTGAAAATCATTTTTACAAGAGAGCATTTTTTTTTAGTTGGCATTTATTTTCAAGTGTTTTACTCTCTCTTTCTTGCATATTTGAAAAATATTTTTTAAAGTTAAAACTTTGGGATTTCTCCACATACTTCCATGGTAAATATGTTGTTGAAGAAACACATTTTTGCATCCATGCTTTCATTGATAAACTTTTACATTGCAAAGTTCATTTGAGAAACCAAGACCCTAGGTTCTCCAACTTCTTTATTGAAAATATTTTGGAGATATATTTAATTTAGGGTTTAAATCTTTAAGGTCCTTATCATATACATTATTTTTCAAAGATTAAAAATATTATTTGATAGCACATTTTCTCTACTGAGCATTATTTCATATCATTAGAGAGTGCATTTATTTGAGCTTAAACGTGTACATTTCTGTTTGTATTATTTAGAAGCATTTTCATGTATAAAAATATTTTTATTGTATCGGTTCAATTCAGCCTAGAATTAAACTGGGGAGTTTTAGCCCCGAAAGTGAGATCGGTTCGGTTCAGCCTGAAAAGTGAACTAGAGAGTCTCAGCCCCGTAAGTGAGACCGGTTCAATTTAACCCGAAAATTGAACTGAGGTTTTCCTCCGCCCATAAGGAGAGGATATAAACAGCTTCTGCTCTGCCCATTTAAGTGACCAGGGATAGTGTAATCCTTGGGTGGTATGCCCAAGGTAGGGATGTAGGCTGGTTTGACCGAACATCGATAACAAATCTGTGTGTCACTCTTTCTATCTATCCTATTTAAATTCCTTGACTTTAATTTCAGCATGTGTATGAATATTTATTTGATGTCATAATTATTTTATATACACATGTGTATATTGAATGAGATATGATTTGTGATGAATCAGCGAAATGCTTAATTAGTCAAAAAGTTTTTAAAACCTAATTCACCCCCCTCTTGGGATCACACCATTTCCAACAGTCTCTAAAAGCGTGACATTAGTGATAGTTTATTGAGCATCACTAATAGTGTCATATTAGTGACGGTTATTAAATTCGTTACTAATACTTGCGCTTTAGTGACGAATTCGATCTGACCATATGTATGATTTATAGTGACGGTCATAGTCTATTAGTGACAATTTTTTTTCTGTCACTAGTACTCCACTATTAGTGACGGCTTGAATATTTTGTCATTAATAAGTATTAGTATCCGCAGATATGGTGACAAAGCTGGAACCGTCACTAATATCGATAAAACTGTGACTAATAATGTTAGTGATGATTTTTTGATTATTGGTGACGGTTTAAAATCATCACTAATAACCTTTTTTCTTGTAGTGCGGGCAGGAGTTGTGTGCGTCCAACTTAATGTGCAGATTGTAATCATTTTGTATAGGAATAGCCTAGAAGATAAATTATATCATTTAGCCCCCTCATAGGATATCTTGCAGTAACTCGCAACGCATACTGGTTTGGATCAATGTGTAGATATTTTTATATCTTATTATACAATTTGTTTAATTTTGTACTCTTGCCAATTCAAATTGCTCTAACTGGCTAATAATATAATCAACTCCATCCATTCTTGTTATAATTTCCTCCCCTATGTGCAATAGGACACTCACCGGAACATTGCGTGAGCTTCTTGCCATTTAGAGTAGTACTCTCGAAATAATAAATACTTATGAGATATACATAACCCTAACTTTCAAAATTCACTTCATTATAATCATAACATTTACAATATATACATACATGAGTGGGTTAGGAAAGGTGATTGCGATTCTATTTTTTCATAGGTTAGCTAAACTGCTATATAAAAGAAGGCATGATTGGATTCTGGTTTATGAGGGAGGTTAGTAGAAATCCTAACTTCATCATTAAGGACAAAACATGCTGTTTTTTTTTTTTTTTTTTTAAACCATTATTTGAAGGAAGACTAGTTTACTTCTATGATTGAATTTAAGGGTTTGGAGGGCAATTTCATGGCGACCTCTGAGGAAAAGTTCACTACAGCTCTATTTGGGATGGTGTTGACACTATGTGTCATACCATGTTTTGATTATGACAAATAATCAGGTAAATAATGTCTGCCGTGTTGATGTGCAGGTTTATCTTGACAATATCATATGACGGCACTTGGAGACTCGAAGAAATATGAAGACCCTTATTGTTTTTAAGTGTCGTATTTTTTCATTCAATTGGGTCTGTAATAATCATTTATTCCAAGGTCTGTAATAATCTGCATATCATGCATATAGGAATTGATAAGCTCAAAACCATAGAAAGACCTTAGGGATCACCCTTCGGTTGACCAACGCCAGATTTTTAAGATCATTTCAAAATGACCCTAGAAAGACCTTAGGTCCCAGCACAAACATATAAGATGTCCCCAAAATCACTTATAATAGCATGAGAATTAATTGAAGTGAAAATGGAAATAAAGGGCAAATTTGTGAGGTTTCGAGCGATCAAACTCTTGGTGTTCAAAACACCTCGGGTGCCCAAACCATGGATCGATCAACATGTTGACCTATGTTCGGCAAACCGAACCATTTTGAATGCATTTTCCAAAAATGACTAAACCACCGATCTGACATTTCCCAACAACTCGGCAACCCGAACCTCAGCGTTCAAATCATGCTCAGGCGACTAAACTTCAGACTGGGCAACCGAACCGCACACCGTTTGAGGAATAGCCTCATTCAGCTAATCGAGCCTATACTTGGGCACTCGAACCTTAAAAATAACTTTTCAAGTTGTGTCTGTTTAGGCGATCGAACCTTAGGTCAAGCACCCAAAAACTCTCTGGTTGTTATATTTTTACCGAGTTTAAAGAAGGGTTAAATGGGGTTAATATTTTTAAATGGCTTTTAAAGAATACTAATAATTATCCCTATGTCCTTAGCGGTCATAATTTAGCCCATGTCTATATATAGGGTCTCATTTACAAGATTAACACAAGATTAAGAAGTTTGATTAAGAAAAGTTTTCTCTGAATTTTTGAAATCCCTTTCTTCATACACATCCCATATACTCATCCTTTTATCATTCCCTTACCAAATCTTTTTGAGTGAGTATATCTTGAGAGATCCTACAAAGCTATTACTCTCATTACTTTGATTGTTTATTGATTTTATTTGAGAGTTTAGCCAAAGGTTTTTCCTCAAATTAACTAATATTCTTTGTGTGGTAAAACCTTATAGCTAGTGGGTCTTTGCACCACCATTGCAAGATTCACTTGGCTTGTGTTGTTGATTGTGCAAATATTTTTCACAAACATTCTTTTCAAACATCTCTTGAGCTACATTTTGAGAAAATCATTTAAGAAATTTTTGTACATCCTTGTTGCAACTCTTTGAAACACTTGCTGTGATTGATTAACATTAACTGTTAGTTTCAAAGATAGATTATTTGCACATTCTTTGAGATTATTGCATATTGACATTTGTAAGAGTGTAGTTGAACACATTGCATAGAGCTTATAGTTCTTATATTATTGGTGTGCATTGATTGATTGTATTGGTACATATCTACTTATGTAAGAAGCATTTGCGCGTACGTAAATTTTCATAGTTGTTGTGTTCCAGGTGTGGGCTTAAAGAGGGAGACTAGCCCTGTTGAATGTCCCAGATTGACTTAGACTCGGTTAGGAAAGTTAGGTGTACTATCCTGGTAAGGTGTAGTTGAGTTCAGCCCCGTGAATTGACCTGATTGTAACCGGTGTCGCTCCACCCGTTAAGTGAGCATTAGTAGAATCCTTGTACTGGTGAGCCAAGGCGGGGATGTAGGCACAGTTGCCGAACCCCGATAACATATCGTGTGTGCACTTTACTTTTCCATAATTTATTTTCTGCACATGTATGTTATTTTATGAATGTTGCACATGATTTAATTTCTGTACATTTTATTTATCTGCACATTTGGGTTTATGAGTATATAGACAGACCCTAAGTTGAATATTACTGCTACTGACTTGAACATATCTAGGACAAATTTTTAAATACCCAATTCACACCCCTCTTGGGAATACATCAAAGCTAACAGATGGTGGGGGACAAAACTCCTTATGCAGATAACTTCACCATGTCTTTTTCTTGAACTTTTTGGGACTTGATGAGAGTATGAGAGGCGAGTTATTAATTTATTCAAAACCAATATGATGAAAATTTAAAAGTTTGACTAAAGTAACATTTCTCCATTTTTTTCAATTATTTTATCCAATTAGATACATTATAATAAATTTCAAGATGATTTCTATGAAAAAAATATTTTGAAAATTGATATGTTGGTTAGATTTTAAATTATTTTGGAATAATTAGAATAATAAAATTAATGGTTTTACTAAACTAAATTTATTTTTTAAATTAATTCTACTATATCAATAAAATTAGTCATGCTATAAATTTAAATAATATATTAAATTTTTTTATTTAATGTAAAAATTAACATCGTACTCATAATACTTCGAAATACTTTGAAATGCTCTTATAATTATATTAAATTTATTCTCTAACTACTCAATTATTCCAAGCTATTTCTACAAAAACTGTAATTATTCTAAAATATATTTATAATTTTTATATCTATTTGTAATAATTAAAAAAACTAAAATTGAACTATTTTTTCTCATAATTCTTTTATAATGACTTCAAAAAAAAAATGGAGTCATAAAAATCACGCATGTAACGCATGGAGTGCATGGCTACAGGTGTAGCGGTGGAATTTGTGTCAATGACAATCAATTAGACAATTAAAATAGCTTCCACCATATGGTGTGATTCTTTACTTCACCATATCCTCCATCTCCCCTCACTTCTTTATTTGGCAAACCCTTGGGGATTGGAAGGGTTTAGAAAGCATAATGCATCTCATTTTCTATCTTAAGTGTAGATAGGACAAACAAAAGATTCACTTCCTCCATCCCCAAAACCCATTTTGCTATATTTAGACTTAGCTATCACAATAATAATATATACTTTTTATTCTTTATTGGGCTGACCATATTATAAGATGCATTGTTTTGATAGGGTTCTTAATAATAATAATAATAATAATAATAAATAATAATAATAATCATCATCATCATCATCATTATCATCATCATCATCATTAATTATTTAGTTGAGGGATAAGCTAATGTTCTCCAAGTATTTGTAGCCCCTCATCACTCATTTCCCCTCTTTTTCGAAATTCTTCATTGGACAATATAAGAACTAAGAATCACCATTTCTATAATTTGTCTCCTACTCTCGTTTACTCTTTCATCGTTTCATAGAATGGACCTTTGGATCTCATTTTTATATTTTGTCCAAATAACGTAAGATGAAATAAAACCCAAATAAAAGAAATTTACTCACTAATTCGTTACACATTCATATAATTATGAAATTAAATAAAAGCTCTAACCATAAAAAATTCAATGCGAACTATGTGACTTCAAAATTTAAGTTAATTTTAATAATCACACAAATTGATAATAACAATTTCACATTCATCATTTGTAAATTCAAATGAACATAAGATTAAATGTAACTCTAACCTTAAAAAAATTACACATTACAAATTAAACATTCAAATAATCATAATTTTTAATAAAAACACTCACATAAAAACTTCTCATTGAAACCTTCTTACTTAAAAATTTAAACTAAATTTCATATCCATACAAAAATAAAAATTACATACAATGAAAAATTTTATATGTATTTAAAAATTTAATATGCATCCATCATTTATACCAGCAAAATTGAACATGCATTCATCATTTATACATAAAAAATTCAAACATGAAAACAATCCTAACTTGAATTTGGGAGTTTCATAATGATGTTTCAAATTAGCAAATTGACTTTAATACAAACCAATTTAAGATGAAAAAAATACCAATTTCTACTTCAAACTAATAAAAAATTTTCAAAATTTCAACTCAAATTTTAGATTGTAAGAAATTAGAATTTTCAATAATGTTGAATGTGAGAGAGTGTGCCTTATTTTGGTCCCTTATTTAGAGCTCCCTCAACATTCACATTTTTTTTCTTTTTTTTTGGTAAAAGTGGGCGGCACCTCCTAACTTTATTAGAAAACACCTCACTTATGGCGGAGGAATACCGTAGTTCCAATCTTGAGACTTTGGGACAACAAAAGCAAAACTAACTAAACCAAACTCTCTCAACATTCCCTTGGACTTCATAGGCAAAATGTTTGTATTGTAAGATCCGAACAACAACGGTCACGTGCAAAATCCCACCATTGATGAAGTTGACTTCACGTC
Organism: Malania oleifera; assembly: GCF_029873635.1. Taxonomy (NCBI): domain Eukaryota; kingdom Viridiplantae; phylum Streptophyta; class Magnoliopsida; order Santalales; family Ximeniaceae; genus Malania; species Malania oleifera. The sequence goes on from NC_080422.1 coordinate 23,927,006, forward strand.
GCCTCCCTATCCACTCTTCTTTTCGAACGCAAATAGTGATAAAGAAAGATGAAATTTAACTCAACAAACTACACTGATTCATCGATTGTTTTTTACCTAAAAACGCTACTTGGTATATTGTCTTTTAATGGTCACGTGTCACTTGTACTTTAATGCTTAGATTAAAAATGCGAATGTTTCAACATATTTGATTAGAAAAATTATTATTTTTAGACGCATCAATTTGCAAAATAAAATTTTATTCCAACTGTTTAAAAATAATTTTAATTAAAATAATATTAGATTAAAAAAAAAAACTCCGTATTTTACTTAATGTCAAAATCTTCCTTGACTTTCTTCGCACTGATTCAATTGATTGATAATATTATTGGTTCAGAAGTACTAAAGCTATAGAATTGTCGGCATCATCATCATGGATGAATCTGAATTTCTGGCGACGATATTTGGAAAAGCACTAACAGTCTCATAAAGGAGAGCGCCATTCACCATTTATGACACAGGCTAGCTAGCTTCAAAAATTGATGTCTAAATCATAATTGCAGTTCGAATTGGCCTGCCAGGATACAGCTCGATCTTTTGGCTTTTGCATTCAAGTTACAGCGAAAAAATATAAAGGACAAACCCTTACAGTCAACACTAATTAATTTAAGATGCATAAAAGGTAACAGGTCCATCAGCATCGATTCAAAGTTCTATCTCTGATTCTCTATTCTCTGTATACATAAACGGTCATCCAGTACTCTTCTATTTCTGGCGCAAACTAAAGCTGGGGCTGAGCCGGAAAAGCTAGTCACCATGCATATTTCGACATGCTCTTTTCAATTCTGTGCTGGGTACCTCACTCCAGCCGCCAGTACTCGCTGCTGCTCGATCTGCATCATCACACATATATAACCTATTATTTAATTATATACATATATGCGATAAATAAAGAGTTATAATGAGTATTTACGTGATTGGTATATACGTACTTTCTGACAAGTTATTTAACATACTTACTTGGAACAGTTCGTGCAACTTGTTCTTGAGATAGCAGTATTCTTGTTCCAGCATCTCCAAGGCTCTCAAGCACCTGAAACCGACTCATATGGTGAAACATCCACATCAACATCAACATCAACATCAACATCCGTCTCTCGCTATAGTTGCACACTTTTAAAAAACATATATACCCGGTTTTGCTTAATGGGGTTTACTTTTATTTGACAGTACGTCCTAGCTAGGTGTCTCAAAAGTGCTAGTAGCTAGGATGCATGTGTGTGTATAAGAGGGGAAAGCATGAATAAAAAGGGAAAGTCGGAAAGCGCAAACATATATGTAATAGTTTATAGACGGACCCAGGTCTGTTGTTCTGCTGGGAAGCGGCACGAAAGGCGACGCACACATTCCTGACTCGTTTGGCACCTATGCTCGAGCTGCTCCCCATGAACTGGTTCACATGGATTCCCATTCTCGTGTAGTCCGATAACTCCCTATCCGTCCTGCATTTATATATATACACATCAGCACGTACATACATAATTCATATATATATATATATCAAAATAAAATAATCAAGCACACTGAATCAATTTCTTTAGAAGAAGAAGAAGAAGAATATTACAGCAATCCTCTTAGGTTTCTCAAAAGCTCCTCGGACTCATGGAAGTAGATGTTCAGAACTTCGGAGACAAAGTTTGGGGAGGACTCGTCCTGAAGCTGCTGCAGCTGCAAGAACTGCTCATCCAGCACTCCCTGAAAAATTTATATATTCCCGCACATAATAAGTTAATTCAGCAACATTTAATTTAATTGTGTTACATCTAATAATTAACTTTACTCCATCAAATCAAACTAAACAACAACCACAACAACAACAACAAACAGAAAAATTATAAAGAAGAAGAAGAAGAAAAAGAGGAAGAAGATGATAATAAAGAGAGACCTGGTGGAAGAGCTGGGCAAGCAAGCGATTCATGTCGGCTCGCAGGCGGTGCGCACCCAAACCCAGCATCCACAGAGGCAGACCCGTCTTGGCTGATCACAATTGACCCGAGAAAAGCGATCGAAGGAAACTTATTTCTTGGGTTCTAGTTGTGACTTGGGTATCTTGCTCGCAGTGTGGGTTTAGTAAGTGTTTAGCGAGGTTGAATGAAAACCCAAAAGCAGGATGAAAATGTGGGGTTGGGAGCTAGGATTTATATAGGAGGATGGATTTGGAGTGCGTGGGGGCGGACCCTTAAAAATGGAAACACGTACTCTGTTCAAACCCAGAATCAGAATGCTATTCGTATTTCGCACGCACCCTCAAGACATGTGCATTGCACGTGCCATATGAGTGAGAGAGAGAGAGAGAGAGAGAGGGCATGCTGGATGGAGGCCATGGAGGGAATCGAGGTGAATGTGGGGCATCTTCCGGACCAGTCTACAGACTACAGAGACCGGCAGAGTGAAGAGAAGTATTTAGAACTGTAAGAAGACGCATACTCTCTCGATCAGGTGAAAGAGAGAGAGAGGGTTTGCTTTTGGGGGTGACCTGCTGTGGCCCGTACTCGGTCACCTCGCGTGCTGTCTGGCCTGCAGAGGCGGCGTTAAAGTAGTCTTCAGCCAGTACACTCCCACGCCGACAACTGCCTGCTGCCGGTAATGTCAGCTCTCTCTCTGAGTTTCATGGGAAAATGCTCGGGTACAAGCAACGTAACCTTTCCATCTTGCTATTGTTAGTATAATAATAATAATTATCATTGTTTTGGTTTTTCACTTTTAAATTAAGAGGGTGTTAAGGTGTTCCATCCTTATTTTTGTCTTTTTACTATGTCAGAACGTGCCAGAAAAGAATTCAAAATAACAAGAAATAATAATAACATAGATTCGATGAAATCCCAAATAACCGACTATTTTCCTAAATGTGGTTAGTTTACCTAATTATTATTTGTTGATTAGTCTTTAAACTAATCATAAGGTTAATAAATTAATAGTTTCAATCTGTTTTTACTAAATTCGAGATTGAGAGTTCAGTTATGTGACAGGGTAGGTATTAGCATCCGCTACACATGTGTCTACGAATAGTACTTAATTACTTATGAATTATTCTAAAATAGAATTGAATGATTTTTAATTAACTTCTTAATAAACAAAATAAATGTTTAAATTTTTAAAGAAAACATAATATAATGTGCGATTTAAGAATATCTAATAAGACCTCCAAAGGAGAGGATCTTATTAGATAACCCTCCCCTTTAGAACTTACTTTTTGCGGAGGAATACCGTGGTTACAAGTTAAAACAAACCAATCAAATTATGACAACCAAACCTAAACATAACTAACAAAGGAGATAAAAACCTAAAAACAACTAACATCAAAAACGAAATATACCAAATGAAACTTTAGAATTGAACTAACGACAAACGGCAACGAGACCCCACCTATCCATCTGAAGGATACCTTTCAGATAACGTGGTAGAAGGTGTTATTTTTCGTAAATTATATTATTTCCCATTTCTCATTTTTTAGTAAGAAAATCAGCCGCACTATTGTCTTCCCTATATTGATGCATCACAATGACATTCACTCCTTCTAACTCTGCCACGAGCTCCTCCCAAAATTCCCAAAGATACGACAAAGTATATCTACCTTTTCGAAACCAATCAACTACAATTCGCTAGTCACTTTTAATAATCGCATTCACATAATGCAAACATTCGCACAAACGAATTCCTTCCCTAATAGCTTTTAATTCTGCACTATTATCAGTACTCTTACCAAAATAACTTGAAAAAGTCGCTTTTACCATGTCATGACAATCCCCAATAATTCCTCCATCTCTTGACGTACCCAGATTGCTCCTACAACTCCCATCACAATTAAGTTTTATCCACCCTATTGAAGGTTTAACCCACGAAATAATTTTTCCAAACCTGTCGCAAACTCCCCGATACTTAATTTGAAATTCATTCAAAATCCTAATGTCTGACTTCTTCAATTTTTGAAAAGAATTGGTGCTCTCAACAATAAAACCAACCCAAAACTCATATACATGAAGTCTAAAACATCTATTTACCATTTGTTTAATTATCAAGACTCACACACACAAAATAACATATATGCAAATACTTAAACATGAAATTATTTAACAAATTCATCAAACTTAAGCAAAAAGAGTCTTTAAAAAATTCCAAAGTTTCCAAGAATTTTTTATAATTTTCCACTATTTTTCTGAAATTCTTTAGGATATTTTTTTAAAAAAAGTCTCCATTTTTATTTATTGTTTGCATTTAACTTTCCATTTTTTTGTTATTTGAATAAAAAATCACTCAAATAAATTTTATTTATTAATTGATTTTTATTTTTATTTTTTTTTACAATTTTTCCAATTTTTAAAATTTAAAAATGAACTAAAAATTATTTTTTAAATTAAAAATAAATCGGGTGGTCCAAGAGGAGTCAAGTTGATTTAACTGGTTTGAACTGATTAATTGGTCAAATCAAGTCGACCCGAATCAAATCCGATTGACTCAGTTCAGGGAAAGGGTTGTCATGTATCAGTTGATGGTGGCAACACGTGACACGAGAGATTTTCATTTTTTATTATTTTAATATTATTTTTAATTTATTATAGTAAGTTGATGTCAGCGTGACATTACTCGCCACGTAGTAGAACATAATGGGCGCTGGGGTCATGACACGGATCGCTAATGTAGCGATCAAGCCTTCTAGAGAAAACACATATTCGACAGCTAGAATCGCGCCATGTTACTTCCCAAATGCTTAATCATGACTACGCCATACTACAAAAAATAAGGTTATTAGTGACGATTTCAAATGAGTCACCAAAACAGTGGTGACAAATAATTATTAGTGATGAATTATAAAAACAAATAAAATAAAAAGAAAAAGAAAAGTAATGAGAGACGGGTCATAAAACTCCCCTATGGTCTTGCAAAAGTAAGACCTCTTTATCTGGATCGAAGGGAATCATAAAAGGCTTGAGTTGCTGTTTATTGACTATGAAGCTATTATCATTCATTCGATCCACAAGTTTTACTGCGCCATGGGAATGAGCGTGTTCAACAATATTTGTACGAGCCACCCCATCGGGACCTCAGCTTCCTGGGAAGCATTTGTAATCTAGAGTCGCAGAGAAGATCTTGCTGATTTGGGAAAAGTTGTTTATCCTTGATTTTATGCAGCAACTTCATCCGCTTCTTCACTAAGTGGTCCTTGTCATAAACTTTCCTCTTTGATTCTTTAAGCTCACGCACTTGCAAATTTCTCAAGCCTATGGCATCACTAAGTGAAAAGTTAATCTGTTTTATAACTCATAATGCAGAATGCTGAATCTCAATAGACACATGACATGCCTTACCATAAATTAACCTGTAAGGAGACACCCCTAAGTTTGCCTTGAATGCAATTTGGTAGGCACAGAGTGCATCAACCAGTTTCTCGAACCAAGCCTTTCGATTGGGACAACTCATTTTCTCAAGTATGATCTTGATCTCTGCAAAGAACTGATGCTTATCCTGTGTTATCCCATGTTGTGGCATTTGATCGGTGGCAAGGTAGTTCGCTATATCATCTAACCAAGAGCTGCATGACATATCGGTGATAGGATAGGTGATGTCAAAATCTAACATCTTCAGCACTTCTTTCTTTACCACCATCGTCATGGTTGGGTTCAGTCTCCATTGTGCATCACAGACTGGTATTGCATCTATCTCTATGGACTACCCCTTTGATTCAAGTAACTCTCTAATCAAGGAAACTTTTTCATCAAATACCTTAGGTTGCTTGAGAGCTTCATTCTCAAATGCACCATTAGAACCAAATGCCCACAACAGTTCTAACATATCCAAGTCACCTACCACATCTACTGGATGTACCTCTGAATCATCACACCCAATCGACGTCTTATTAAACACCTTCATCTCCAATGTCGTATTTTTGAACGTGAGCTTAAGTACTTCGCTTCGACAATTAATCAAGGCATTGGAAGTAGCAAGGAATGGTTGCGCAAGAATAATAGGTTCCTAGTAGATGTTGGAGACAGATTGTTGCATATCCAAAACCACAAAGTCCATTGGTAATAAAATTTGTCAACTTGTACTAACACATCTTCAATAACACCTCCTGGAGCTTTTAGTGATCTATCTACCAACTGTAGCATCAAGGGTGTTTTCTTTAGCTCACCTAAACCCAACTACTTGTATATTGAAAATGGGAGTAAGTTTACACTACTCCCCAAATCAAGTAAAGCTCTCCTAATATGATATTTTCCAGTCATGATAGAAATAGTGAGGGAACTAGGATCTCTGAGGCTTTTGAGAAGCTTGACTCAATATCAACACACTAACTTGCTCGGTTAAGAAAGCTTTCTTCTTCACGTTCAATTTCCTTTTTACTGTGCACAGATTCTTTAGAAATTTTGCGTATGTAGGAACTTGCTGTATGACTTCCAGAAGTGGAATGTTAATCTTCACATGTTTGAAGATTTCTTGAATCTTAATATGATACTTATTCTTCTGACCAAATGTCAACCTATGAGGATAGGGTACCACAGGTTGATACTCCTTAACAGTCTCATCCTCTTTATTATCTGACTTCTTTGAATATGAGTTTGCTTCATCTGATTTTTCATTTCCCTTATTTGTCTTTGTTGCCTTGTCAGGTGTTAGAACAACTATTTGTTAATCAACAGGCACTTTAAGATAGGAAACTTCTTTTCTACTTCTCAAGGTAATAAGCGCCTTCGACGTTTCAATAGAATCCCATGAAACATTATGCACTGATTGCTATTGTTGCCGATATACCTGGGGATAAGGTTGAGACTATGCAAGAAATTTTTCTTTTTCTAAGGTATTCAACTGTGAACTTATCTTATTCATGGTGTCTCTCAGTTCACTAATAACTTAAGTATTCTTACTATGGTTGTGATGTGAAGCTGCATGAATTACTAAAACATAATTGTCATCTGCGTTATGCTATCATCAGAAGATTTCTTTAATAGAACGAGAGCTAAATTTGGTTGAGATTTCGGAGGTGCGTAGCTCTAAGAGACTTGTTGCGGCTGATACTTCTGTTGAAGAGCTACAACTGAGTGATATAGTGGCTGCGGAGGTGGTGCATAAGATTGAGGAACTTGATGATTCTGTGAGGATGATGGGGCAGACTGATCGTTCCTCTATAATAAGTTCAGGTGATTCCTCCATCTCGGATTCTAAGTGTTCGAGAATGGTTGATTTTGAGATTTGTTTATCCAATTTGTTGACTGCATTTGATCAGATCCACTCTCTTGTGTTCTTGGTAGAAACGGACAATCCTCCACCGATTTCGCAGCTTTTACTTTCTCTCACTCCATAACCTTTACTTTTTTTTAGATAAAGCAACAACAAAAGCTCGTAAATGAGTTTCCTCTTTGACCTCATATCTACCTCCACCACTGATCGCTCTGAGAGGTTATGCTACCATTGGTGCCCGTTCATATCGTGTGTTCCACTGTTGGGCACTTTCAGCTAAATAATCAAAGAATGATAGAGCCTCATCCGGTTCCTTATTGAAGAACTCCCCGTTGCACATAGTCTCGACAAACTGTTTACATTCAGGGGTAAGTGCAGTATAAAAATAATTCACTAACCTCCAAGCTTCGAATCCGTGGTGTGGACTTATATTCATCAGGTCCTTGAATCTCTCACAGCAAACTTGGAATATCTCGTTACCTCTCTGCATGAACTGACTGATCTGCTCGTACAGGTATTGAGTTCTCTGAAAAGAAAAGAACTTATGTAAGAACTCACGCTGCATTTCAGTCCAACTAGTAATAGAGTTAGGTCAGAGAGAATTAAACCATATTTTTGCCTTATCTTTCAAAGAAAAAGGAAACATGCGAAGTTTGATATACTCATCAGTTCTAGCCCTATTAATGAAAGTGGTACAGACCAACTCAAAATCTATCAAATGCTGGTATGGACTCCATGAATCCATCACGTGAAACTGGGGAATCATAGATAGCGTGCCATGCTTAATTATGAAGTTCGGTGCATCTTGTGGTAACACAGTGCAGGAAAGTGTAAATGTGCATGTAGGCTATAGAAAGTCCTGAAGTGTACGTGGTGTACATGTAGCCATAACTTCCTCAAAGAATTCTTCAAACAGATTACTCAAATCAATTTCAGAATCACTCATAAAAGTAACAGGAGAACAATCAGATTCTGTGCTCTGTGTGTCACTATTGGTGCTAAGTAAAATTTTGGACAGCCTATTCAATGTATCTCGGACCGAAGGCATCAAACATTAATTCAAATAGTAGGAATTCACCAAGACAACAACAAACAAGCATGATTAATTTTTTTCAAAATTTTCAATATTTTTAATTGAAAATAAAAAATATTGGAAAAACACAATTTTTGAAATTAAAGCTGGCATTCCTCGGCAACGGTGTCAAAAAACTTGACTCACTCAAAAAATGAGCAGTTCGGAAGTTATCCCAAGTATAAAAGTTCTATCGTGTAATATTTAGCCCAAAGGTCTGATCGTCTCCTCAGGGAATGCAGTTTAACTCCAAATTTTACGTAGTTCCAATTGAAAATAAGAAACAAAAGTCACTGAACATAATTCAGATTCGTGTTTTCTGGTGGCTTGAGATTATATTTTGACGAATTAAAAGCAACGTGCAATTTAAACTATGAATCTTAACACGCACTAAATTAACAACTAAATTACCAATGAGAAACGATCCTATGTTTAATTAGCCAAGTAAGAATTAAAACCCACGTTTGAATTTTGGACAAAAACAATAAAGATGATCACTTTCGTACGTAATTAAAGTAGGCAATTCAAACAACCTCAATCAAACCCAAACTCGAACAAAAACCAAATTTTTAACGCAATCAAGAACTTGAATCAAAATTAAGAACTTAACAACTAAACAATAACTAAATACGATAACAAAATTCAGACTTTAATTAAACGAGCTTAATTCTAAATATAACCCGACAAAATTTAATTTTAAAGAAGTTAAATAATTTAAGTCCTAAAGAAGATTTTTTTTCTTTTTTTATTTTATTCTTTTTTCAAGAAACCAAACCAAACTTAAATCAAGTAAAAATTAACTCAAGCAAAAAAAAATTTCAATGTAATGCTAATAACAAATAAAGAGAGATAGATAATAAATAAACCTCAATGCTAATACCCAAACAAGATTAAAAATTAAAACCTTAATTAAAATTATACCAAAAAAAATAACAATTATCCAACTCTTTAAAAGTAATGACAAGAAAAAAAGAGCTAAAGAAACAAAGAAGGAAAAAAAAAAGAAAGAAAGGGAAGGAGAGGAAGAAGGAAGAAGCTGGCCATTGGAGGTTGAGGCGGCAACACAGCAGAGGTGGCTTCGAGTTGTTGGTGTTCACAGTAGCAAGGTGCAAGGGTTGGCCATATGAATGAAGCCACAACATCTGGAGGTGAGCAGCACCAGCAGCCATGAGCAGGAAAGAAGAGCAGCAGCAGTCGTGACAGCTAGGAAGATGGAGAGTCTTGAGTAGGAGGGCAGCAATGACGGCTAGGAGCAGGCCGTAGGGGGAAAGAGTAAGGGAGAGAGGGGAGAGAGATAAAGGAACAGAAAATAAAAGGAAGAGGAGCAAAGAGAGGGAGAATGGAGTGAGGAGAGCAAGGAAAAGGAAAAGAGAAGAGACGAGTTGTAGAGGAGACCATGAGAAGGGAGAGAGAGGAAGGGAAAGGGAGAGTTGAGAGGGGGCTGGGAGCTGTGTGTATCCAAGAGAAGAAGAAAAGAAAGGATATTAAGGGAGTCCCAAACCCTACACGCCTAGTGCCACAAGAAGGACTTGGCTGCATGGCCAGGTCAAATAAAAGTATTTTTATTTTTTTTTATTTTTTTTCTTTTTGTTTCTTATTTCTTCCATTTTAGTTTCTGTCTCGCAGCGAACAAGACCATTTTTGACCCTACTAGGGTCTATATCTTTCAAACATTAAAACATGAAAGTTGTAGATAATTTTCTCAGTTTTTCACAACATTTCAAATCATCTCGATCAGAGCTCGGATGAGAACATTATGCACAAATTACGAAGTAGTGTCGATTTTAGCTTCCAATAATTGCCCTGCTATAAAAAATACCAAATATTCATATATTACTCAATGAAACCCAAATATTATAAATAGGACACAATGTTAAATTATTGAGAGTAATTAGGTATTTAATTAAAAATATACGCCTTAATGCATGAATTAAAACACCTAATTACACAATTTAAGTGCGTAATCACACTCCACAACTAACGTTTTGTTAGTCTCTAGCAAATAACGTGAATGAATCCCAAGGAGACTCCCATACGTAATCACACCCCACAACTAACGTTTTGCTAGTCTTTAGCAAATAACGTGAATGAATTCCAAGGTGACTCCCATAAATACTAATTCCAACAAACATGAACGACTGCACATGCGACACAACCATACCATTTCACATACAAGAATATAACCAAATTGTTAGCTTTGGTGTGTTCTCAAGAGGGGGGTGAATTGGGTATTTAAAACTTCTGCTTAGGTTAAACCAGATCAACAGTATTACGCAACTTAGGGTCTATCTATGCAAAAATAAACCCAATCATTCACAATAAAACATACATGTGTAGTAAATAAATTATTTAAATGTAAAGAACACACATGATATGTTATTAGAGTTTAGCCAATTGTGCCTACGTCCCAGCCTTGGCTACACCAGCACAAGGACTCCACTACGGCTCATTTAACGGGTGGAGCGGCACCATTTACAACATGCCTTACCAGGATGGCGCACCTAACTTTCCTAACCGGGTCAAAGCCAGTCCGAAACTATTCAACAGGGCTAATCTCCCTCTTCAGGCCCACGCTTGGAATACAAATGATATAAAATTTTGTGTACAATCAAAGCACTTCTAAACAAGCAGATTATGTACCAATTCAGCACATGTAATAATCAACGCACATCAATATGTATGAACTATAAGCTCGGTACTCTACATATGCAATCAACACTCAGTGAGGTATAATTACAAATATGTTCAAGAATGTTCTAACAAGCTATTTCTTTGAAACTAGATATATCAAATCTCAATGCTAGGTTAGGGTTTCAAAGATGCTGCAAACAATAATCAAACCAACTCAAAAATATTTTCCTCAATAAAAATAGGCACAAGAGTTGTTTGAAAAATTATAGCTTGTAAAATCCTTTGCACACAAAAATATTTCTATAGGAATCCTGCAATAACAATGCAAAAATCCTTAAGCTAATAAGTTTTTCCCAACACTAGATTTATTAAATAAAATCCTTGGGAAAACTTATGCTTAACTCTCAATATCAAAATCAATCAATAAATAATAAAAATGAGAGTTATAAGAAATATGGAATGATGTATAAACACTCTAAGCACTCTCATTACACTTGGTTAATCAATAAAATCAAAGTTGTAGAGTGTATGGAGGTAGTATGAGCAAAAAAGGTTTGGAAAATTTGAGAGAGCTTTGGCTTAATCCTATTTGCTAATCCACACTTAATCTTGACAAATGAATCCCTATATATAGAGAAAAGGTAAATTATGACCGTTGGGGATTCAAAGGGGATAATTAGAAAGTTTAAAACAAGTTTAGAAAAATTAACCCTGTTTAATTATTTTTAACTTCTAGTAAAAATTAATTTAACCCGAGAGATTCGAGTGCCCAGTCTGAGGTTTGGGTGCCCGAATAGACTCACTTAGAAAATCAGTTTTTAAAGGTTCGGGTGCCTGAAGTCAGGGTCGGTTGGCTGAACAAAAGACAAAAACTTTTTGTCCACGATTCGGTGCTCGAAGCTGAGTTCAGTTAACCAAACTAGCAAGTTTGGTTGCTTGAGGCCTCTTTGAACACGAAGGTTCGGGTGCTCGGGTTGGTGAAAAGCACTCTGACATGGGTTTGGTCTCCCGAGGGCGATATGTTCATTATAGGTTCAGTTGCCTGAAACTTGGTCAACCGGCCGACTTCTCAGCGGTTCGGGCATCCGAGGTGTTTTGAACACTATGGGTTCTGTCGCCCAACCTCTCACAGTGTTTTTCATTTTAAGTTCAATACTGCCTCAGTTAATTCCCTTTATATTATAAGTGATATTGGGGACTTTCTTTTGTGCAAGTGCTGGGACCTAGGGTCTCTCTAAGGTCTTTTTAAGTACGCCAAAAAACCTGGTGTCGGTCGATAGAAAGTCGATCAAAGGGTGATCCCTAAGGCCAATCTACGGTCTTTGAGCTTTAGTTCTTACATGCATGATATGCACCAATTATTACAGACCATTCCTACTTAAATATTACAGACCCAAATTAAACTTAATATAAATTACAACAATGAATATTCAACTAGCGTCTTCATTTTCCTCCGAGTCTCCGAGTGCACATCAACTCGGTAGACGTTAAATACCTGAGTATTTGTCATAATCAAAATAGGGTATGACCCATAGGGTCAACACAAATCTCACACAAGCTCAATATATACAATACACACAACTTTGAAGTAAGTCATTCATGCAAGTTTCATCGTTATATAGTCATTAAGAACAGTATACTCGCATGAAGTTAACCAGCAGTACAATTCAGAGTTAATGTAGTCATATAAATTCAAGTATAAATAGGTGAAGTCTCGAGGTATATGTAATTTATATGACTCTTTACTCCTAGGATACCAATAGACACCTACAGAACGATCGTTTTGACTCAGCCTAATTGGTGTACCCTCAAGAACACTAAAAAAAATAGGTTCACTCGTCTTATGTGAGGAGGAGTGTCGCAATCAAACATTCCACATATTGTAAGGAACAAAAGTTAAATATATGGAGTGGACTACTCTGAAAAGGATCTAGCCTATCTATGACATGTCAGGTCCTTCACCCTTGCTTCTTCTCACCTACTCGCCATATCCAACCAAGACTACCCTAGATCAACTTATTCACAAACTTGGCATAAATACATCCGAGGCACTAAGCGGTTGAAAAATCTTCATACGTGGAGAACATGTGTTGTGTGTAGTGACCCGAAGAATAATAGCATTTAAATAATAATAAGAGAAAAAGAAATAGAAACAGAAACATAAGGAGGCCATAGACTTCGTTGACGACATTACATTTTGGAGAATAAAATAATTTCAAGGAATTGCCTAGACTCGTTGATGAATACAGGGGTTCGTCAACGAGTGTAGAAGAAAATTCGTCAACGAATACAGGGATTTGTTCACGAGAAAATACCGAGCGAAAATTTTGGCTACTCTGAATTTCATCAACGAATACATGGCTTCATCGACGAATTTAATAAAGGACTCGTCGACGAGGTGACATGTCTCGTCGACGAATCTGACCCTATAAGTAGGAGAAGCTCGGATTTTTATCATAATTTCTGGCTTCCCTCTATCTCCTCTCTCTCCCTACGTCACACTCTCCCTTCACTCTTCGTTTCTGGCCTCGTTAGTCGCCGGATAGAAGATCTGAAGCTACCACGACGCTCTTGGCGAAGTTCTCTATAAGTTTGCCAGAGCGGATCGTTGGGGAATCGAAGTTAGATTTGATCCCAAATTTAGGGTAAGACCTTTTAGCCTATTTTTGGCCTTATGGTAGTTATAAGAAATGACGTAGGCGATGAAATACTGATATTTAGTTCTGAAAAATATTATTTTCAGGGTGTTTTGTAGGAGGCCCTACGGGTGTTAGGCTAGTATTCCACAGGGGCTTTCCAGTAGTCAAGTAAGAGAAATATGCTATGCTAGGTATTTTTAAAATATTATATGGTTTATTTAATGATGAAAATTACGTACTACAATATCATGTGGCTTTTGAATATGAAAATAGTACGAATATATGTTTTACGATATTTCAGTGTTCTAATTTTACGATATTTCAGTACCATGATTTTATGAATCTTAGTACCATGATTACACGAATATCAGTATTAGGATTATGCAATTTTAGTATTAGGATTATGCAGTTTTAGTATTATGATTATGCAGTTTTAGTGTTATGATTATACAGTTCTCAGTATTACGACATGAATTACAGTGCAGTTATGCAGCATCATGGTTAATTCAGTACTTCAGAATCATGGTAAATCAGAGATATATATATATATATATATATATATATATAGAAATATGTTATATGATATCAGACCTTGTTGGACTTGCAGCTATAGAGCACGGTACCGTTGCTACAGATTCTATGTTACTTTATGAGTGCAACCACCTATTTAGATAATACGTGGTAAGGTCAATCACCTAGGCCCTTGAAGAGGTTAGGCTCCCCATCCAGATATGGGTTGAGGTGGGCAGATTGACCGATGAAGTATAGTGATTTATTCCTAATTAGCCAGCCAGGGTAAATCCCGCCTACTGGCCGCACAACCTTGTCATGAGGGGGTAAGTCATAACACACAGATAGTCACAGGGAACATTTTCAGTTATTATTACGTATGTATAGATTTGTAGAAACAGGGAACATATTTACTTATATTAGAAGTATTTTGAATAATAAACTCCAATACTGTCATGTTAAGGAATAGGGACAGGGGTGGTGGATTTTATCACTTATACTTCAGTATATATTCAGTTATATATGTTTATTTGAAAATAGATTTTCATGATATAGTAGCTCATTTGCCACACACTAGTAATAGCATATTTCTTCTTACTGAGTGTTAGCTCATCCCAGTGTTGAATTATTTTTCAGGTGATCTAGGTAGGCGAGTAGATCAGGCTCGTAGGTAGAGGGGCTTCAGTGGTGCCCTGCCAAAGAGTGAGTACATTTTTGGGAATGATTTTCTATACCCTAGCTAGTTGAGGGTGTTTTGGGAATAGAGATATGTGTATATTTTTGGGAAACATGTAGCACTCTAGTATTGTATGGTGTGGTGTTGTGTGTGTATATATATATTCAAATGATAATGTCTACAAGAATTATGCTTCTCGCTACTTAGGTTTATGATTGGGTTTTTCCCCCAGTATGGTATCAGAGCATGTAGAATATCATAGTATATAAAAAAAATAAAATAATACCCAGTTAAATAGTAGGTCGTTACATCGTGTCCCTAACATTGTGTGGTGTTTGTATGGAGCAGGTATAAACCTTTCATTTCATGTGCATTTCTATTTTTCTTATTATTTATTCTGCTCATTCTTCAATTTCTGTCTTTTCATTGTCAATTAGGACAATCATTACACTTCTTTTATTGTCTTCATACCATCAATGGGAATTAAGTTCAAACAATGGTCCATGAACTAAGTCTATCTCTAGGAGTGGTTAAGCCTTCATATCTTGAGTAGGCTACAAGACCTAGGTTTCTATCTCCCCACTAGATGTCACTTCTAGGCTAGCAAGTCAAAAATAGAGACTAGTGTACAAGGAATCATCCAGAAGAAAAGGGAACAAAGTTTTATGAACTCTGATTTGATGTTAACACTCAAAAGGATGATAAATAGCTCAAGGATACCTCACAAGGTGTTATAGTCACCATGGGTGTTCTCTCAGTGCCCATAAGGAATCCTTAGTGCAATAAATCACGTGGATGTGTCTATTCTGTCTCATGAGATACCATGTAAATACCAAAGTTTATATAGTTAAATTAACACAAGTGTACTACTAATCAATTCTTCATGGAGTTACAAAGTCATATAAAGAGAAAATGCACATAAATGGCTTGAGTGTATAATTCTTAGGTTATATGCAAGTATGTGAAGGGTATAAGTCAGTGTTAATCATGGCATAATCGTGTATCCTCAATACTCTTTCTTTATTTCTTTCTTTCTTTCTTTCTTTATTTTTTGTTTTGTGTTGTTTTGTTTTGTTTTTATTTTTATTTTTTAAAAAACTTAGCTTGTAGAAGTGCACAGTGTCACATGCAAATTCTCATGCCCCCCCAACTAAAGTGGATCATTGTTCTCAATGTGAAAGCATAGGGGAAATAGAAAAATTGTGCATGGGTGAACAAACTAATAGAAAATCACCACCAACTAATGCAACAAAAAAAGAAACAAGAAATTCAAATAAAGAAAACAAATAAAATAAAAATAAAAATAAAAGTAATGAGAAAGGGGTCGGAAAACTCCCATATGGTCTTGCAGAAGCAAGACCTCTGTTTTTTTTTTTTTGGATAACACCGGGTGTCCAGGCTTGGCCCGACTATTCCCACGCTAGGAGTAGCTAGCCCATCACACTCCTGGAGGTAAACGCGGATGTGCAGCATAGCAGCTAGGAATCGATCCGTTCCCACACATCGTGAGATGCCAACACCAAGACCGCCCTTTGCCACTACGCCATATGCCTAGGGGCTGAAGCAAGACCTCTTTATTTGGATTGAAGGGAGTCATGAGAGGCTTGAGCTACTGTCCATTGACCATGAAGCTGTTATCATTCGTTGGATCCATAAGTTCTATTGCGCCATGGGAATGAGCATGTTCAACGATGTATGAGCCACCCCATCAGGCCCTTAATTTCTTCAGAAGCAGATGTAATCTAGAGTTGCAGAGAAGATCTGGTGATTCAAGAAAAGTTGTTTATCCTTGATTTTATGCAGCAGCTTCATCCGCTTCTTCACTAAGTGGTCCTTATCAGAAACTTTCCTCTTGGATTCTTTAAGTTCATGCAACTGCAACTTTCTCAAGCCTATGACATCATCAAGTGAAAAGTTAATCTGTTTTATAACCTATAATGCTGAATGCTGAATTTTAACAGGTACATGACATGCTGTTGACTCTATGAGTCCAATCCAGTTCTGATAATGACAAATCATTTGGTATTTAATTTGTGCATTGAGTTTGTGAATAGGAACTATATTAAGCATGCTTCGAAGGATATCGAGTAATGGAAGCCATAAAGTAAAGCTGACATATCTTGGCAAGATCCATAGAACTCAAAGAGTACAAGAATCAAGGTGCAAGCGGTAAAGTTCAAGAACATCTTGGGAATGGATATTTAAAACTCATGTACTTAAATTTTCATATGATTTAATTTGAGGCTTAACATAACTTAGAATGACTTTAGGATTCATGCATTTCATGTATATCATTAGGGGACTTTCATGGACTTAGAAGTACTTTTAAAATCATGGAAAATATGTTTTATAAAAGACCCAAGAAAGAGAGCAAAGCAGATTTTTAAATTACAAAAGAAAAATTGAGAAAAAGAGCACTTCGGTAGCTTGAACTCAACTTTAGGCGCTTGAAAAATTTCTTCGATAGCCTGAAGAATTAATGGTGAAAAAGAACCTAGCCAAGGCACTTCAGTAGCCTGAAGTTAACGTCAGGCACCTGAACTCAACTTTAGTAGCCTGAAGTCGTGGGAAGTTTAAAATTCAGATTTTTATTAATAGAACTCGCGAGCTTTTTCTTTGATCCAACGGTTGAGAACAATCCTAAGGGTAAGACACTATAAATATTGAATATGTAAACCCTAGAACGAAACTAAGACACACAAGAAAAGAAGAACACATTTTATTTAAAAGATAATATAGAAACTTGAGCTGATTGATATACGATTGCCTGCACTTCATTCTACACATCGTCTTCGAGCAAATCAATTCAGAAAATCAGAAGGGAACTCACGTATACATTTTGTATTTCATCTTGGTATTAAGGTTTTGTGATTCAAGTTACATTTTTTTAAGAGCTTATCATCCTATCACTTGCTATTGAATATCTTTAGAGAATTTGATCTTGAGCATTCTTAACCATATAGAGATTTTGTTTGACAAGTTCATTACTTGAAAAAGGTTACTTTGTCATTGAGATATATATTTTTCAAAGAACCACTCATTTAGAAATCTATAGTTTAAATGTGCTAAGTGATAGAGAGTGAGTAAACTTTATATATTATCTAGATAATCTCACTGCTTGATAAAGGTTTTTATCATTGGTTACAAAGATTTGATTCTAGTGTGTGTTTGTTAAAGGATCTATATTTTAGATATATTAACGCTTGATTAAATATCCTTGGTTTTTATAAATATACATTTTATTGAGGGATATTTTTTTGAACAACAATATATTTAGTTTTCTGAGTGTTGAACATCATTATCTATCTATCTATCTATCTATATATATATATATATATATATAGATATATATATATATATATATATATATATAAATATACATACTTGCATATAACAAAGATTGTGTTGAAATTGAATATTTGAAAGGAACCTTTTTGATTGTAATTGATATAATCTTCAAAACTTTTTGATAAGTTCACAAAAAGATATATTTGTGTATTTTAGCAAAGTGAACTCGAACCCTAATATTCTCCAAAGTATTGATTTATAAAAATATTTTTGGGAGATTTGATAAAAAGGAATTTGTGTGTCAAAGCATATCATACATAAACGATTGTATTGCTTCCTACATTCTGAGCTTCAAGTTATATCATATGTTAATGTATTAGAAATTTGAATTGCATTCATGAGCTTTTGTTAGAAGCAACATTGAGTGTTTGCAGATTGGAGCCTAAATTGTAATCACAGTTCGGGTTGTGAACCCGATTTGAGGAGGAAGCTATACCTCTTGTAAGTAGCGGAGTAGGAGGGAGTTGTGCCTCTTATAAGCAGTGGATTGTAAGAGAAGCTCCATCCCATTTTAAGGAGCAGAGATTTTAGTGAAATCCTTGAATGGTTGCTCAGGGCGAGGATGTAAGCCGAGTTGGCTGAACCTCGTAAAAACTACATTTGTCTTCTCTCTTCCCTATACTTTTTACTTTCAGCATTACATTTAAGTTGGTCGTATCACATGTGCAGATTGAATAACATTGCACACAATTAATTGGGTAATAAGAAATCATTAGTAAATTAAATTTAATTTTGTAATAAATCCCTGAAATCGATTAGTTAAATATACAAATAGGGATTAAGTGGTAAATAGATTTAAAGAATTTTTAAAATACCCAATTCACCCCCTCTTGGGATTACACCTAATTCAACAATTGGTATTAGAGAGGGTGTACATAGATGTAATTGTTAATTTGTAAAAAGATCACATGGATTATTTTGGTGTATCCTCAATTGGTGTGGAACAAATCTTTGCAAGACCTCCAATGTTTTATGGTGAAAATTTCACTGAGTGGAAAATGAGAATAACTATTTTTATCAAATCCATGGATTGGAGAACTTGGAGAGTAATTAATCAAGGAAACTTAGTTCCTATGAAAATTATTGATAATGTTGAAATTGCAAAATTTGAATATGAGCTGAATGAGAATGACATGAAATTAATGCAAATAAATTTTGTTACTATGAACATTCTATTGCTTGGTTTAGATACTAATGTTTTTCATGAAATCTAGTCATGTCAAAGTGCTAAGGAGATATGGGAAGAACTCAATAGGAGATTTGGAGAGAAAAAACGAAAGAAGTCCTCTACTTGGGAGGATCCATACTTAGATGACAAGGTAGTAGAAAACTGTGGCCTTGTTACATTAGTTGATGAAGAGGTACACTCTACTCACTCTACTTCTCATTCAAATTCTTAAAATGATTCATGCAATGACTGTGATACATCTTGTGATCCTTCTGGTAGTGAATATTATGATGAATCTGATAATGATGACATGCCATCTTATGAGGAATTACAAAAGGGACTTGCTAAGGCTCTTAAAATTCTAACAAAGATATCCAAAAAAGAAAATAATGTTGGAAAGTGAAAATAAAGACTTACTAAAAAAGTTAGAAGGGAAAAAGAAATGATTGAAAAGGAATTAGAAATTAGGAGATTAGAAACCAAGAATGAGGCATCACTGAAAGATTTAAAAATCAAAAATTGGTGTTGAAAAAGACAAGGACCTGAAAATCATAACATTAGAAAACAAGAATGATATGATGGCAAAAAAGCTGAAAGAGTTAAGATCCAAGATTTCGAGTGATAATGCAAAAGATCTTAAAATCTCTGAACTTGAATGCAAAGAAAACAAAGTGACCGATGAATTGGTAAAGTTACAAGGTGCATGCAAAGGCTTAAGGAATTTAAAAATCCAAGACCTAGAAAGAAAGATAGAGGATCAAGCTAAGATCATCCGCACATTTACTAAGGGAAAAGAAAATTTTGACAAGCTCTTAGGTTCTCAAAAGATGACCTTAGACAAAGAAGGTATAGGCTACAATGGAATTGAGAATAGGAGAAGAAAGAACCTATACATGGGGTATTTTCTTAGAGCATCAAAATTCTATGCTAGTACCTCCACTGGTCCGTATGCTCACTCCACTTGCGTATTATGTAGAAATAAAGGACACATTAAATTTGATTGTCTATTTAAAAGGAAAGGAGTGAAGCTCAAATAGGTTTGGCGAGTCAAAGAAACATGAGCAACAAACACACCCCAAAAACTCCTTTTTAGGCTTTAGGATTGAGAATTTAGTGAAATCAGGCACATAAACAAAAGAGGGTTGTAAGGACTAATAGGCTTGGGAATAGTATATGCTTAGAATGTAAATCTTAGTATGTGTATCATTATACTAAGAATCCTACGAGAAAGTTAAGTCAATCTGATTCTTAAAGCACGATATCCAATCTAATTACCTAATGCCTTTATATTGTAATGATTGGGTGAAATGTAAACATATTGAATAGCTTGCAAATCTTGATGTATTCAAAGTGAAGGTTGAGAGATTAATTGTTATATCCTTGCAATGAGTGTCATAAATCATAAAATTGAAGAATAAATTCACTTCCAAATGGATTAAACCATTGTTGTTTAACGAATAATTCTTAGTGCTTAACACATGCTTAAATATTAAGATTCTAAGTTAAGCAGATCATGTCCAATGCATAAGACTAAGCTTTAGGAATAAATCAGATATTAAACATCATCTAATCCTAAACTCATTCTTGGGGCCACAAATGGTTAAATCAATCATCATTCAAGCCACAAACACTGATAAATCATAAATTCTACATCGTTCAAGTGCTTATTAAAAGACATCCCGTTATAATCAAATCAAGGCATTCTCTAATGGAATCAAATTGTTACCTAGACTTTTTTAATGAATATTCCCTTTGTGCTTAAAATGTAAAAATCCCTAAGTTTGATATGTGATTAAGCAATATCCTCCACAAGAAGTCTTTACCATACCATGATCAGATCCGGTAAAGATTCATCCATTATAGGGTCGTACCCTTGCTTAATATTGAAGACATTCTTATAAGGTACCGTCCAATAATTGGATAATCAGAAGTATCTAAAGAGCAGTGTTCCAAAATTAATATTATTCAAAATTGCTCTTTAGCCTATGTAGTTGGATATATTCACTCTCATGAAAATATTTGCATATTGTCCACACACAATGAATATTCTTTCGAATTGAATGATAATTAAACTGTTAAGAGTATTTGCAAAATCTCACTTCACAAGCTCTCAAACTTCAAGTCAAATCTATTAGAAGAGTTTGAATGTGTCAAATGGCTAAGCTATATGCTATAGGTTTCAATCTATATGATAATGCAAATGACTAGGAAACCTGTGCATTGAGATCCATAAGAAAGAAAGCAGTATAGGCTTATGACTCTGAAGTAAAATGGTTTATAACTTTTTTGGTTTTCTAAGCTAAAGTTGGTAAAGTCAAGTATAAATCATTCAAAATATGAGAAAACTCGGCTAAACTAGTGAAGAATGATTACATGGAAAAGACATAAAAGTATGATAAGTGCAAAAAAGAAGGGGAGCAAATTAACTTGAAAATTCTGTGGCTCTGAAACATAAGCTTAAGCACATTTAGTATCATATTTTGTGTTTACATATGGTATCAAATCATGAAAGGTATGTGTAACTTCTTATGTGCATATTTGATACAACATGTTAACCAAATGATTTTGTTTTATACTGAACTAAATTGGTTGCATGTTTGAAAATATTTAGGGGAGCTGAGCTCCATTCCTAGAGAAAGAGCTTAAAGAACGCATACGCATCATAGTATCACTATAGTTGGCCAAAATGATTTTACAATGACTGCTTATATGGCTTTGAATTAGTAGTGACATAAATCATCGATAAGTATAAGCATTTCATTTCATCTACACAAGTATTAAAATTCATAGGGGGAGCATCTCGAAATGATTTCCTATCTTATTATGCTTAGCAATATGTCCTGTGCTTAGATGTGCAGTGAACTTTCTGTAGCATGCACTCAATTATGATGATTCTATTGAATATGCAAAATGAAAAATATATTGTTTTGCCAAAAATTGCTTGAGTTAACCACATGATCTTGTTTTTGAAATGTATTGATATAATTAGGATTTGTATGTGAAATTAGGAATAACTTCCCAAGAGGGGAGGTGAATTGGATTTTTTTTAAAATTTAGTCCTTTTAGGATTAGTTCTCTTAAGTTGTAAAACTTAGAAACAATCACAATCAACAGAGTAAGATCAAACACTCAATTTATGTAACAATAAACCTGTATATATATATGCGAAAATTTGCTGCACTTAGTATAAGCCCTGTATCAGAATTATTCTTCTTCCTAATGTTCAGTTTTTAAATAAACTTTCAGATTAATAGGTTAAGGATAATCAGCCAACGTAATCTTTTTCGGTTTCCACAATCAATACTGATTTATCCAAAATGAATTACCTTCTGATCTATTTAACAACCAAACATTTAGAATTGAAATTTAAAGCAACTACGCAGATTATATCTTAAAAAAAAAATAAAGAGTAGAGTAGAGAAAGAAGAACATAGGGATTTTTACAAGGTTTGACTTCAACATAGCCTACGTCCTCGCCCTTGGCAAAACCACCAAAGGATTCACTATTACCATTCCTTTATCAGTCGAAACAAAACTAGTTACAAGAACTCCTTGGGTAAGGCTAGAGTCCGCCTTCTCCAAATAATATCTCCTTGTTTGGTCCAACGATTCAATACTCGAATCATCAACAAATCCCATTACAAAGATAGAAAACAAGATGCACAAGAATTTGCTCATCAAAAAACTAATTAGTACAAATTTGAAACACTTATGCACTTCAGTAAATTCAGAATATGAATTTTGGAATGAAGCTCTTAGAAACTTATCACTGTAGGTATCTTTCAATGAAAGAATCAACAACTCAATGCTCAAACACAGTGAGAGATTCAGCAAAACTTCTCTTAATTTCGAGCAAGGATGAGAGCAATTTGAAGCACTTTCATAAATTCAAAATGAGAGAGTATGATAGCAGAATATGATTTCTTAATGATCTTGATGTAGAAATCAATGTGTCTTAGGGGTATTTATAGATGTAGAAAACCTTCTTGCTTATTCCCCAATAATACTCAGAGTTGTTTCCTTATTAAACTTATTTGAGTTTCCAAATATTTGAATTTCAAAAATTATATCCATTGGAAAAAAGAAAAATGCCACGAGGCAGACGATTGTGAAGTCCTGGCAGTCGTCTGTCCATTTAATATAACTATAAAAACATAGGCAGAAAAGTGGCAATTGTCTGTCCCTTGAGTGGCAGTCATTTGTCACCAGAATATGAGGTGGCAGTCGTCTGTCCATATGGTGACAGTTGTCTGTCCATGTGTAATTTTAAGCCTTTCAATAACATAGAAGGTGGATAGTCGTCTAGTGAAACCTTCGTATTCTTCTCACTTTGCACTGGCATTCGTCTGTCAAAGCCTTGACAATTGTCTGTCAGGCTGCTGTGTTTAAGTTTTAAGCCTTGTTAATTTAGCTAGTCGTTTGTCTATTTACGGACAGTCGTCTGTCCACTGAATGTTTTTCTTTTCTATTCAATTTTTGATTTCTCTCTCTTATTGTTGCTTGGAATATAGATTTGTTTTAACTTTAAAAACATGTTCCAAGTTTTATCTTAAGATCCCTAAGTCTCTTTGCTTAGTGAGCTTCAAAATGAAAACTTCATATTTGAATAAACTTAAAGTACTTACATAAACTTTTCCTAAGTACTTAAAAAATTCTTCTTTGCTCTGAACTTTCTTTGTTGCTAGTCTTTGATCTCTCAGAATTATCTGAGCTTTCATCTCTTTAAACTCTCTTGATATTTCTTCATTGATTTAGACTTTGAGCTCTCATGTTGATCTTCTTTAATCATCATGCTCTTATGGTCTTCAGACTTTGAACCATGCTATCAGAATTTGACCCATGCTACATAAGTACTTTCAACATTAATTCTTGACAAAATACAACACTCAACCGAAGCATGTTAAGTCCTACTTGTTTGTTAGCATCAAAATAGAATATTAGACCTTGTAAGGCCAAAAATCTCCCCCTTTTTGATGATGACAAACAAGAAGCAAAAATTTGAGTGAGCCTTAAAAAGACTCCCCCTTTCTATAAGCTTCATCTTAATAGAATCAAAAGTAATTTCATTTGAATCAATAGTAATTTCATCAATCATTTCTTTATTTTAAAATCATTCATCATTCAAGTTCAAGTACATCAATTATTAACAAATAAACCTTCTAAATATATCTTAATAACAAATAAACCTTGTAAATATATTTTATGTTCAAGCTCAAATTTTTATTCAACTCAATTTTTGCAAAACACTTCTCCCCCTTTGACATCGATCAAAAAATAAGATGATCAAGTGCAAATTTCATTTTGAGTATATGTGATACCAGTGTTAAAATATAATGTGATTAATGATTATGCACAAGTGATAAATCATAATATTTCCCCTGTCAATCAGCATACTTAATAATTTCTTTTAGGTCATAAGGTCAGAACTTTCAAAGTTTTCAAAGTTATCATTAACATTAGAACTTATAAACTGAAAACAAAGCATTTCAAAGGTTTAGGATTTCAGAGCTAGAAACAAATACATATAAAAACTCATAGTCTTTGCTTACACATGCTCCTCTTTTTTTATAGCAAAAAAAAAAAAAAAAAAAACAAAAATACATTCAGAATTTGAGCATGCGTAGCATACAAAATAGAAAAAATACTATCAAAAGTCTATGTTTCAGAGTCAGTGTCACTATCTGCAGCAATTCCTTTTCCTTTGGATTTCTGTGAGCCTTCTTCAATTGCTTCTTCATCATCTCCTGCATCTTCCTCTTCTTCTTTTTCTTCCTTTTCTTCTTCACCTTCTTCAATTTCAGCTTCTTCCTCCTCAGTATTTTCATTACCCTCATTATCTGAATCAATGTCATGTTTAATGACATGATGGTCTATCTTAGCAATACGATTGTCTAACGAAGTATACTTGGCATCAATGGTTGAGAGTTTATCTTGAAGAGAAGCAAAGTTTTCTCGCATTTCAGAACTAAAGCTAGTATAATTATGATAAAATGGAACAAACCAAGGTGGCATATCAGCTTCTTCAGGAGCTGGATTCCTTTCTTCATGTGTAGGTCTTGCCAGTCTATTGCCCTAGAACATCCAACCCTTGGTATACTTTTTGTAACCCATTTGTTTCAATGTAGTAGATGAGAAAACATGGTAATGGGTTTTTTGAACTATTTTGAAGCTGGAGAGAGGACTTGAAAATGGGCAAAGATTAAGGAAAGAATACCGTCGTATGGAAGCTAAATTCTAGGAGATTCAAGCTTCATCACCATCCACTTCAGCATAATACTGGATAAGTCTAATTTCTTCCCTTTTAGTAAGCACCACATAATAAAACAATCAAAAAATGATACATGATCAAAGGATCCAGACCTCGGAATTATATTCTATGCAATGATATTATGCAAGATTTATGCCGTAAGATTGAGCTGCTTATATAGTGGAGGATGTCCAAAATAAACAGGTGTATCATTCATCACAAGAGGCAAAAATTCTTGTAGTGAAAATCCTTGTTCCGTAGTCCATTGCTTCTTAATTGGAGTACACTCAAAATTTTCATGCTTAATATGAAGAATTTTTCGTAATGAGTATGGGGTAAGTGTAATCTTTTGACCATAAATCTTAGTAGTAATTCCAACTTCCTTCTTTACCAAGTTGGAATAAAAAATCTTAATCTGATATGGGTAATACCCTTTCACTTGATGAAGAATGAACTTGTCCCATTCTATAGCTTTGAACATTGCAATAATTTTAGGAAAATTTTCTTCAAAGAAAGTGACATCTAAAATCTTACAGAACATTGGTTCAATTGCAGATATGTGATTCTGATACAATGATTTCACATATGAAAAGACCAACCATTTTTTTATGTCATCGTTGCTTGTAGGCTTTGAAGAATACGAGGAGACTTGGTCCTTTCCCACAATTTTGGTATGAACCATCTTGATGAACCAATTGAAATGCAGAAACCCTAGATATGTATGGAGTAGGTGTGTGATGGATGATCGTTGGGAATAGCTTGGGAGAGAAAGAACTATGAAGAAAGAGAAGAGAAGATGTTTTAGAGAAGGGAATACGAATGGACAGATGTCTGTAGGGTTTAAAAATCATGTTTTTAAGTGAAAGGAACACCACCCGATGCGAGACAGTCATCTGTCACTAATTAGATAGTCGTCTGTCCACATACGGTAGCCTGCCAGTCGGCTGCTAGCTCACTGGCAGTCGTCTGCCTTGACCAACTAAACTTCTTCCTTTTTAGTTAACTTCTCTTATATGTAACATGCCTAATTCTCATCGAATAAATATAATTTGATCCTCAGCTAATGGTTTGGTAAATATATCAGCTAATTGAGCATGAGTATTGACAAATTCAAGAACTATTTCTTTCTTGTCTATATTATCTCTTAAAAAGTGATGACGTATATTAATATGTTTAGTTCTTGAATGTGATACCAGATTCTTTCAAATACTTATCGTGCTTGTATTATCGCATTTTATGGGGATTGTTTGGTATTGAATTTTGAAGTACCTTAATTGTTATTTCATGTATAAAATTTGAGCACTGCATCTCCCAGCTGCTATGTATTCTGCTTCAGCTATAGATAATGCTACGGAATTTTGTTTCTTTGAAAACCATGAAACTAATGAGTGTCCTAAAAAGTGACAAGTCTCACTAGTGCTTTTTCTATCTATTTTGCATCCTACATTATCTGCATTTGAATAACTCATCATTTCGAAATCAGTTCCTTTTAGATACAATAACCCTAAATCTAGTGTGGCTAACAAATATCTAAGGATCCGTTTTACTGCTATTTGATGTGATTCCTTATGATCCGATTAGAACCTAGCACACATACATACACTGAACATTATATCTGTTCTACTTGTTGTTAAGTAAAGTAAGCTTCCTATCATACCTCGATAATGCTTGGTATCAACTTGTTTCCCTTTTTCATCCTTGTCTAGACTAGTTGAAGTGCTCATGGGAGTTCCTATAGGTTTACTTTCTTCCATATCAAACTTCTTTAACATGTCTTTAATATACTTAGTTTTATTTATGAAAGTTCCATTTTTAGCTTGTTTGATTTGCAATCCTAGAAAGTAATTTAATTCTCCCATCATGCTCATTTCAAACTCTCTCCGCATAGTTATAGCAAATTCATTACACAAGGCTTCCTGAGTTGCTCCAAATATAATATCATCAACATAAATTTGTACGATAAGCAGATTATTATCTTTGGTTTTTATAAATAAAGTGCTATCTATCTTTCTTCTTGAAAAATTATTTTGAAGTAAAAATTTGCTTAGCCTATCATACCAAGCTCTAGGAGCTTGTTTCAATCCATGTAGGGCCTTAGTTCGCTTAAATACATGATTTGGATTTTTAGAGTCTTCAAAACCTAGAGGTTGTTTAACATAATCTTTTTCATTAATATAGCCATTTAGAAATGCACTTTTTACATCCATTTGGTATAATTTGAAGTCTTTATTAGACTGCATAGGCAAGAAGCATTCTTATTGCTTCCATTCTTGCTACAAGAGCAAAGATTTCTTCATAATCAATGCCTTCTTCTTGATTCTAACCCTGTGCTACAAGCCTACCTTTATTTCTTACAACTACCCCAGTTTCATCCTTTTTATTTCTGAACACCCATTTAGTTCCTATGATTGACTTATCTTTGGGTTTGGGTATAAGTTTCCATACTTGACTTCTTTCAAATTGATTTAGTCCTCCTGCATAGTTATGATCCAAGAGTCATCTTTTAAGGCTTCTTTTATATTCTTGGGTTCATCTTGAGATAAGAAAGCATAATGATAACAAATGTTTTTTAATGAGGCTCTAGTGGTTATTCCTTTTGACGGTTCCCCAAGAATTTGGTCTTTTGGGTGACTTTTAGCATATCTCCATTCTTTAGGTAGTTCTGGATTTTAAATTGTGTTTTCTTTTGAGGTTTCATTATTATTTTCTTCTTTCATTTCTATATCTTCTTCTTTATGTGAAATATTTTCTCTTTCATCAATTTTAATTTTATTAACATGATCATTTGATTCATCAAATGTTATGTGTATTGATTCAATAATTGTAAGAGTTCTTTTATTGTAAACCCTATAAGCTTTACTATTTGATGAGTAACTTATGAAAGTTTTTTCATCAGATTTTGCATCAAATTTTCCTAGATAATTTTTAGTATTTAGCATTGTTCTTGCCATTTCTTGTAGGGTTCTATTTTTTCTTTCAACAACTCCATTTTGTTGTGGAGTCCTAGGTGCGGAAAAATTAAGGTTTATTCCATATTCATTACAAATTTTTTCAACATTTTTGTTTTTAAATTCCCTACCTTGATCACTCCTAAAGTTTGTTATATTATAGCCTTTTTCATTTTGTAATTTCTTACATAATGTGATAAGCATGTCACATGCTTCATCTTTGTTTGCTAGGAATAATACCCAAGTGAATCTTGAATAACCATCCACTATTACAAAAACATATTGTTTACCTCCTAGGCTTAAGGTTCTAGTTGGACCAAATAAGTCTAGAAGCAGCAATTCTAGGGGTCTTTTTGTAGATATGTATTTTTTCTTTTTGAAACTTGTTTTAACTTGCTTTCCCTTTTGGCATGCATCACATATCTTGTCTTTTATGAATTTTGTATTAGGTAGTCCTTTGACAAGATTTTTCTTTGATAATTTTGATAATAGGTCCATGCTAGCATGTCCTAGTTTCCTATGCCATAGCCAACTTATTTCATTCATTGCTGCCAAACAAGTTACATTCTGATTTACTAAGTTCTAAAAATTTATACAATAGACATTGTTTATCCTATGAGTTATAAACAAGGTTTCATTGTTCTTAGGATTTTGAATAACACATTTTTATTTCTTAAAGGTTATTTCTAACCCTTTGTCACTTAATTGGTTAATGCTTAAAAGGTTGTGTTTCAATCCTTCTACTAAGAGCACATTGTTAAAAGAAAGAGAAGGTTCTTTACCTATTTTTCCAGTGCCAATAATTTTTCCCTTGGCATTTTCACCGAAAGTAACATATCCTCTATCTATTTGTCTTAGAGAGGTAAACTTGGTCTTATCGCTGGTCATGTGCCTTGAACATCTACTGTCCACGTACCACTTATCCGTTGATGGTGTTTTCCTAAAGCATACCTCTTCTTCATTTGCCATGAAACATATGTTTGCCATCTCTTGTCCACTTGATTCATTTTCTATCTCGTTGGAGCTTGAATCATCTCACGTAGCTTTCATAGCTTCCTTTTTTTTTCTTCTTGTCTTTCTTGAGCAACAGACAGTCTGGTTTGATATGCCCTGGTTTCTTGTAATGATAACATATTGGAGGTTCATTCTTACTTTTATTTTCCTTCCTACTTGTCTCTCCTTTTTCCGGTTTCTTTTTATTGAACTTCATATGAAATCTCTTATTTATTCTATAGAACTTACCTAGTCTTTTAGTGACGAATGCTAATTCATCTTGATCAAAGTCACTTGTCTCACTTTCCTCTTCACTAGAGCTGTGGCTAGACGCTTTTAGTGCAATGGATCTTTTATACTTTGGTTCTGGGTTCCTTTCTTTTAAGGCCATTTCATAGGTAAGAATTGAACCTATGAGTTCATCTAAAGAGGTAGTCTTAAGGTTTTTACCTTCAGTGATAGCTGTAGCCTTTGGTTCCCATATTGAGGGAAGGCAACTTAGGATTTTTCTGATCTTTTTGTAGGTAGTATAAGTTTTCCCTAAGACACTTAAGGAATTTATTATGTGGGTAAATCTGGTGTACATACTTGATATTGTTTCATTAGAATTCATCTTGAATGCTTCATATTCACTTGTTAACATGTCTATCCTATTGTCTCTAACATCAATAGTTCCTTCATATGTCATTTCTAATTTGTTCCATATTTCTTTAGCCATCTTGCAAGTCATGACCCTAATAAATTCATTAGCATCTAAGGCACAGTATAAAGCATTTATAGTGCTTGAATTGATTTGAAGCATTTTATAGTCTGAATCGGTCATATCCCTTTTTTCTTTTGGAATCTGTTTTCCTTCAACTATTTTAGTGGGAATAAGGTCTCCATCCATAACTACTTCCCATGCTTTCCAATCAATGTGTTGGAGATAGATTTGCATTCTTTTTTTCCAAAACCTATAATTATGTTCACAAAAAGTTGGTGGACGGGTTGAGGATTGGCTCTCACCAAAGGGTGCTACTCCTATATTTGTCATTTGATTTTTTATAGTTTCTTGTTAGGAACTACTATAACTAGGCTCTGATACCAATTGAAATTAGGAATAGCTTCCCAAAAGGGAGGGGAGGGGGGTGAATTGGATTTTTTAAAAAAATTTAGTCCCTTTAGGATTAGTTCTTTTAAGTTGTAAAACTTAGAAACAATCATAATCAACATAGCAAGATCAAACACTCAATTTATGTAACAATAAACCTGTATGTATATGTGAAAATTTGCTGCACTTAGTATAAACCTTGTATCACAATTATTCTTCTTCCCAATGTTTAGTTTTTAAATAAATTTTCAGATTAATAGGTCAAGGATAATCAACCAACGTAGTCCCTTTTGATTTCTGCAATCAATGTTGATTTATCCAAAACGAATTATTTTCGGGTCTATTTAACAACCAAATATTCAGAATTAAAATTTAAAGCAACCATGCAGATTATATCTTTTAAAAAAAATAAAGAGTAGAGTAGAGAAAGAAGAACGTAGGGATTTTTACGAGATTCGGCTTCAACACAGCTTACGTCCTCGCCCTTGGCAAAACCACCAAAGGATTCACTATTACTATTCCTTTATCAGTCGGAACAAAACCAGTTACAAGCACTTCTTGGGTAAGGCTAGAGCTTGCATTCTCCAAACAATATCCCCTTGTTTAGTCCAACGATTCAATACTCGAATCATCAACAAATCCTATTACAAAGATAGAAAACAAGATGCACAAGAAATTGCTCCTCAAAAAGCTGATTAGTACAAATTTGAAACACTTATGCACTTTAGTAAATTCAGAATATGAATTTCAGAATGAAGCTCTTAGAAACTTATCACCGTAGGTATTGTTGACCTGATTGGTCACACCCAGTTTTGATTATGACAAATGCTCTTGGTACTAATGGTTGTACTGAGAATTGCATGCAGGTTCACCTTGTGCGCGCTTCAGGACTAAAAGACTTATTATGATGGCGTGCGGTGTTCGTGCCGATGAATGAAGAACTTTGTGCTGCATTTATATTTATTTTTCAGTTTCTTCATTCTGGGATGTAATTTTATTCTGGACTGTACACTCATATGGCTTGTAATAATTTGCATCATGCATGATAGGTAGATATGCTCAAATTGAGCTTAGATTGACCATAGGACCTCCAAATAACATGAAAAGCTTTTGTCATAAAATTCCTAACTTATACAAAGGTTTTTAAATGGTTTTAAAGTTAAAAGAAGGCAAAAACTAAAATTTTCAAAGGGTCGGTCAACCGTCCAGTCGACGAAATGTTAGAAATGAAAACTTTTCTTACTCAATTAGATGTCATATCAAATCATGTTCAAAATGAAAATTGTGGAATTTTACCATAGCTTGAGTTTGATACTAAGAACGTCCAAATTGGAGTTACACAGAAAAAGTTATGGCCAAAACACTGAAACGTGTCCGTAAGAGAAAAACTCCCTTCATGTTTCTTCCGTCTCATTGATGGAAATTTTTCTCAAGCTAAACGTCATTTTCTTAAAATGTGTTCAACATAAAAGTTGTGGAAGTGTCTCTTAACTTTCTATTGGTATCAAGAACATTCAATTTGGAGTTGTATAGCAAACGTTATGGTTGAAACACTAAACAGTGTCTGTGCAGAAAAGTAGAGGCCGGTCGACCGAGCCTTCACTACGGTCGACCAAAACTCGTTGATTTCAGCCCCGGTCGACCAAGCCTTCACTACGGTCGACCAAAACTCCTTTTGGTCAAAATTTTGACCACTTGGTCGGTCGAAACATGTAGTTCAAGAAGCCCTAGTCGACCGAAACCTCCCTGGGTCAAAGATTGACCACTCGGTTGACCGAATCTTGTAGTTCAAAAGGCCCTGGTCGACCAAAATCCTCCTAGGTCAACAGTTGACCATCTGGTCGACCGAGAACTTTTGTACTACAACTACCTGGTCGACCGAAGGGTTCTCTGGAGAATTCCCAACGGTCTGATCGACCGAACGAGGCAGTTCAAAATGCCCTGGTCGACCGAAACTCGAAAAATTGGGAAATTGCCCTCTCCTGGTCGACTAAGACCTCAGTTCAAAAGTCCCCTAGTCGACCGAACATTTGAGACTTGGTCGACCAAAACATTTTTGGTCGATCGGACCTCTTGGGTTGCCCTGATTTTTACCGCGGTTAAATATATTTTAAATAGGGTTAATTATTTTAAAATGATTTAAAACTTTCTTAATAATGCCCAATAGGTCCTCAACGGTCAAAAATACCTCTTTGCCTATATATTCCCATTCATTTATCATTATTAGCAAGGGATTAGCAAACTTGATTAGGGCAAAACTCTCTCAACTCTTAAAACCCTATATGAGCCAAAAACTTCTTGCAAACACTCACATACTCTTCAATCTTTATTTCTCTAAGCACTGTGAGTATTTCTATAAGGCTATAGTGTGTAATCTCTCTAGCTAATACTCTCTTTTGGTATAAAGTTTGATTGATTTTATTTGAGAGTATAGCCTAAAGTTCTTCCATGGATTTCATTTGATAAATCTTGTGTGGGAAGAATTTGAGGGTTGTGGTTCTTGCATTGTTGTTGCAAGATACCTAAACCTAGATTTTGTGTGCAAAAATCCTTTGTGAAAAGCTAATCTTTCAAACAACTCCATTGCGCTTTAGACATTGAAATATCGTATTGAGTTTGTTTGATTTATCTTGCTTAGCATATTTGAAACCCTGATCTGATTTTGTGATATTCGAATATTGTGTTTCAAATCTTGCTTAGATACACACTCTAGATCTTGATTGTATATCATACTTGATTGAGTGTTTAGCACACATTAGAGCACTGAGCATATCTGCATATCATTAGTGCTTGCTTTATTGATTGAGCTGTATTGGTGCACACATCTGCTTTTCTAGAAGCATATTTTCGTGTACAAATTTTATAGACATTTGTTGTATTTCCAGGCACGGGCCTGAAGAGGGAGACTAGCCCTAGAATAGTCCCGGATTGGCTTAAACCCAGTTAGGAAAGCTAGGTGCGTCGTCCTGTTAAGGCGTGTAGGTTGAGGTCAGCCTCGCTAATTGACCTGGTTAAGGTTGAGGTCAGCCCTGTGTTAATTTGACCTGGTTGTAAACGGTGCCGCTTCACCCTTAAGTGAGCTATTAGTGGAATCCTCCTACTTGCGAGCTAGAGGCGGGGACGTAGGCACAGTTGGCCGAACCCCGATAACATAGCGTGCGTGTTCTTTACATTTCCGCAATTTACTTACTGCACGTGTATGTTATATTGCAAATGATTAGATTTACATTTGCATAGACAGACCCTAGGTTAAGTAATACTACTTATCTGGTTTAACCTAGGTGATAATTTTTAAATACCCAATTCACCCCCCCTCTTGGGATTGCACCAAAGCTAACAGGTATCTTTCAATGAAAGAATCAACAACTCAATGCTCAAACATAGTGAGAGATTCAAGAAAAACTTCTCTTAATTTCG
Source organism: Malania oleifera (assembly GCF_029873635.1). NCBI lineage: Eukaryota > Viridiplantae > Streptophyta > Magnoliopsida > Santalales > Ximeniaceae > Malania > Malania oleifera. The sequence continues at coordinate 23,960,960 of NC_080422.1, forward strand.
AGCAAGGATGAGAGCAATTTAAAGCACTTCCAGAAATTCAGAATGAGAGAGTATAACAGCAGAATATGATTTCTTAATGATCTTGATGTAGAAATCAATGTGTGTTAGGGGTTTTTATAGATGTAGAAAACCTTCTTGATTATTCCCCAAAAACACTCAGAGTTGTTTCCTTATATTAAACTTATTTGAGTTTCCAAATATTTGAATTTCAAAAATTATATCCGTTGGAAAGCAGAAAAATGCCGCGAAGCATACAATTGTGAAGTTGACTCACTCGAAAAATGAGCAGCTCGGAAGCTATCCCAAGTATATGAGTTACATCGTGTAATATTAAGCCCAAAGACTAGATCGTCTCCTCAGGGAATGCGTTTTAATCTCAAAATTTATGTTCAACCAATCGAAAACAAAAAGGTTACTGAACTCGGTTTAGATTCAGGATTTTGAGATCATTGAGATTCTTTTTGACCAATTAAAACAACATGCAATTTAAATCCTAAAACTAACATTCACTAAATTAAAAAGTAAGAATGGAAACCCTAATCTACTCAAGGAAACTTTGGAACACGCGCTAATTAAAGATGACAACTTTGGACACAGAATTAAAACACGCAATGGAAACTTAATCAAACACTCACGCACAAAAACAAAATCAAACCTTTAACTAGATAAAACTTCGAACCAAAATTAAACTATTAACGATGAAAACAAAAGATGATAAAAATTAAATAATTAAAACTTTACCAAACTAATTAAATAATTCAAATATTAATTAAATTTATGGCAAAATTCAACTAAAATCAATTAAGTAAACAATCAAAGTTCAACAATAATAAAACACCCTAACTAATGTTGAAAATCCAAAATTTCACTAGTTAATTAATAATAAGTAATGAGAGAGAGAGAGAAATCCTTGGCAGGAGTTGCTGGTTGGCCGTGGCTTTAGACTGGCAGAGGCTCGAGGCTGCTGGTCTTCTCAGTCTTGGTCTGGCAGCTGGAGAATTGGTGCTTGTGGAGGAGATTGCAGTGGCTGGTGTGGTCTGTAGAAGAAGCTCGTGTGGCTGGTTTTCTGTTGCAGAGGCTGTGCAGAGGTGAAGTGTTCGGCTGGTGTTGGTGAAGCCGTAGGCTGCTGCTGGTGTGGCTGGCCGGACTGGTCTCGCAGAGAGGCTGGACTCTTGGGCTGTGCTGGCTGAGAGCAGGGGATCACTGGTGGCTCTGTTCTAGTCTTGGCTTGGCAGCAGATTGCTGTTAGTGTAGGCCTGCTCGAAGCTGGTATGCCGCTGGGGTTGGCTGGCAGGTTGGAGGAACCTGAAGGCAGTGGAGCTATGTATTGGTGGCCGAGAAGCTGCTGGAACAGGGCTGTGGAAGAGTTCTGTGGTAGAGGAGAGGAGCACTGGTGGTTCTTGGCTGTGCTATGGAGGATCTCCTCTAGTAGAGCTGTGCAGAGGGAGTTTCAGAAAGAAGCTGGTGATGATGGCCTCTCGGATGTGGCTGGAGTAGAGAGACAGATGGGACTGAGTTGCTGGAGATATGGAGTTCAGGGGAGAGATAGAATAGGGGAAGATAAAGGTAAGAGAGTAGAGGACAAGGGAGAAAAGGATAAGAAAGTAAAGAGAGCAAGGAAAAAATTAAGGGAGAGCAAGAGAAAGAACAGGGAAGAAGAAAAGGAGCATAACAAGAAGAAGAAGATGAAGAAGAGGGAGAGAATAGTGGTGCGCAAGCAAAAAAAAAAGGATTTAAAGGGTAGGGGGATGGTGCCCTAGGACCCAAGACCCGGATAGGAGACCCGATCAGGCCATACATGGCCGGGTTACATCAAACTTCATTTAATGTATATTTGTTTTTTTTCTTTTCATGTTTTTGTTCTCTGTTCATCGCAAATTTGAATCTTCTAGAGCTAGTTTCTTGCAAAATGCAAAACATGAAAGTTGTAGATAATCCTTTCCTCTTTCTCTAGAAATTTGAATCGTCTCGATCAGAGCTCGGACGAAAAGTTATACATGAAATACGAATAGGTGTCGGTTTTGGTTTCCGAGATTTTTCCTGCAACAAAAAATTATCAAAACTTCATAAATAGTGCAATAAAGTTCAAGAATGATGATTTTGGCACTTTATTAAAATATTGGACAATTTTGGACATTTAATTAAAAATATAAACCGTAAAGCCCGGGTTAAGATGCCCAATTACGCAGTTTTGATGCGTAATCACACCCCCCAACTAACGTTTTGCTAGTCTCAAGCAAATGACGTGAATGATTCTCAGGGTGGTGTCTACAACTACATACTCCGGTGATCATGAAATCAATGCACATGCAACACAATCATACCATTTCACATACAAGAACATAACTGAATTTCACACAAGCTCGTTCATATTCAATGCACACGACTCTAAAGCACGTCATTCATGCAAGTTTCATCGTTTATATGTGATTTGAGAGTAGTATACTCACATGAAGTTAATCATTGGCACATTCAGAGTTAATGCAATCATATAAGTTCGAGTATAAAAATGTAAACTCTCGAGGTGTGTGTGATGTGTGTGACTCAGTACACCTAGGACGCCAGTGGACACCTACAGAATGGTCGCTTTGACTCGGCCTAACTGGTATACCCTCAAGAACACTCAAAGAAAATGGGTTCACTCGTAATATGTGAGGAGGAGTGTCGCGATCAAACATCCCATATACTAAAAGGAACAACGCTAAGTATATGGAGTGGACTAGTCTAGAAAGGATCTAGCCTATCTATAAGGTGTCGGGTCCTTCACCCTAGCATCTTCTCACCTACTCGCCATATCCAACTGAGACCACCCTAGATCAACTCATTCACAAACTTGTCGTGAATACATATGAGGCATTAATCGGTTGAAGAATCTTCATACATGGAAAATATGTGTCGTGTCCTTGTGATATGTATTTAAACCGGCATTGACTTTTCATTTCATGCGCATGTGTATTGCTTATTCTTTATTTTGCTCATTCTTCATTTTCTGTCTTTTCTTGATCAATTTGGAGACAATCATAACACTTCTTTTGTAATCTTCATACCATCAATGGGAATTGAGATCAAATAGGAGTTCATGAATTAAGTCTATCTCTAGGGGTGGCTCAGCCTTCACATTTTGAGGTAGGCTACAAGACCTAGGTTTCTATCTCCCCACTAGGTGTCACCTCTAAGCTAGCAAATAAAAAATGAAGACTAGTGTACAAAGAATCATCCAGAAAAAGAGAATTGAGTTCCATGAACTCTGATTTGATATTAACACTTAAAAGGACGATAAATAGCTTAAGGATATCTCACAAGGTGTCATAGTCGCCACAGGTGCTCTCTCAGTGCTCACAGGAAAGCCTAAGTACAATGAATCACGTGAATGTGTTTATTCAGCCTCGTGAGATGCCGTATAAATACGGGAAATTATATTGTCAAATTAACACAAATGTACTACCAATCGATTCTTCATGGAGTCATAAAATCATATAAAGAAAAACTATGCATGATTGACTCAAGTGTGTCATTCTTAAGTTATATGCGAGTATGTGAAAGGTATACACAATGTTAAGCATAGCATAGTGCAATGTAATTCCTAGTACTCCTCCTTTATTTCTCTATTTTTTTTTTGATTTTTTTTAATAATATGAAACTCGGTATGTGTACGTGCACAGTGTCACATGCGAATGCTCATCCCCCCAACTAAAGTGGAACATTGTCCTCAATGTGAAAGCGCAGGGGAAATAAAATTGTGCACGGTAAACAACTAATGGAAAAGTACTATTGACTAATGTAACAAGAAAGAAAAGGGAAAAACACAACTAAAACAAATAAACAAAAAAAATAAAAAATAAATAAAAAGAAAACAGTAGCATAGAAAGGTCAGAGGACTCCCCTTGCAAGACCTCTTTGTCGACATCGAATAGGGTCATGAAAGGCTTTAGGCGCTGTCCATTGACTATGAAACGGTTGCCATTATTCGGATCTACAATCTCTACCGCACCATGAGAATGAAATTTTTCAACAATATACGGACCATCCCACCGGGATTTCAATTTCCCAGGAAACACATGCAGTCGGGAGTCATAGAGTAGCACTTGTTGAGAAGGGAAAAGTTGTTTTTCTTTGATGTTCCTATCATGTAGCAACTTCATTCGCTCCTTAGCCAAACGAGCATTATCATAAGTGTCCCTTTGAGATTCTTCAAGCTCACATACCTACAATTTTCTTAAACCTGTGGCATCATCAAGTGAAAGGTTAATCTGTTTGATAGCCCATAAAGCACGATGCTGAATTTCAACAGGTAAATGGCATGCCTTACCGTATACTAACATGTAAGGAGACATCCCTAAGTTTATCTTGAAAGCTGTTCGGTAGGCCCAAAGTGCGTCAACAAGTTTTTCTAACCAGTCCTTACTATTAGGACGCACGGTTTTCTCAAGTATCGTTTTGATCTCTTTATTGGCCAATTCAGCTTGACCATTGGTATGAGGGTGGTAAGGGGCAGAGACTTTGTGGGTTGCACCATATTTTTGCATGAGTTTTTCAAAAGGTTTGTTACAGAAATGGGACCCTCCATCACTAATGATTGCCTTGGGCATGCCAAAGCGTGCAAATAACTCTTTGAGAAAACGTATGACAACCTTGTGGTCAACGGTTTGACAAGGTATTGCCTCCACCCATTTAGAAACATAGTCCATAGCAACCAAAATGTAAGAATGCCCGAAAGAAATGGGGAAAGGTCCCATAAAATCAATACCCCAACAATCAAAAATCTCTAAAGTCAATATTGGGGACATAGGCATTTCATTCTTGGCAGTAATTTTTCTTAATTTTTGACAGGCCTCACATGCTTTACAAAAATTTTCAACATCTTTAAACATGGTAGGCTAGTAGAGTCCACTTTGTAATATTTTTGAAACAGTTTTCTTAGCAGCAAAGTGGCCTCCACATGTCCCACCATGGCAAAAATGCATCACAGAACTAAATTCATCATCTGGAACACATCTACGCACCAACCGGTCAGAACAATATTTGAACAGGTATGGATTATCAAAATAATAATGTCTTACCTCAGTTAGGAACTTATGCTTGTCCTGGGTGAGCCAATGGTCTGGCATTCGGTCAGTGACGAGATAATTCACAATGTCATCGAACCATGGAGCGCGTGACACAGCAAAGAGACGTTTATTAGGAAAGTCATCATTCAAGGGAGGGGACACCAGTACCTCGGGTAGTTGCAACCGAGAAAGATGGTCAGCTACAACGTTTTCCACGCCCTTTTTATCACGTATGGTGATATCGAATTCCTAGAGGAGTAGAATCCACCTGATCAACCTGGGCTTGGCATCCTTCTTTGCTAATAAATATTTCAAAGCAGAGTGGTCAGCAAAAATAATGACAGGTGCACCAATGACATAAGAGCGAAATTTTTCTAAAGAAAAAACAACAGCTAACAACTCCTTCTCAATGGTGGTATAATTTCTCTAAACATCATTCAAAGTTCGACTGGCATAATAAATAACCGATGGCTTGTTATCAATTCGTTGACCTAGAACAGCACCAAGAGCGTAGTCGCTAGCGTCGGTCATGATCTCAAATGGCAAGTCCCACCGAGGAGGTTGCATGGTAGGCGCAATAGTCAAATGTTGCTTTAGTGTTTCAAAGGCCTGTTGACAATCATCAGTCCACAAAAATTCAGTTTCATTTTGCAACAAGGTACATAATGGTTTAGCAATACTACTGAAACCCTCAATAAAACGTCTATAGAAACCAGCATGACCAAGGAGGGAGCGAATATCCTAGACTGTCTTAGGGACAGGTAACTGAGAAATCAGCTCTACCTTGGCCCTGTCATCTTCTATACCACGCTCAGAAACCAAATGTCCAAGTACTAAACAACTACATACCATAAATTGACATTTTTCCCAGTTTAGAAGTAAATTCTTTTCCTCACATCTTTTCAAAATCGCAATTAAATGTGTCAAACAATGATTAAAAGACTTACCAAACACAGAAAAGTAATCCATAAAAATTTCGCACATATCATCTAACATATCAGAGAAAATACTCATCATACAGCGTTGGAAAGTAGCAGGGGCATTGCATAGACCGAATGGCATTCTGCGGAAAGCAAAGGTACCGAAGGGACAAGTGAAGATAGTCTTCTCTTGATCCTCAGGTGCTACGGTAATTTGATAGTAGCCAGAAAATCCATTCAAGAAACAATAAAAAGAATTACCAGCTACTTTCTCTAATATCTGATCTAGGAAAGGTAACGGGAAATGATCTTTTCGGCTAGCCGAATTCAATTTACGATAATCAATGCACATTCTCCAACCCATTACTTTCCTAGATGGGATCAATTCTCCATTTGCATTTTCAATGACAATCAAACCAGATTTCTTTGGAACTACCTGTGTTGGGCTTACCCATTTGCTGTCGGAGATCGGATGGATGATGTTAGCAGCTAATAATTTCAGCACTTCATTTTTTACTACCTCTTTCATGGCTGGATTCAGCCTCCTTTGTGCATCTCGAACTGGTTTAGCGTCTCCTTCGAGGAAGATGTTATGAGTGCAAATGGAAGGGTCGATACCTTTGATGTCAGCAATAGTCCATCCAATCGCTCCTCGATGCTCTCGAAGTACCTGCAATAATTTAGTTTCCTATTCAAGAGTAAGGAGTGAAGAAATTACCACAGGGAATGTGCTGTCTACTAAACCAAAGAAAGCATATTTCAGCTCAGCAGGCAATGGTTTCAACTCAAGTGTTGGAATTTCTTCTACGGATGACTTCAGAATTTTTGGTAGGTCAATGACCTCAAATGTAGGCTTACGCCAACTACTTGTACAACTCGCATCAAACATATAAGGAACACTATCTGGGATCTGCTCCTCTGATTCTAGCAATAATTCATCAATCCCTTCAAACGGCACAAAAGAGTCATTTTCAAGTGCGACATCAACGTCGAGTACTGACAGTAGCTCTGAAGTGTCTAAGTCATTTATCACATCGATTGCATGAGTATCTGCGTCATCACACCCACTTGACATCCTATGAGCATTAAAAACATTCATTTCCAGTGTCATGTTCCCAAATGTGAGCTTGAGGACTCCGCTCCGACAGTTAATCAGGGCGTTTGAAGTAGCAAGGAATGGTCGCCCCAAAATGATAGGAGCCTGATAAATGGTGGAAACAGGCTACTGCATATCCAAAACAACGAAATCCATGGGATAGTAAAATTTGTCAACCTGAACCAAAACATCCTTAACAATACCTCGTGGAACCTTTACAGATCTATCTGCCAACTGTAGCATCATAGTAGTTCTCTTCAATTCACCTAAACCCAGCTGGTCATATAACGAAGACAGAATTAGATTCACATTACTCCCAAGGTCAAGTAGAGCTCTCCCAATACGAGATTCACCGATCATGATTGGTATCGTAGGGGACCCAGGATCTCTAAGTTTCTGTGGAGTCTGACTAAGAATTAATGCACTGACCTGCTCAGTTAAGAAAGCCTTTTTCTTCACGTTCAGTTTCTTTTTTACGGTGCAGAGGTCTTTCAGGAATTTTGCATATGCAAGGATCTACTGTATGGCATCTAAGAGTGGGATGTTAATTTTTAACTACTTGAATATCTCTTGAATCTCCATATGATACTTGTTCTTTTGTTTAGATGTCAAACGCTGAGGGTATGGGACCACCGGCTCGTATTCCTTAACTGGCTCATCTTCCTTCTTATCGGGCGTTGTAGAACTCGAGCTAGCCTCATCTAATTTTTTCTTTCCTTTATCTGTCTCATCTACCTCCTCAAGTGTAGGCGTGGCTGGTTGTTGATCAGTAGGTAATTCAGGACGGGAAACTTCTTTTCCACTTCGCAAAGTAATAATTGCTTTCGTTGACTCATATGCATCCCCTGAAACATTGTGCACTGACTGTTGTTGCTGTCTGTATACTTGGGAATTAGGTTGAGGCTGTGCAGGGAATTTTCCTTTTTTCAGGGTATTAAGCTGTGTACTCACGTTGCTTACGACATCTTTCAGTTCTCCATTGGTCGTAACTTGCATTTGCATGAATTGCTAGAGCATGGTTACCACCTGCGCTACACTATCATTAGAAGCTTTCTTTACTAGAATGGGGACTAACGCTGGTTGGAATCTTGGTGGTGCATAACTCCGAGAAAACTGTTGCAATTGATACTACGGTTGAGGAGCTACGACTAGATTGTATGTCGGTTGCGGAGGCGGTGCATATGATTGAGGTGCCTGCTGATATCGTGAAGATGATGGACCAGGCTGATCATTTCTCCATTGGAGGTTTGAATGATTCTGCTACCCCGGGTTGTAAGTGTTTGAGAACGGCTGATTTTGTGTCTTGTTGACCCAATTTGCCGATGACACCTGATCAAATCTGCTGTCTTGCAACACAGGTAAGAATTGACAATCCTGAGGTCTGTGGTCTGAAGTCTCACAAATCGTGCAAATCTCAGCTTTCAACTTTTCGGATTCCATGACTTCCAATTTCTTAGATAACGTAGCTACAAGGGCCTGTAAGCTAATGTCCTCTTTGACCTCATATCTGCCCCCGCCAATGATTGCTCAGATAGGTTGGGTAGCTATCGGCACCCGTTCAGGTTGTGTATTAAACTGCTGGGAACTCTCAGCGAAATAGTCTAAAAATGATAAGCCCTCGTCTGGTTCCTTACGGAAGAACATCCCATTGCACATAGACTGGACAAATTGTTTGCACACAGGGGTTAAAGTAGTAAAAAAAAATAGTTCACTAACCTCCATGATTCGAAACCATGGTGCGGGCATATGTTTATCAAGTCCTTGAATCTTTCCCAACATGCCTGGAATGTCTCGCCATCCTTTGCACGAACTGACAGATCTGCTCCTGCAGGTACTGAGTTCTTTGAAGAGGAAAGAACTTATATAAGAACTCACGCTACATTTCAGCCCAGCTAGTAATAGAGTTAGGGCGCAAAGAATTAAACCAGATTTTTGCCTTGTCTTTCAGAGAAAAGGGAAACAAACGCAATTTAATGTATTCATCAATCCCGGCCCTATTAATGAAAGTGGTGCAAACCATCTCAAAGTCTGTCAAGTGTTGGTACGGACTCTCAGAGTCCATCCCGTGAAACTGGGGAATCACAGATAACATGCCATGCTTAAGAGTGAAATTCGGTGCATCTTGTGGCAACACAATGCATGAAGGTGTAGATGTGCGTGCAGGCTATAGAAAATCTTCAAGTATACGTGGTGCATGTACAGCCATAGCTTCTTCAAAATAATGGCCAAACAGATTATTCAGCTCAAATTCAGAATCACTCGCAGGACTAACAGGTGAACAGTCAGACTCGGTGCTATGTGTATCCTTACTGGTGTTAGGTAAAAGTCTACACAATCGATTCGAATTATCTCGAACCCAGGGCATCAAACATCACAATGGCCAGTAGAAATCCACTAACAGGGCAACTAGGCAAATATTTTTTTTTTTTAATTTTCAATTTTTTTCATTTTTTTCTATTTGTTTGAAAAAAAATCAAAAAAATAATTGGGAAAATGCAAAATTCGAAATTAAAACTGGCATTCCCCGGCAACGGCGTTAAAAACTTAGCTCACTCGAAAAATGAGTAGCTCGGAAGCTATCCCAAGTATAGGAGTTACGTCGTGTAATATTAAGCCCAAAGGCTAGATCGTCTCCTCAGGGAATGCGTTTTAATCTCAAAATTTACGTTCGACCAATTGAAAACAAAAAGGTTCTTGAACTTGGTTTAGATTCAGGATTTTGAGATTGTTGAGATTCTTTTTGACCAATTAAAACAACATGCAATTTAAATCCGAAAACTAACATTCACTAAATTAAAAAGTAAGAATGGAAACCCTAATCTACTCAAGGAAACTTCGGAACACGCGCTAATTAAAGATGACCACTTTGGACACAGAATTAAAACACGCAATGGAAACTTAATCAAACACTCACGCACAAAAACAAAATCAAACCTTTAACTAGATAAAACTTCGAACCAAAATTAAATTATTAACGATGAAAACAAAAGACGATAAAAATTAAATAATTAAAACTTTACCAAACTAATTAAATAATTCAAATATTAATTAAATCTATGGCAAAATTCAACTAAAAGCAATTAAGTAAACAATCAAAGTTCAACAGTAATAAAACACCCTAACTAATGTTGAAAATCCAAAATTTCACTAGTTAATTAATAATAAGTAATGAGAGAGAGAGAAATCCTTAGCAGGAGTTGCTGGTTGGCCGTGGCTTTGGACTGGCAGAGGCTCAGGGCTGCTGATCTTCTCGGTCTTGGTCTGGCAGCTGGAGAATTGGTGCTTGTGGAGGAGATTGCAGGGGCTGGTGTGGTCTGCAGAAGAGGCTCGGGTGGCTGGTTTTCTGCTGCACAGGCTGTGCAGAGGTGAAGTGTTCGGCTGGTGTTGGTGAAGCCGCAGGCTGCTGCTGGTGTGGCTGGCCGGACTGGTGTCGTAGAGAGGCTGGACTCTCAGGTTGTGCTGGCTAAGAGCAGGGGATCGCTGGTGGCTCTGTTCTAGTCTTGTCTTGGTAGCAGATTGCTGCTGGTGTAGGCCTGCTTGAAGCTGGTATGCCGCTGGGGTTGGCTGGCAGGTTGGAGGAACCCGAAGGCAGTGGAGCTGTGTATTGGTGGCCGAGAAGCTGCTGGAATAGGGCTGTGGAAGAGTTCTATGGGAAAGGAGAGGAGCACTGGTGGTTCTCAGCTATGCTACGGAGGATCTCCTCTGGTGGAGCTGTGCAGAGGGAGTTTCAGAGAGAAGCTGGTGATGATGGCCTCTCGGATGTGGCTGGAGCAGAGAGACAGATGGGACTGAGTTGCTGGAGATATGGAGTTCAGGGGAGAGATAGAATAGGGGAAGAGAAAGGTAAGAGAGTAGAGGACAAGGGAGAAAAGGATAAGAAAGTAAAGAGAGCAAGGAAAAAGTTAAGGAAGAGCAAGAGAAAGAACAGGGAAGAAGAAAAGGAGCATAACAAGAAGAAGATGATGAAGAAGAGGGAGAGAATAGTGGTGCGCAGGAAAAAAAAAGGATTTAAAGGGTAGGGGGGCGGTGCCCTAGGAACCAAGACCTGGATAGGAAACCCGACCCGGCCATGCATGGCCGGGTCACATCAAACTTCATTTAATGTATATTTGTTTTTTTTTTTTTCATTTTTTCGTTCTCTGTTCATCACAAATCTGAATCTTTTGGAGCTAATTTCTCACAAAATTTAAAACATAAAAGTTGTAGATAATCCTTTCCTCTTTCTCTAGAAATTTGAATCATCTCGATCGGAGCTCGTACGGAAAGGTTATGCATGAAATACGAACAGGTGTCGGTTTTGGTTTCCGAGATTTTTCCTGCAACAAAAAATTATCAAAACTTCATAAATAGTGCAATAAAGTTCAAGAATGATGATTTTGGCACTTTATTAAAGTATTGGACAATTTTGGGCATTTAATTAAAAATATAAACCGTAAAGCCCGGGTTAAGATGCCCAATTACGCAGTTTTGATGCGTAATCAGAAATCCTGGCAGTCGTCTATCCATTTAATATAACTATAAAAACATAGGTAGAAAGGTGGCAGTCGTCTGTCCCTTGAGTGGCAGTCGTATGTCACCAGAATATGAGGTGGCATTCGTCTGTCCATATGGGGAGAGTCGTCTGTCCATGTGTAATTTTAAGCCTTTCAATAACATAGAAGGTGGACAGTCGACTGGTGAAACCTTCACAGTCTTCTCACTTTGCACCAGTAGTCGTGTGTCAAAGCCTTGACAGTCGTCTATTGGGCTTCTGTGTTTACGTTTTAAGCCTTGTTAATTTAGCTAGTCGTCTGTCCACCGAATATTTTTCTTTTCTAGTAAATTTTTGATTTCTCTCTCATTGTTGCTTGGAATATAGATTTGTTTTAACTTTAAAAACATGTTCCAAGTTTTATCTTAAGTTCCCTAAGTTTCTTTGCTTAATGAGCTTCAAATTGAAAACTTCATATTTGAATAAACTTAAAGTACTTACAAAAACTTTTCCTAAGTACTTAAAAATTCTTCTTTGCTCTAAACTTTCTTTGTTGCTAGTCTCTAATCTCTCAGAATTATCTAAGCTTTCATCTCTTTAAACCCTCTTGATATTTCTTCATTGATTCAGACTTTGAGCTCTTATGTTGATCTTCTTTAATCATCATGCTCTTATGGTCTTCAGACTTTGATTCATGCTATCAGACTTTGATACATGCTACATAAGTACTTTCAACATTGATTCCTAAGAAAATACAACACTCAACTGAAGCATGTTAAATCCTACTTGTTTGTTAGCATCAAAATAGAGTATTAAACCTTGTAAGGCCAACAATATAGTTTGTCTTTTTGGTTATAATTCTTTTCAGAATGTAATTAAAACAAATATCTATAGCAAAACTTGCTTTGAATATCCAAAAGGTGAGAGATATATACCAGAGTAAATTTTTGGATGAAAACTAAAGTGGGAGAGATTTTTTTTAAATTGCATAATCCGAAAGGTGTATGAGTTTAAATAAGTAAAATAGGGGATAGCTTTTCTGAGCTAAAATGAATATAGTTGCCTAGAATTATATTAGATGACATAAGTCAGGGGAAGCAATGTCACTTAAGATGTAATCATTTGGTATCAGATCAATCAATCAACATTTGTGCACATTTGACATAGCATTAGTCCACATTTGGTATCACATCAATCAATATTTGGTATCCTCACATAATCATTGAAACTTATGCATTAGCAAGGGGGACGCTTAATGTAAAAAGGGGAGAAGTAAAATTTTTCCAAATCTAATGGTTGAACAAGATTAAAACTTTAAAATTTCAAAGGGGAGAAGAACATAAGGTTATATCCACTCATGTCTTATTATTAGACACCTTTTTGTTGATGTCAAAAGGGGGAGAAAAATTGGGAGCAAAAGTAATAAAAACAAATCAGAAGTAGAGAAGAATGAGTAGAAACTGTTATTGATGTTATGCAAGGAGGGGGATATGCAAAAGGGGAGAAACTGTTGTTGATGTCATGGATTGAAACATCATGAGCATATTCATCATAAGCATATTCATTATGAGCATATTTCATATTTCATTTGGAATCAAGCTAAACACTTTGTGTATGAACATGAGCATATTTTTTATTTATTTAATATTTGATGCATTAATTGAGGGGGGGGGGGGCCTTGTTAGGCGTAACCCATTATATATTCATTTTGTTCGTGTATTTGTCATCATCAAAAAGGGGGAAATTCTTGATTCTATGAGTCCAATCCAGTTTTGATAATGACAAATCACTTGGTATTTGATCTGTGCATTGAGTTTGTGAACGGGAACTATATTAAGCATGCACGGAAAGATAATGAGTCATAGAAGCCATAAAGTAAAGCTGACATATCTTGGCAATATCTATGGAACTCAAAGAGTACGAGAATCAAGATGCAAGCGGCAAAGTTCAAGAACATCTTGGGAATGGGTATTTAGAACTCATGTACTTACAATTTCATATGATTTAATTTGAGGCTCAACATAACTTAAAATGACTTTAGGATTCATGCATTTCATGTATATCATTAGGAGACTTTCATAGACTTAGAAGTACTTTTAAAATCATGGAAAATATGTTTTATAAAAGAACCAAGAAAGAGAGCAAAGAATATTTTTAAATTGGAAAAGAAAAATTGAGAAAAAGGGCACTTCGGTAGCCTCAACTCAACTTCAGTCGCCTGAAGAATTTCTTCGGTAGCCTGAAGATTAAGTTCGATAGCCTGAAGATTTAATGGTGAAACAGAACCTAGTCGAGGCACTTCGGTAGCCTGAAGTCAACTTCAGATGCCTAGACTGGCACTTTAGGAGCCTGAACTCAACTTTAGTAGCCTCAAGTTGCGAGAAAGTTTAAAATTCAGATTTTTATTATTAGAACTCAAAAGCTTTTTCTTTGATCCAATGGTTGAGATCAATCCTATGGATAAGACACTATAAATATTGAATATCTAAATGCTAGAAGGAAGCTAAGACACACAAGAAAAGAAGAACACATCTTATTGAAAGAGAATAGAGAAACTTGAGTTGATTGATATACTATTGCCTACACTTCATTCTACACATCGTCTTTGAACAAATCAATTCATAAAATTAGAAGGCAACTCATGTATACATTTTGTATTTCATCTTGGAATTGAGGTTTGGTGATTCAAGTTATATTTTTTTTAAGAGCTTTTTGAAATTAGGAATAACTTCCAAAGAGGGGGGGGGGGGTGAATTGGTTTTTTTTTTAAAAAATTGTTCCTTTAGAATTAGTTCTTTTGAGTTGTAAATCTTAGAAACAATCACAATCAATCACAAGAAGATCAAACTCTCAATTTATGTAACAATATATGTGAAAATTTCTTGCACTCGGTATAAGCCTTGTATCACAATTATTCTTCTTCCCAATGTTTAGTTTTTAAATAAACTTTCAAATTAATACGTCAAGGATAATCAACCAACATAGTCCCTTTCAGTTTCCGCAATCAATGATGATTTATCCAAAACGAATTACCTTCCGATCTATTTTACAACCAAACATTAAGAATTGAAATTTAAAGCAACCACGCAGATTATGTCCTTGAAAAATAAAAAGTAGAGTAGAGAAAAAAGAACACAAGGATTTTTACGAGGTTCAACTTCAACACAGCATATGTCCTCGCCCTTGACCAAATCGCCAAAGGATTCACTATTACTGTTCCTTTATCAGTTGGAACAAAACCAGTTACAAGCACTCCTTAGGTAAGGCTAGAGCCTGCCTTCTCCAAACAATCTCCCCATGTTTTGTCCAACGATTCAATACTCAAATCGTCAACAAGCCCTGTTGTTGACTTTATAGGTCATGTCCCTATTTTAATTATGACAAATACTCATGTATTGAATGGTTATCTAGTTTATGTGCAAGAATTCTAAGTGACTAATTATAATGCACAAAGAGAAGATTAAAGATTGAAGACCCAATTTCTGTTGTATTGTATTTCATATTTATTCAAAGGGTTTGTAATAGTAAATAGGTTCTCTAGTTTGTAATAATTGCATTCATCACCTGCATGATCTAATACGTAAGCTTAAACCAAAAATAACTAAAAAGCATCTAGAAAAACCTTAGGGAACACTGGTTGATCGACATCATATTTTTTTGGTGTCTTCAAAATTGGACCCAAAGTGACCTTAGGACACTCACCTTTGCACTTGCATGTATTAGGCACTTGAATAGGGTGAATGTGTATTGAAACGGGACCGAAATGCACACTTTGTGCACTTTCAGTCGACCAGCCAAGGCAGTTCATTTTGCATTGGTCGACCAAAACAGGCCTGGGTCAACAGTTGACCAAGGCCCTGGTTGACCAAATCAGTGTAGTTCAAAACTCCTGGTCGACCGAAACCTTCTCTGGTCAACAATTTGGCCATCTAGTCGACCGAGCCGATTTTGTACTCCAACTACTTGGTCAACCGAGGGTCCTCGAGAAAAATCCCAGTGGTCTGATTGACCGAACCAGCCAGTTCAAAATGGCTTGGTCGACCAAACCTTCAAGAAATGGGAAATCGCCCACTTTCTGTTGACCGAACCTTCAGTTCAAAAACCTCCTGATCAACCAAACCATATGAACTCTTGTCGACTGAAACTGTTTTGGTCGACAGGACCTCTCGGGTTGCCCTGATTTTTACCGCAATTAAACATTTTTTAAACAGGGTTAAAACATTTGAAATATCATTAAACTTTTATAATAATTCCTAATAGGTCCCCAACAGTTATATTTCATGGGGTGTCTATAAATACCCCTTCATTTGGGAAAATTAGAGATCTATTAGAAGATTTGATTAGGGAAAATTCTTTGAAAATCCAAAACCCTATAATACTCATTTCCAAGCTCCACACACTCAATCGTACCTTCCTATATTGCCTACATCATTTGTAAATTGGTTTTGAGTGTTTGTCTTGATTGGTTTGCTCCCCTATCTTTGGATTGATTGATTTATTTTTATTGAGAGCTAAACCTTAAGGATTCTTAGGGGACTTTGTTAATAAGTCTATCCTAAGAAGACTTTGATAGATCTTCTAAGATTGCACCTTCATTGCAACATCTTGAGAAGATTGTATTTGTTTTTGGTTGCAAAATATTTTCAAAATACTTTCGAATATCTAGGGTGCTATATCTTGATAAACCTTTAAAGAGATATTTGTTTGTGTGAGAAAAATCTTTGTTGCAATATTCATTGATTCATATTTCTAGTTGAATACAAAGGTTAAACTCTTTTTTGCAAACCAAACTTATACATAGCTAAAGCTTCATATATATAAATATGTACATATATATATTGTTTGGTTAATATCTTTGTTCGAGCACTTAGATTGAATATGTCTTGTGATACAAAGATTGTAGTGTTCGCACTCTTACGCATTGATCATAATGATTGTAAATCTATTTGAGAGTAGACATCTTAAACCACATGGAGCTTACATATTATTTCATATTTGTGGTGTATGTAATTGCACGTATTTGGGTACATATCTGCTTTACACGAAACCACAATCACTGTATCAATTGATTAAAATACACATTTGTTGTATTTCCAGGCGCGGGCTTGAAGAGGGAGACTAGCCCTGGAATAGTCCTGGATTGGCTTAGACCCGGTTAGGAAGGTTAGGTGCGTCATCCTGTTAAGGCGTGTAGGTTGAGGTCAGCCCCGCTAATTGACCCGGTTAGGGTTGAGGTCAGCTCTGTACTAATTGACCTGGTTGTAATCGGTGTTGCTCCACCCTTAAGTGAGCTATTAGTGGACTCCTCGGGCTTGTAAGTTAGAGGCGGCGACATAGGCACAGTTTGTCGAACCCCGATAACATATCATGTGTTTGTTTATATTTTTGCACTTTATATGTACCACACGTGTATGTTAGTATGTGAATGATATGCTTGATTTAAATTTCCATATATTATATTTATCGGCGTATTTGGAACTGCATAGAAAGACCCTAGGTTGTAATATTCTACCAACATCTAGTTCAACCTAGGAGAAAATTTTAAAATTCCAATTCACCCCCCCTCTTCGGAATACACAAATTCTAACACCTGTTTCAAAGATAGAAAAACAATACGTACAAGAACTTGCTCCTCAAAGAGCTGATTAGTACAGATTTGAAACACTTATGCACTTCAGTAAATTCAAAATATGAATTTCAGAATGAAACTCTTGGAAACTTATCACCATGGGTATCTTTAAATGAAAGAGATTCAGCAAAAACTTCTCTTAATTTTGAGCAAGGATGAGAGCAATTTGAAGCACTTTCAGAAATTCAGAATGAGAGAGAGTATGATAGCAGAATGTGAGTTCTTAATGATCTTGGTGTAGAAATCAATGTGTCTTAGGGGTATTTATAGATGTAGAAAACCTTCTTGCTTGTTCCCAAAAGGATACTCAAACTTGTTTCCGTATATTAAACTTATTTGAGTTTCCAAATATTTGAATTTCAAAAATTATATCCGTTGGAAAACAGAAAAATTCCGCGAGGTAGACGACTGTGAAGTCCTGGTAGTCGTCTGTCCATTTAATATATCTGTGAAAATCATAGGCAGAAAGGTAACAGTCGTCTATCCCTTGAGTGGCAGTCGTCGGTCATCATAATATGAGGTGACAGTTGTCCATCGGTGACAGTCGTCTATCAGTGTGTAATTTTAAGCCTTTCAATAACATAAAGAGTGGACGGTCGACTAGTGAAATCTTCACAGTCTTCTCACTTATCACTCACAGTCGTCTGTCGGAGCCTTGAAAGTCGTCTGTTAGGCTTCTGTGTTTCAATTTTAGACCTTGTTAATTTAGCCAATCATCTATCTATTAATAGACAGTCGTCTGTACTCTGAATGATTTTCTTTTCTAGTCAATTTTTGATTTCTCTCTCATTGTTGCTTGGAATAAAGATTTGTTTTAACTTTCAAAACATGTTCCAAGTTATTATCTTAAAGTCTCTAAGTCTCTTTGTATGATGAGCTTCAAAATGAAAACTTCATACTTGAATAAACTTAAAGTATCACAAAGATTTGTCCTAAGTACTCAATAATTCTTCTTTGCTCAGAACTTTCTTTGTTGCTTGATTACGCGTCAAAACTGCGTAATTGGGCACCTTAACCCGGTATTTATGACTTATATTTTTAATTAAATATCCAATTATGTCCAATATTTTAATAAAGTGCTGAATTTATTATACTTGAGTTTTATTGCACAATTTTTGATTTTTTGGTAATTTTTTGTTGTAGGAAAAGTCCCAAGAACCAAAACTGACACCTGTTCGTATTTCGTGCATAACTTTTCCTTCCCAGTTTCGCTTAAGATGATTCAAATTTCTAAAAAAATAGGAAAGGATTATCTACAACTTTGGTGTTTAGAGTTTTGTGAGGAATGGGCTCCAAAAGGGTCAAATTTGGCGATGAATATAGAACAAAAAAAAAATGAAAAAAAAAATATATGAGGATATGTGATGTGACCTGGCCATGCAAGCCGGGTTAGATCCAATTGGGTCAGGTTATTTCCATCTGGGTCTTAAGGCAGTGCATCCCCCTCCCCTTTATATTTTCTTCTTCTTCTTCTATCCCGCACGCAGCCCGTGGGGCTCCCCTATTTTCTCTTCTCTTCTTCTTCTCTTCTCCTATCCCTTCTCTTTCCCTTAGCTTTTCTCCTTTCTCACTCTCTCCTTCTCTCTCTTTCTCCTTCCCTTTACCTTGCATATTCTCTTCCTCTCCCTCTCTTCCTCCCTCTCTATTCTCCTTAAACTTTCTCAGTCCTCCTCTATTTTTCTCAAGTCCCTGCTGTAACTCTGGCAGCCACTAGACTCCACAAACAGCTGCTGCACAACCAGCTCCACCGAGCCTTCCTCCATAGCTCCTCCGCACCAGCTGTGCCTCTGCACAACCACATCAGGTCCAGCATGTAGCAGCCCCTGTTCCAATCTCCGACTAGCCTCTGCAGAGTCTTCCCCTGCTCCTCAAGGTCATTCCATGGCAGTAGCTACCAACCGAGAGCCTTGCTGCAACCGAACATCACAGCAACCCGAGAGTTCAACCAACACAGCCAGCCTCCCCTGCTCTCTCTCTCTCTCTCTCTCTCTCTCTCTCTCTCTTTACTTTCATCTTTTGTTTTATTATTATTATTTAAGTGACAATGTTTTTGTAGGGTTTATTTTAAAGTTTTGTTTTTTTTTTTACTTCCTTATTTCTTTCTTGCAAACAAGTAATTATTTAAGTATTGTTAATTTGGAGTTGTTTTTTTTTTTTTTTTATTAAAGATTGAGCTTTGAATTCCTCTTGGGTTATTATTAGCAGGTTTAATTTATTTATTTTTTTGTAGTGTTTTGATTGTTTTAATCTCAGTTTAATTGGAATTTGAATTTTTACCCCATTTTCATTCATGGTTTAATTAATTAACCTTTAATTTCAGGCTTGTTAGAAGCGATTTAAGGATTTGCTAAGTACTTGTCTACATCATGAGTTTGAATCATGGAGGTTAGCTGATTGTTTTTATACTGCTCTAACCCCTGATTGCAAGTTTTTGTCCAGATCATGTCTAATAGAGAGCCCATCAGCGAGGATCCAAATCAGGTATTATTATTCTTTGATTACTTTGCTGGCAATGTCCCACAGTGGAACACACGATACAATCAGGCACCCATGACTACGCACCCTATCTGCACATTCAGTGGTGGAGATGTATACGAGCCACCAAACTGCCCAAACAACCCTCCGCCTCAATATCAACCACAACAGATCCCTCCGAGCTATACGCCATCAGACCTTTTCGAGGATAGCATAACACAGATGGTGAACATGCTCCAGTAGTTCATGCAAATTCAAGTTGATCATAATAATGAATTGCAGGATACCATTAATGCGATGAGTACGCAGTTGGACATCTTAGAAAATGAAGAATTGCTTACGGAACCTTAGCCAAGTCCTTAAGAGTACCAGCAACCACAACAACAAATGCACGATGTTGTTTTTGAGGCAGTAGAGGCCTCCATCACTTTGAGAAGCGAGAAAGAAGTTCCCCAACCTGCGATGCTCATCATCGAGCAACCAGTTGTCCTCGCACCGGAAGTTACGGCTAAAATAGATGACCTCAAATAAAAATAAGAGGAAACAGACACAGAAGTGGAGCAGTTAGTTAATGAGGAGGCTGATATCAATACAAAGTACCAACCTGCGGTACCTCACTCTCAGAGCCTAGAAACCGTGGAATTGTCACTTCCGCCTAAATCAGATGTTAAGGAGCCTAATGTGTCCCTTGTAGTGGTATGATGATATCTACACCTGATAAAGAGGGTGACCAGTTTGGAGAGAATCCCATTTTCAAGGAACCAAGTAAAACCTTTAATGTTAATGCTTTTGGAGAACTTAGGTAATTGTTCCAATCACTTTCTCTTAAACGTTAGTTCGTAAAGAAGCACATTTCCTGGACACGATATTGAATAAAGATATTTTCTTGTCAACACAAGAGGGTCGATCTACACACATATTGTTTGGTATTTTAATGAGTATTAATTCATTTGAGGCTGATTTTCATGCAGGTATGAAGACTAATCCACTGTAGCGATTCAAATTTGGAGAACTGCTGGTGCAATTTATAGACCTGCGACCACCAGACGAAATTCCTCCTAAGCCTCCGCCAAACAATTGTGATGTTTTTTCTTTCCCTTAATTTCCTTTTATTTTATTTTATTTTATTTTTAGTTAGTTTCAGGTCCATTTTCTAGTAGTTCGATTTTTGTTTTCCATTATTTCGCCACTCAGGTACGCCTTACTTTTCTCGTGCACAGTCTTTTCTATATCCCCTATGCTTTCACATTGAGGACAATGTTCCATTTTAGTTGGGGGGGATGAGCATTCGCATGTGACACTATGCACATACACGTACCGAGTTTTATATGGGTTTATATTATCAAAAAAAAAAATCAAAACAAATCAAAAAATAAAAAAGAAAGAGAGAAAGAAAGAGGTGCACTGAGGAATTATGCTGCACTATGCCATGCTTAACACTGTGTATACCCTTCACATACTCGCGTATAACTTAAGAATGACACACTTGAGTCAATCATGTGTAGTTTCTCTTTATATGATCTTATGACTCCATGAAGAATTAATTGGTAGTACACTCGTGTTAATTTGGCTATATAATTTCCTATATTTGACATCTCACAAGGTTGAATAAACACATTCACATGATTCATTGTACTTAGGGTTTCCTGTGAGCATTGAAAGAACACCCGTGACGACTATGACACCTTGTGAGGTATTGTTGAGCCAATTATCGTTCTTTTGAGTTTTTGACGTCAGCTCAGAGTTCATGAAACTCAACTTTCCTTTTTTTATTTTTTTTTTATTTTCTAGATATCCTTTGTACACTAGTTTATGTTTTGATTTTCTAGCCTAGAGGTGACACCTAGTGGGGAGATAGAAACCTAGGTCTTGTAGCCTACTCAAAATGTGAAGGATGAGCGACCCCTAGAGATAGACTTAGTTCATGGACCACTATTCAAGCTCAAATCCCATTGATTGTTTGAAGATTTCAAAAGAAGTGTTAAGATTGTACTAACTGATCAAGAAAATACAAAAGAAAGAATAAGAAATACACATGCGCAGAAGATGAAACGCTAATGCTTGATCCACAAAAAAGTCAAGGACACGACACATGTTTTCCACGTATAAAGATGCTTCAATCGATTAATGCCTCAGATGTACTCACGACAAGTTTGTGAATAAGTTGATCTAGGGTGGTCTCGGTTGGATATGGCGAGTAGGTGAGAAGATGCTAGGGTGAAGGACCCGACACCCCATAAATAGGCTAGATCCTTCTCAGACTAGTCCACTCCATATACCCAGCTTTTGTTCATTTTAGTATGTGAGATGTTTGATCGCGACACACTTCCTCACATATGATGAGTGAACCCATTTTCTTTGAGTGTTTTTGAGGGTATACCAGTTAGGTCGAGTCAAAGCGACCGTTTTGTAGGTGTTCACTGGTATCCTAGGTGTACTGAGTCACACACATCACACACACCTCAAGAGTTTACCTGTTTATACTCGGACTTATATGACTGCATTAACTCTGAATGTGCCACTGATCAACTTCATGTGAGTACTGCTCTTAAATGACACATAAACGATGAAACTTACATGAGTGACATGCTTTGGAGTTGTGTGTACTGAAAATGAACAAGCCTGTGTGACACTTAGTTATGTTCTTGTATGTGAAAAGGTAGGCTTGTGTCACAGGTGCATTGATTTCATGTGTAGTTGAAGGCACTACCCTAAAATTCATTCGTGTCATTTGCTAGAGACTAGCAAAACGTTAGTTGGGGGGTGTGATTATGCATCAAAACTACGTAATTGGGCACTTTAACCCGGTCTTTATGACTTATATTTTTAATTAAATGTCCAATTATGTCCAATATTTTAATAAAGTTCCAAATTTTTTATACTTGAGTTTTATTGCACAATTTATGAATTTTTGGTAATTTTTTGTCGTAGGAAAAGTCCCGAGAACCAAAACTGACACCTGTTCGTATTTTGTGCATAACTTTTCCATCCAAGCTTCGATGACGATTCAAATTTCTAGACAAAGAAAAAAGGATTTTCTACAACTTTCTTGTTTAGAGTTTTGTGAGAACCGGGCTCCAGAAGGCCCAAATTTGGCGATGAACAGAGAAAAAAAAATGAAAAAAAAATGTATGAGGATATGTAATGTGACCCGGCCATGCAAGCCGAGTTAGATCCAATTGGGTCGGGTTATTTCCATCCGGGTCTTAGGGCAGTGCATCCCCCTCCCCTTTATATTTTCTTCTTCTTCTTCTCTTCTCCTATCCCTTCTCTTTCCCTTAGCTTTTCTCCTTTCTCACTCTCTCCTTCTCTCTTTTTCTCCTTCCCTTTACCTTGCATATTCTATTCCTTTCCCTCTCTTCCTCTCGCTCTATTCTCCCTAAACTCCCTCAGTCCTCCTCTATTTTTCTCAAGTCCCTGCTACAACTATGGTAGCCACCAGACTTCATAAATAGCTGCTGCACAACCAGCTCCACCGACCCTTCCTCCACAGCTCCTCCGCGCCAGCTGTGCCTCTGCACAGCCACATCAGGTCCAGCTCGCAGTAGCCCCTGTTCCAACCTTCAGCTAGCCTTTGCAGAGTCTTCCCCTGCTCCTCAAGGTCATTCCATGGTAGCAGCTACCAACTAAGAGCCTTGCTGCAGCCAAACATCACAGCAACCCGAGAGTTCCACCAACACAACCAGCCTCCCCTGCTCTCTCTCTCTCTCTCTCTCTCTCTCTCTCTCTCTCTCTCTCTCTCTCTCTCTCTCTCTCTCTCTCTCTCTCTCTCTCTCTTTTTCTCTCTTTTCCCTCTCTTTATCTCTCTCTCTCTCTCTCTCTACTTTCATCTTTTGTTTTATTATTATTATTTAAGTGACAATGTTTTCGTAGGGTTTATTTTAAAGTTCTATTTTTTTTTTTACTTCCTTATTTCTTTCTTGCAAACAAGTAATTATTTAAGTATTTTTAATTTGGACTTGTTTTTTTTATCAAAGATTAAGCTTTGAATTCCTCTTGGGTTATTGTTAGTAGGTTTAATTAATTTATTTTTTTGTAGGGTTTTGATTGTTTTAATCTTAGTTTAATTGGAATTTGGATTTTTACCCTATTTTAGTTCATGGTTTAGTTATTAAAGGTTTAATTTTGGTTCGAGTTCCTAATTTGTATTAAAGTTTCGGTCTTTTAGTCTGTGTTTGAATTTTGTCTGTGTTTCCATCGCGTGTTTAATTTCATAGTTTAAGTTGCCATCTTTAATCAGCGCGTGTTCCGAAGTTTCCTTGAGTAGATTAGGGTTTCCATTTTTGCTTTTTAATTTAGTGAATGTTAGTTTTAGGGTTTAAATTGTGTGTCATTTAATTTGTCAAAAGTAAAATTGAATAATCTTGAAAATCCTAAATCTGAACCGAGTTCAGTACACTTTTATTTTCGATTGGACGAACGTAAAATTGGAGATTAAAACGCATTCCCTGAGGAGAGGATCTAGCCCTTGGGCTTAAAATTACATTACAGAACTCCTATACTTGGGATAGCTTCGGAGCTGCTCATTTTTCAACTAAGTCATTGCTAGTCTCTGATCTCTCTAAATAATCTGATCTTTCATCTCTTTAAAACCTCTTGATATTTCTTCATTAATTCAAACTTTGAGCTCTCATGTTGATCTTCTTTAATCATCATGCTCTTATGGTCTTCAGACTTTGATCCATACTATCAGATTTTGATCCATGTTACATGAGTACTTTCAATATGGATTCTTGAGAAAACACAACACTCAACTGAAGCATGTTAAATCCTACTTGTTTGTTAGCATCAAAATGGAGTATTAAACCTTGTAAGGCCAACAATGTCCCCCTCTTTGATGATGACAAACAAGAAGCAAAAATTTTGAGTGAGCCTTAAAAAGACTCCCCCTTTCAATAAGCTTTATGTAAAAAAATACATCATTCATACAAAAAACATACATCATTCATACTAAAAACATACATTATTCATGCTCACTTCAATTTCAAGCTTAAGTTCAAGCTCAATTTTTGCTTATACACTTCTCCCCCTTTGACATCAATCAAAAGATATAATTTGAGTATATAATGATCAAGGGAAAATATCAATTTGAGTATATGTGATACCAGTGTTAATGTATTATCATCAATTGATTAAGAATTATTCTCAAGTGATAACTCATAATGCTCTCCCTATCAATCAGCATACTTAAATTAGAACTTGCAAAGTTTTCAAAGTTATCATTATCATTAGAATTTATAATACATCAAACTGATAACAAAGCATTGCAAAAGTTCAGAGTTTCAGAACTAAAAACAAATACATAAAAAGACTTATAGTCTTTGCTTACACATACTCCCTTTTTTTACAACAAAAACAAAATATATTCAGAATGTGTAACATACAGAATAGCAAAAACACCAACAAAAGTCTATATGTCAGAGTGAGTGTCACTGTTCTCCTTCTTCTTCTTCTTCTTCTTCTTCTTCTTCTTCTTCTTCTTCTTCTTCTTCTTTAGTTTCTGCGTCATCATCTCCTGCATCTTCTTCTACTTCTTTTTCTTCTTCTTCTCCTTCACCTTCTTCATTTTTAGCTTCTTCCTCATAATAATTTTTACTATCCTCATTATCTGAATTAGTGTCATGTTTAGTGACATGATGCTCTATCTTAGCAACACGATTGTCTAATGAGGTATACTTGTCATCAATGGTTGAGAGTTTATCTTGAAGAGAAGCAAAGTTTTCTCGCATTACAGAACTAAAGCTAGTATAAGTATGATAAAATGGAACTAACCAAGGTGGCATATCAGCCTCTTTAGGAGCTGGACTCCTTTCTTCAGCTGCAGGTCTTTCTGGTCTATTGCCCCGGAACATTGAACCCTCGGTATACTTTTGTAACCCATTCGTTTTAATGTAGTAGATGAGAAAACATGATAATGGATTCTTTTTACTACTTTTCAAGCTGGAGAGAGGACTTGAAAATAGGCAAAGATTAAGGAAAGAATATCACCGTATGGAAGCCCAATTCTAAGAGATTCAAGCTTCATCACCATCCACTTCAGTATAATACTAGATAAGTCTAATTTATTCCCTTTTAGTAAGCACCATATAACAAAACAATCAAAATATGACACATGATCAAAGGATCCAGACCTCAGAATTTTATTATATGCAATGATCTTATGCAGAATTTGTGCCTGAAGATTAAGTTGCTTATATGGTGGAGGATGTCCAAAATACACAGGTGCATCATTCATCACAAGAGGTAGAAATTCTTGTGGTGAAAATCCTTGTTCCATGGTCCATTGCTTCTCAACTGATGTACACTCAAAATTTCCATGCTTGATATGAAGAATTTTCCGTAATGAGTGTGGGGTAAGCGTAATCCTTTGACCATAAATTTCAGAAGTAATTCCATCTTCCTTCTTAACCAAGTTAGAATAAAAAATCTTAATCTAATTGGGGTAATACCCTTTTACTTGATGAAGAATGAACTTGTCCCATCCTATAGCTTTGAACATTTCAATAATTTTAGGAAAATTTTCTTCAAAGAAAGTGACATCTAAAATCTTACAAAACATCGGTTCAATTGTAGATATGTGATTCTGATACAATGATTTCGCGTGTGAAGAGACCAGCCATTTTTCTATGTCATCGTTGCTTGTAGGCTTTGAAGAAGATGGGGGAGGCTTTGTCCTTTCCCATAGTTTTGGTACGAACCATCTTGATAAGCAGAAACCTTAGATATGTATGGAGTAGGTGTGTGATGGATAATCATTGTGTGTAGCTTGGGAGAGAAAGAACTGAGAAGAAAGAGAAAAGAAGATGTTTTAGAGGAAGGAAGACGAATGGACAGATGTCTGTAGGGTTTAAAAATCATGTTTTTAAGTGAAAAGAACAATACTCTCTGTGAGACAGTCATCTGTCTCTAATTGGACAGTCGTCTGTCCACAGACAGTGGCCTGCCAGTCGACTACTAGCTCACTGGCAGTTGCCTGTCTACTGTCTTTTACACAGAAAGTAGCCTGCCAGTCGTTTGTCAGCTTTCTGGAAGTCGTCTGTCCTGACCAACTGAACTTCTTCCTTTTTAGTTAACTTCTCTTATATGTAACATGCCTAATTCTCTTCGAATAAATACAAATTGATCCTCAGTTAATGGTTTAGTAAATATATCAGCTAATTGAGCATGAGTATTGGCAAATTCAAGAACTATTTCTTTCTTGTCTACATTATCTCTTAAAAAGTGATGACGTATATCAATACGTTTAGTTCTCGATAGTGATACCGGTATTTTTGAAATATTTATCGCGCTTGTACTATCACATTTTATGGGGATTTTTTGGTATTGAATTTGGAAGTCCCTTAATTGTTGTTTCATGTATAAAATTTGAGCACAACAGCTCCCGACTGCTATGTATTCTGCTTCAACTGTAGATAATGCTACAGAATTTTGTTTCTTTGCAAACCATGAAACTAATGAGTGTCCTAAAAAGTGGCAAGTCCCTTTTTCTATCTATTTTGCATCCTGCATAATTTGCATATGAATAACTCATCATTTCAAAATCAGATCCTTTTGGATACCATAACCCTAAATCTAGTGTGCCTAGAAAATATCTAAGGATCTGTTTTACTGCTGTTTGAAGTGATTCCTTAGGAGTCGACTGGAACCTAGCACACATACACATACTGAATATTATATCTGGTCTACTTGCTGTTAAGTAAAGTAAACTTCCTATCATACCTCGATAATGTTTGGTATCAACTTGTTTCCCTTTTTCATCCTTGTCTAGACTAGTTGAAGTGCTCATGGGAGTTCCTATAGGTTTACTTTCTTCCATATCAAACTTCTTTAACATGTCTTTAATATACTTAGTTTGATTTATGAAAGTTCCATTTTTAGCTTGTTTGATTTGCAAACCTAGAAAGTAATTTAATTCTCCCATCATGCTCATTTCAAACTCTCTCTGCATAGTTTTAGCAAATTCATTAGACAAATCTTCCTGAGTAGCTCCAAATATAATATCATCAACATAAATTTGAATTATAAGCATATTATTATCTTTGGTTTTTATAAATAAAGTGTTGTCTGTCTTTCCTCTTAAAAAATTATTTTGGAGTAGAAATTTGCTTAGCCTATCATACCAAGCTCTAGGAGCTTATTTCAATCCATACAGGGCCTTAGTTAGCTTGAATACATTATTTGGATTTTTAGAGTCTTCAAAACTTGGAGGTTGTTTAGCATAGACTTCATCATTAAGATAGCCATTTAGAAATGCACTTTTTACATCCATTTGGTATAATTTGAAATCTTTATAGGCTACATCTACAGGGGCAAAGGTTTCTTCATAATCAATGCCTTCTTTTTGATTGTTACCTTCTACTGCAAGCCTAACTTTATTTTTTACAGCTACTCCAGTTTCATCCTTTTTATTTCTAAACACCCATTTAGTTCCTATGATTGACTTGTCTTTGGGTTTAGGTATAAGTTTCCATACTTGACTTCTGTCAAATTGATTTAGTTGCTCCTGCATAGCTATGATCCAAAAGTCATCTTTTAAGGCTTCTTCAATATTCTTGGGTTCATCTTGAGATAGAAATGCACAATGGTTACAAATATTTTTTAATGAGGCTCTAGTGGTTATTCATTTTGATGTTTCACCAAGAATTTGTTCTTTTGGTTGATTTTGAGCATATTTCCATTCGTTAGGAAGCTTTAGATTTTCTATAAGGTTTTCATTTTTAGCATCATTATTATTTTCTTCTTTTATTTCAAGATGTTCTTCTTTTTGTGAAGTATCTTCTTTTTCATCATTCACATTTTTATTGTCATGATTGTTTGATTCATCAAATGTTATGTGCATTGATTCCATAATAGTAAAGGTTCTTTTATTATAAAACCTATAAGGTTTACTATTTATAGAGTACCCTAGGAAGATACCTTCATCATATTTTGCATCAAATTTTCCTAGATCATCTTTAGTGTTAAGGATAAAACATTTGTATCCGAATACATGAAAGTAGGAAATATTAGGTTTTCTCCCTTTCCAAAGTTCATATGGTGTTTTGCCTATTTTTGATCTTATTGATACCCTATTTACAATGTAGCATGCTGTACTTACAGCTTCTATCCAAAATATATAGGTAGATTATTTTCATTCAACATTGTTCTCGCCATTTCTTGTAGAGTTATATTTTTTCTTTCTACAACTCCATTTTGTTGTAAAGTCTTAGGTGCGGAAAAATTATGATTTATTCCATATTCATTACAAAATTTTTCAACATTTTTTTTTTAAAATTCCCTACCTTGATCACTCCTAAAGTTTGTTATATTATAACCCTTTTCATTTTGTAATTTCTTACATAATGTAATAAGCATGTCATAGGCTTCATCTTTGTTTGTTAGGAATATACCCAAGTGAATCTTGAATAATCATCCACTATTACAAAAGCATATTGTTTACCTCCTAGGCTTAAGGTTCTAGTTGGACCAAATAAGTCTAGGTGCAGCAATTCTAGGGGTCTTTTTGTAGATATGTATTTTTTCTTTTTGAAACTTGTTTTAACTTGCTTTCCCTTTTGGCGTGCATCACATATTTTGTCTTTTATGAATTTTGTATTAGGTAGTCCTTTGAAAAGATTTTTCTTTGATAATTTGGATAATAGGTCCATGCTAGCATGTCCTAGTTTCCTATGTCATAGCCAACTTATTTCATTCATTGCTGCCCAACAAGTTACATTTTGATTTACTAAGTTCTCAAAATTTATACAATAGACATTGTTTATCCTATGAGCTATAAACAAGCTTTCATTGTTCTTAGGAATTTGAATAACACATTTTTCTTTCTTAAAGATTATTTCAAACCCTTTATCACTTAATTGACTAATACTTAAAAGGTTATGTTTTAATCCTTCTACTAATAGCACATTATCTATAGTGAGTGAAGGTTCTTTACCAATTTTACCGATGCCAATGATTTTACCTTTGGCATTATTGCCGAAGGTGACGTATCCTCCATCCTTTTATTTTAATGTAGTGAACTTGGTCTTGTCACCGGTCATATGCCTTGAGCACCTACTGTCCAAGTACCATTTATTCGTTGACGGTGTTGTCCTTAAGCATACCTACAATGGAGGATTTTTTGTGTTTGTCTTTGGAACCCAAATTCTTTTAATTTTCTTTGTTTTGTTGTTAGTTCCATTATTGAATTTCCATTCCCCTTGCACTTTAACATACTTTCTCTTTAGTGGGCAGTCAAACATTACGTGACCTTTAGTCTTACACATATAACAAGTGGTGTGTTCATGCTTGTTGTTTGATGAAGTGCTAGCATAGTACTTGGCCTCCTTGACAAAGTATCTCATGTATAATTTCTTATTCTTTTTATTTGTCTTACCATTATAACCTATTCCTTCTTTATTTCCATGTAGCCTTTGCTGTCCAATCATCTTTTCAAAATTATCTTTCCCTTTGGTAAAGTTATATATAATTTTCTCTTTATCCTCTACTAAATATCTTAAGTTTATTTACTTCAAAATCTTTTTTATTCAAACTATCTTTTTGAATTTTGCTTAATTCTTGAGTTACTTTATTTACTTCTTTTAACTTCTCAATACAAGTGTCTTTTTATTTTTCAATGATTTTGAGTGATTCACGTTGCTTTAATAGTTATTTATTTTAATCTTTCAAAGTTATATTTCTCTTAGAAATTTTTATGAATCTCTTATGCAAAGAAAACAACTCAGCTTGCAATTCCTTATAGAAAGGCATGCTGTCACATGATTCATCACAGGATTCATTGTGAGATTCTGTAGAGGAATAGTAGGAGTTTACCTCTTCATCATTCGCCATGAAACATATGTTTGTCATCTCTTGTCGGCTTGATTTATTTTTTGTCTCGTTGGAGCTTGAATCATCCCCCATAGCTTTCATACCTTCCTTCTTTTTCTTCTTGTCTTTCTTGAGCAACGGACAGTTTGGTTTGATATGCCCTGGTTTCTTGCAATGATAACATATTGGAGGTTCATTCTTACTTTTATTTTCCTTCCTACTTGTCTCTCCTTTTTCAAGTTTCTTTTTATTGAACTTCCTAGGAAATCTATTATTTCTTCTATAGAACTTGCCTAGTCCCTTAGTGATGAATGCTAATTCATCTTGATCTAAGTCACTTATCTCACTTTCCTCTTCACTAGAGTTGTGGTTAGATGCTTTTAGTGAAATATATATTTTATGCTTTAGTTCACGATTCCTTTCTTTTAAGGCCATTTCATAGGTAAGAAGTGAACTTATGAGTTCATCTAAAAAGGTAATCTTAAGGTTTCTACCTTCAGTGATAGTTGTAGCCTTTGGTTCCCATATTGAGGGAAGACCTCTTAGGATTTTCTGATCATTTCATAGGTAGTATAAGTTTTCCCTAAGGCACTTAAGGAATTTATTATGTGGGTAAATCTGGTGTACATACTTGATATTGTTTCATTAGAATTCATCTTGAATGCTTCATATTTTCTTGTTAACATGTCTATCCTATTGTCTCTAACATCAATAGTTCCTTCATATGTCACTTTTAATTTGTCCCATATTTCTTTAGTCATCTTGCATGCCATGACCCTATTAAATTTGTTAGCATCTAAGGCACAATATAAAGCATTTATAGCGCTTGAATTGATTTGAAGCATTTTATAGTCTGAATCGATCATATCCCTTTTTTCTTTTGGAATCTATTTTCCATCAACTATTTTAGTTGGAATAAGGTCTCCATCCATAACTACTTCCCATGCTTTCCAATCCATGTGTTGGAGATAGATCTGCATTCTCTTTTTCCAAAACGTATAATTATGTCCACAAAAAATTGGTGGATGAGCTGAAGATTGGCCTTCACCGAAGGGTGCTACTCCTATATTTGCCATTTGATGTTTTTAAAAATTTTTGTTAGGAATTACTATAACTAGGCTCTGATACCAATTGAAATTAGGAATAGCTTCCCGAAGGGGGGGGGGTGAATTGTTTTTTTTTTTATAAAAATTGTTCCTTTGGAATTAGTTCTTTTGAGCTATAAATCTCAGAAACAATCACAATCAATCCCAGCAAGATCAAACTCTTAATTTATGTAACAATATATGTGAAAATTTGCCGCACTCAGTATAAGCACTGTATCACAATTATTCTTCTTCCCAATGTTCATTTTTTAAAAAAACTTTCAGATGAATAGGTCAGGGATAATCAACCAACGTAGTCCCTTTCGGTTTCCACAATCAATGCTTATTTATCCAAAATGAATTACCTTCCGGTCTATTTAACAACCAAACATCCAGAATTGAAATTTAAAGCAACCACGTAGATTATGTCTTTGAAAAATAAAAAGTAGAGTAGAGAAAGAAGAACATAAGCATTTTTACGAGGTTCAACTTTAACACAGCCTACGTCCTCACCCTTGACCAAACCGCCAAAGGATTAACTATTACCGTTCCTTTATTGGTTGGAACAAAACCAGTTACAAGCACTCCTTGGGTAAGGCTAGAGCCCGCCTTATCTAAAGAATCTCCCTTTGTTTGGTCTAACGATTCAACACTCAAATCGTCAACAAGCCCTGTTACAAAGATACAAAAACAATACGTACGAGAACTTGCTCCTCAAAGAGCTGATTAGTACAGATTTGAGACACTTATGCACTTCAGTAAATTCAGAATATGAATTTCAAAATGAAGCTCTTAGAAACTTATCACCGTGGGTATCTTTCAATGAAAGAATCAACAACTCAATGATCAAACACAGTGAGAGATTCAACAAAAACTTCTCTTAATTTCGAGCAAGGATGAGAGCAATTTGAAGCACTTTTAGAAATTCAGAATGAGAGAGAGTATGACAGTAGAATATGAGTTCTTAATGATCTTTGTGTAGAAATCAATGTGTCTTAGAGGTATTTATAGATGTAGAAAACCTTCTTGCTTGTTCCCAAAAGGATAATTAGACTTGTTTCCATATATTAAACTTATTTGAGTTTCCAAATATTTGAATTTCAAAAATTATATCCATTGGAAAACAGAAAAATTTCGCGAGGCAGACGACTGTGAAATCCTGGCAGTCGTCTGTCCATATAATATATCTGTGAAAATCATAGGAAGAAAGGTAACAATCGTCTGTCCCTTGAGTAGCAGTCGTCTGTCATCATAATATGAGGTGACAGTCGTTTGTCCATATGGTGACAGTCGTCTGTCCATGTGTAATTTTAAGCCTTTCAATAACATAGAGAGTGGACAGTCAACTAGTGAAACCTTCACAGTCTTCTCACTTTTCACTGACAGTCGTCTATCGGAGCCTTGATAGTCATCTTTCAGGCTTCTGTGTTTCAATTTTAAACCTTGTTAATTTAGCGACTCATCTGTCTATTAACAGACAGTCGTATGTCCTCTGAATGATTTTCTTTTCTAGTCAATTTTTTATTTCTCTCTTATTAATGCTTGGAATATAGATTTTTTTTAACTTTGAAAACATGTTCCAAGTTATTATCTTAAAGTCTCTAAGTCTCTTTGAATGATGAGCTTCAAAATGAAAACTTCATACTTGAATAAGCTTAAAGTACTTACAAAGATTTGTCCTAAGTGCTCAATAATTCTTCTTTGCTCTGAACTTTCTTTATTGCTAGTCTCTGATCTCTTAGAATAATCTGATCTTTCATCTCTTTAAACCCTCTTGATATTTCTTCATTAATTCAGACTTTGAGCTCTCATGTTGATCTTCTTTAATCATCATGCTCTTATGGTCTTCAGACTTTGATCCATACTATCAAATTTTGATCCATGCTACATGAGTACTTTCAATATGGATTCTTGAGAAAACAAAACACTCAACTGAAGCATGTTAAATCCTACTTGTTTGTTAGCATCAAAATGGAGTATTAAACCTTGCAAGGCCAACACTTATCATCTCATAACTTGCTACTGAATATCTTTAGAAAATTTGGTCTTGAGCATTCTTAACCATATAGAGATTTTGTTTGACAAGTTCATTACTTGAAAAAGTTTAGTTTGTCATTGAGATATATATTTTTCGAAGAACCACTCATTTAGAAATCTATAGTTTAAATGTGCTGAGTGATAGAGAGTGAGTAAACTTTATATATTATCTAGATAATCTCACTGCCTGATAAAGGTCTTTATCATTGGTTAAAAAGATTTGATTTTAGTGTATATTTGTTAAAGGGTCTATATTTTTAGATATATTAACGCTTGATTAAATATACTTGGTTTTTAGAAATATACATTTTATTGAGAGATATTTTTCTAAATAACAATATATTCAGTTTTGTGAGTGTTGAATGTCCTTATATATATATATATATATATATATATATATATATATATATATATATATATATACATACTTGCATATAACAAAGATTGTGTTGAGATTGAATATTTGAAAGGAATCTTTTTGATTGTAATTGATATAATCTTCAAAGCTTTTTGATAAGTTCACAAAAGATATATTT
Organism: Malania oleifera; assembly: GCF_029873635.1. Classification (NCBI taxonomy): domain Eukaryota; kingdom Viridiplantae; phylum Streptophyta; class Magnoliopsida; order Santalales; family Ximeniaceae; genus Malania; species Malania oleifera. Next base: position 23,995,063 of record NC_080422.1, read on the forward strand.
GTGCATTTTAGCAAAGTGAACTCGAACCCTAATATTCTCCAAAGTATTAATTTATAAAAGTATTTTTGGGAGACTTGATAAAAAGGAATTTGTGTGTTGAAGCATATCATACATAAACGATTGTATCGTTTCCTACATTATGAGCTTCAAGTTATATCATATGTTAATGTATTAGGAATTTGAAATGTACTCACGAGCTTTTATTAGAAACAACATTGAGTGTTTGCAGATTTGAGCCTATATTGTAATCACAGTTCGGGTTGTGAATTGGGTTTGAGGAGGAAGTTGTACCTCTGGTAAGCAGCGGAGTAGGAGGTAGTTGTGCCTTTTGTAAGCAGTGGATTGTAAGGGAAGCTCCATCCCAATTTAAGGAGCAGGGATTTTAGTGAAATCCTTGAGTGGTTCCTCAAGGCGAGGATGTAGGCCAAGTTGGTTGAATCTCGTAAAAACTGCGTTTATCTTCTCTCTTCCCTATACTCTTTACTTTCAGCATTACATTTAAATTGGTCATATTGCATGTGTAGATTGAATAATAGTGCACACAATTAATTGGGCAATAAGAACTCATTAGTAAATGAAATTTAATTTTGTAATAAATCCCTGAAATTGATTAGTTAAATATACAAATAGGGATTAAGTGGTAAATAGATTCAAAGAATTTTTAAAAGACCCAATTCACCCCCTCTTGGGATTACACCTAATTCAACACATGCCTTACCATAAACCAACTTGTAGAGAGACACCCCTAAGTTTATCTTGAATGTAGTTTGGTAGGCACAGAGTGCATCAACCAATTTCTTGAACCAGGCCTTTCGATTAGGACAACCTATCTTCTCAAGTAGGATATTGATCTCGACAAAGAATTGATGCTTATCCTGCATTATCCCATGTTGTGGTGTTCAATCGATGGCAAGGTAGTTCGCTATACCATCAAACCAAGAGCCGCGTGATATGTCGGTGATAGGATAGATGATGTCAAAATCTAACATCTTCAACACTTCTTTCTTTACCAACTTCGTCATGGTTGGGTTCAATCTCCATTGCACATCACGGAGTTGTATTGCATCTATCTCTGTGGACTGCCCCTCTGATTCAAGTGACTCTCTAATCAAGGGAACCTTTTCATCAAATACCTTAGTTTGCTCTGGAGCTTTATTCTTAAATGCATCATTAGAACCAAATGCTGACAACAATTCTAACATATCCAAGTCATCTACCATATCTAGTGTGTGTACCTTTGAATCACAACACCCAGTCGGCGTCTTATTAAACACGTTCAACTCCAATGTCATATTTTGGAACGTGAGTTTAAGTACTCCGCTTCAAAAATTAATCAAGGCATTTGAAGTAGCAAGGAATGGTCACCCAAGAATAATAGGTTCCTCATAGATATTGGAGACAGGCTACTACATATCCAAAACCACAAAGTCCACTAGGTAATAAAATTTGTCAACTTGTACTAACACATCTTTAATAAAACCTCATGGAGCTTTTAGTGACCTCTCTGCCAACTCTAGCATCATGGGTGTTTTCTTCAGCTCACCCAAACCTAACTGCTCGTATATTGAACATGGGAGCAAGTTCACACTACTTCCTAAATCAAGTAAAGCTCTCACAATACGAGATTTACCAATCATGATAGAAATAATGGGGGAACCAGGATCTCTGAGCTTTTGAGGAGTTTGACCCAATATCAACATACTAACTTGTTTGGTTAAGAAAGCTTTCTTCTTCACATTCAATTTCCTTTTTACTGTGCACAAATCCTTCATAAATTTTGTGTATACAAGAATTTGATGTATGACATCCAGAAGTGGAATGTTGATCTTCACCTGTTTGAAGATTTCTTGAATCTCAGTGTGATACTCATTCTTCTGACCAGATGTCAGCCTCTGAGGATAGGGTACCACAGGTTGATACTCAACAATCTTATCCTCCTTATTATCCAACTTCTTTGAATCTGAGTTTGCTTCGTCTGATTTTTCATTTCCCTTGTCAATCTCAGCTGCATTTTCAGGTGTTGGAGCAACTGCTTGTCGATCAACGGGCATTTCAAGATGGGAAACTTCTTTTCCACTTCTCAAGGTAATAACCGCCTTCACCGTTTCAATAGAATCCCCTGAAATAGTATGCACTGGTTGCTGTTGTTGTCGATATACCTAAGGATTATGCTGAGGATGTGCAAGAAATTTCCCTTTTTCTAAGGTATTCAGCTGTGTACTTATCTTATTCATGGTGTCTCTCAGTTCACTGAAGGCTTGAGTATCCTTACTATTGGTCGTGATGTGAAGCTACATGAATTGCTGAAACATATTCGTCATCTGCATTATGCTATCATCAGAAAATTTCTTTGATGGAATGGGAACTATATTTGGTTGAAATTTCAGAGGTGCGTAGCTCTGAGAGACTTGTTGCAGCTGATACTGCTACCGAGGAGCTACAACTGAGTGATATAGCGGCTGCAAACGTGGAGCATAAGATTGAAGAACTTGATGATATTATGAGGATTATGGACTAGACTGACCATTCCTCCATGATAAGTTTGGGTGATTCTCCATCCTGAATTATAAATGTTCGAGAGTGGCTGATTTTGAGATTTGTTGATCCAATTTGCTGACTACATCTGATCAAATCCACTCTCTTGTAATTTAAGTAGAAACGGACAATCCTCCACTGATTTCGCAGCTTTCACTTTCTCTGACTCCATAACCTCTATTTTCTTAGACAAAGAAGCAACAAGAGCCCGTAAATTAGTTTCCACTTTGATCTCGTATCTACCTCCACCATTGATCACTCTAAGAGGTTGTGCTGCCATTGGTGCCCGTTCATACCCTATGTTTCACTATTAGGCACTTTCAGCTAAATAATCAAAATATGATAGACCCTCATTCGGTTCTTTGTTGAAGAACTCCCCATTTCACATAGTTTGGACAAATTGTTTACATTTAGGGTTAAGTGCAGTATAAAAATAATTCACTAACCTCCAAGATTCAAATTTGTTGTGTGGACATATATTCACTAGGTCCTTGAATCTCCCCTAGCAAGCTTGGAATGTCTCGTCACCTATCTGCATAGTCTGACTGATCTGCTCATGTAGGTACTGAGTTCTCTGAAAAGGATAGAACTTACGTAAGAACTCACGCTACATTTCAGCCCAACTAGTAACAGAGTTAGGTCGCAGTGAATTAAACAATATTTTTGCCTTTTCTTTCAAAGAAAAAGGAAACATGCGAAGTTTGATATACTCATCAGTTCTTGCCCTATTAATGAAAGTGGTACAGACCAACTCAAAATCTGTCAAATGCTGGTATGGACTCTTAGAATCCATCCCATGAAACTGGGGTATCACAGATAACATGCCATGCTTAATTATGAAGTTCGATGCATCTTGTGGTAACACTGTGTAGGAAGGTGTAGATGTGTGTGTAGGGTGTAGTAAGTTTTGAAATGTACGTGGTGTAGGTGCAACCATACCTTCCTCAAAGAATTCTTTAAACAGATTACTCAAATCAATTTTAGAATCACTCGTAAAAGTAACAGGAGAATAATCAGATTCTGTGCTCTGTGTATCACTACTGGTGCTAAGTGAAATTTTGGACAGCCTATTCGAAGAATCTCAGACCCAAGGCATCAAATATTAATTCAAACAACAGGAATTCACCAACACAACAACAAACAAGCATGGTTAAAATTTTTCAAATTTTTCAAATTTTTTATTTTTTTAATTGAAAATTAAAAATAATTAGAAAAACACAGATTTTGAAATTAAAACTAGCATTCCCCGGCAATAGTGGCAAAAACATGACTCACTCGAAAAATGAGTAGTTCGGAAGCTATCCCAAGTATAGGAGTTATGTTGAGTAATATTTAGTCCAAAGACCAAATCGTCTCCTAAGGAAATGTAGTTTAACTCAAAATTTTACATAGTTCCAATCGAAAATAAGAAACAAAAGTCACTAAATACGGTTTAGATTCGGGTTTTCTGGTGGTTTGAGATTTTATTTTGATGAATTAAAAACAACGTCCAACTTAAAATATGAATCCTAACACGCACTAAATTAACAACTAAATTACCAAATGAGAAACAATCCTATGTTTAATCAATCAAGTAAGAATTAAAACCCACATTTGCATGCAATCAAGAAGTTGAATCAAAATTAAGAAATTAACAACTAAACAATAACTAAATACGATAAAAAAATTTAGACTTTAATTAAACGAGCTTAATTCTAAAATAACCCGACAAAATTTAATTTTAAAGAAGTCAACTAATTTAAGTCCTAAAGAAGATATTTTTTTTTCTTTTTGTATTTTATTCTTTTTTCAAGAAACCAAACCAAACTTAAATCAAGTAAAGCTTAACTCAAGAAAAAAAAAAAGTTAAATCTAATGCTAAGAACAAATAAGAAGAGAGAGATAAGAAATAAACCTCAATGCTAATACCCAAACAAGATTAAAAATTAAAAATTTAATTAAAATTCTTCCAAAACAAATAACAATTATCCAACTCTTTAAAATTAATGAAAAAAAAAAGAGCTAAAGAAAAAAAGAAGGAAGAAAAAGAGAAAGAAAGAGAAGGAGAGGAAGAAGGAAGAAGCTAGTCGTTGGAGGTGGAGGCGGCTGCATAATAGAGGTGGCTTCGGGTTGGTGGATTCATAGTAGCAAGGAGCAGGGGCTGGCCGTATGGATAAAGCTGCAACAATTGGAGGTGTTAGAAAAGGTGTATTCCCAAAGGGGGGGGGTGAATTGGAAATATTAATTTTTCTCCTAGGTTAAGTTAGAAGTCAATATGTTTTGGTAACCTAGGGTCCTTCTACACGGTTCCAAATGTGCTGATAAATAAAATACATGGAATTTAAATCATGCACATCATTCATACAATAACATATACGTGCGGTAAATATAAAGTGCTGAAATGTAAATAGACACACGATATGTTATCAGGGTTCGGCCAACTGTGCCTACGTCCCCGCCTCTAGCTTGCAAGCTAGAGGATTCCACTAATAACTCACTTAAGGGTGGAGTGACACCATTTACAACCACGTCAAATTAATAGAGGGCTGACCTCAACTTTAACCAGGTCAATTAGCGGGGCTGACCCCAACCTACACGCCTTAACAGGACGACGCACCTAGCTTTCCTAACCGGGTCTAAGCCAATCCGGGACTATTCCAGGGCTAGTCTCCCTCTTCAGGCCCGTGCCTGGATATACAACAAATGTGTATATAATTAAATGGTACAGTGATTGTGTTTTCATGTAAAGAAGATATGTACCCAAATACGTGCAATAACATACACCACAATATGATTCAATATGTAAGCTCAATGTGCTCTAGATGGTTCAACTCTCAAAGTATTTTCTATCAGTGTAATGTGTACGTGAGAGTGTCAAACAAACAATCTTTGTATCACAAGATATGTTCAATATAATAGTTCACACAAAGATACTAGCCAGACAATATGTATATTTCAATGAGCAGGTTTCCTCAATCATATGATGCTCCAGTAATATATATATATATATATATATATATATATATATATATATATATTTGGTTTGCAAAAGATGTTCAATCTTTGTATTCAGCAAAGGATATGTGAGTTGATGAATATTGCAACAAAGATCACTATTACAAACACAAATATCTTTTCACGAATATATTAATATAAATCACACAAGATATTTGAGTATGTTTTGAAAATGATTTTGCAACCCAAAGACAAATACAAGCTTCCTAAGAAATTGCAAAACAGATGCAATACTCAGAAGCTTAAGCAAGTCTTCTTAGGATAGGCTTATTAGCAAAAGCCCCCTAAGAATCCTTAGGTTTGGCTCTCACGAAAATCGTATAAAAAAAATACAACCAAGAGAGCAAACCTTCCCAAATACACACTCAATCCACTTACAAATGATGTATGCACTTTTAAACGATAAGCATAAGTGAATGAGGCCAAAAAATGAGTAGTATAGGGTTTTTATTTTTCAGAGAATTCTTCCCTAATCAAAGTGGCTAATCACTACTTATTTTCTCAAATGAACTCATATATATAGACATGAGAGAAAATATGACCGTTGGGGACCTATTGGGTATTATTAGGAAAGTTTAATGATGTTCAAAGCATTTTAACCCTGTTTAAAAAATATTAACTGCGGTAAAAAATCAGGGCAACCCGAGAGGTCCGGTCGACTAGAAATGTTTCGGTCAACCAAGTCTTATATGCTTCGGTCGACCAGGGGACTTTTGAACTTAAGGCTCGGTCGACCAGGAGAGGGCAATTCCTCAATTTTTCGAGGTTCAATCGACCAGGGCATTTTGAACTGCATGGTTCGGTCGACCAAACCACTGAGAATTCTCCCGAGGACCCTCCGGTCGACCAGGTAGTTGGAGTACAAAAGTGGTCGGTTGACCAGATGATCAAAATATTGACTAGGGAGGTTTTCGGTTGAATAAGGGCTTTTAAACTACCTGGTTCAGTCGACCATATGGTCAAACTTTGACCCAGGGAGGTTTCGATCAACCAGGACCTTTTGAACTACCTGGTTCGGTCGACTAGGTGGTCAAAAAGTTGACCAAAGAGGGTTTGGGTCGACCGGGGCTTTTTGAACTATTCTGATTCAGTCGACCAAGTGGTCAAACTTTTGACCCAAGAGGTTTCGGTCGACCAGGGCTTTTTGAACTAACTTGGCTAGTCGACCAAAAGTGCACCATGTATGCATTTCGGTCCTGTTTTGAAACATACAAGCCATATTTAAGTGCCTAACAGACAAATGTGTAAATGTGTGTGTCCTAGGGTCACTTGGGGTCCAATTTGAAGACACCAAAAAAGTTCGGTGTCTGTCGACCGAAGGGAAAACCCTAAGGTCTTTCTAAAGTCTATTCTCATTCATGGTTTGTTTGAGCTTACATAGAAAATCATGCATGTGTTGTGTATGCTTATTACAAACCAAATACCTACTTACTATTACAGACCAATATAAATATATTACAATACTGAATTATAAATCGGTCTTCAAGCTTTTTTTGCTTTGTGCACATCTTGATCTTATCATATTCTTAGTTCCTGCACAAAACCTCAAACATTCATTAGATAGAATGAGTATTTGTCATAATCAAAACCGGGCGTAACCAATAAGGTCAACAGGAGGAGAGCAGCACCAGCACCCGTGAGCAGGGAAGAAGAGTAGTAGCAGTGGTGAGCAAGGAAGAAGAGTAGCAGCAGCCGTGACAGCTGGAGAGATGAAGAGTCTTTGGTAGGATAGCAGCAGTAGCGGCTGGGAGTAGGCCGTAAGGGGAAAGAGTAATGGAGAGAGGGGAGAGAAATAGATGAAGAGAAAAGAAAAGGAAGAGGAGAGAAGAGAGGGAGAGTGAAGAGAGGAGAGCAGGGAAAAAGAAAAGAGAAGAGACAGGTTGCAAAGGAGGCCGTGAGAAGAGAGAAAGAAGAAGGGAAAGGGAGAGTTGAAATGGGGCTGGGAGCTGTGTGTATCCAAGAGAAGAAGAAAAGAAAGGATGTAAAGGGAGTCCCCTAACCCTACACGTGTAGCGCCACAAGAAGGACCCGACTGCATGGTCGGGTCAACTCAATGTATTTTAATTTTTTTTCTTTTTCTTTTTTCTTTTTGTTTCTTGTTTCTTCCATTTTAGTTTCTGCCTCCCCGCGAACAAGCCCATTTTTGACCCTCCTAAGTTCTATATCTCTCAAATATTAAAACACAAAAGTTGTATATAATTTTCTTCGCTTTTTATAGCATTTCGATTTGTCTCGATCGAAGCTTGGATAAGAAAATTATGCATGGATTACAAAGTAGCTTTGGTTTTAGCTTCCAATAATTGCCTTTTGATAAAAAAATACCAAAAATTCATAAATTACTCAATGAAACCGAAATATTATAAATAGGACACAATGTTAAATTATTGAGAGTAATTAGGTATTAAATTAAAAATATACACCTCAATGCATGAATTAAAACACCTAATTACGCAATTTAAGCACATAATCGCCTAACAGGGCACCCCCTAAGATAATTCATAATTTAGAATTTAGCAATATAGGTTACACACAATGATGTTCATACACATTGTAAAATATGCAATATCTTCACCAGTATATATGTCTATTCTATACTTTTTCCCCCTTTATTTCAAGGAGATAAAATATTGCTTACTTCTTTTTGCTTACCGACCTCAGCCAAAACTCATTTTTTAATTTGTGCTTTAATTTCTTCCCCTTTTTGACATCAACAAAAAGGTATATATAAAAATGTGCTGGCATAAATATTTCTCATCTTTGCAAAAAACAAAAAAAAAATGCAACCTTTATATTTCAAAATTGTACTACGAAATATATCTCCCTGTGTTATTGAATTTACTTCTCCCCCCTGCTAATGTATATCTATGTTATTGAATTAAATTTCAATGTGAATGTACACAGAGTGTCAATTTACTTATACATGGATAAGAAAAGCAGTCATTAAAGTTCAAAGGTTTATGTGAGCATCAACATGTGTCATGTATCTATAAAAAATTTAACATGCAATCACCATGCTTTGAGTTTAATACTAAATGTGGGAAAAATTTGCCAAAATTCAGTGTCACATCTCCTTTTTGCACATGATCACAAAGAAAATGATGTCTAATTTCTATATGTTTAGTTCGTGAATGTGATATGGGATTCTTTGAGATATTTATTACACTCGTATCGTCGCATCTTATAGGAACTGTGCCATAGTGTAATCCAAAATCCATAAGTTGTTGTTTCATGTATAGCATTTCAGCACAACTTCCAGCCACTATGTATTTAACCTTAGCTATGGATAGTGCAACTGAATTTTTCTTCTTTGAAAACCAAGATACTAACGACTGTCCTGGGAAATGACACGTTCTGCTCGTACTTTTACTATCAACTTTGCTACTGAAAAAATCTGTATCCGAATAGCTAATAATCTCAAAGGATGTATACCTAGGATACCATAATCCAACTTCAATGGTTCCAATCAGATATCTAAGTATTCTTTTAACAGCTAATAAATGGGACTCTTTAGGTGCAGCCTAAAATCTTGCGCATAGGCATATGCTAAACATTATGTTAGGCCTGCTGGCAGTCAGATAAAATAAGCTACCAATCATCCCTCGATAGAGCTTGACATCTATTGGTATACCTTGTTCATCTTTGTCTACTTTTAAAGAAGAGCTCTTTAGTGTTCCTAGAATTTTACCATCTTCCATAATAAACCTTTTGAGCTAGTCTCTAATATACGTTGATTGATTTATAAAAATTTCATGTTTTACTTGTTTGATCTGAAGTCCTAGGAAGTAGTTGAGTTCTCCCATCATGCTCATCTCTAATTCATTTTGCATACAACTTGCAGACTCATTGCACAGCTTTTCATTTTTTGCTCCAAATATGATATCACCTACGTATACTTGTACTAGGAACAAATTTTCATTTTTAGTTTTTATGAAGAGTGTTGTATTAATCTTTCCTCTAGTAAATCTATTTTCTAGTAGGAAGCCACTTAGCCTTTCATACCAAGCTCTAGGAGCTTGTTTTAGACCATAAAAAACTTTAGTTAGTCTATAAACGTGATTTGGATGCTTATGGTTTTCAAAACTTGGGGGTTGTTCTACATATACTTCTTCACTTATGTAGCCATTTGGAAATGCGCTTTTCACATCCATTTGAAATAGCTTGACATCCTTAAAAGCAGCACAAGCTAACAACATTCAAATGACTTCCATTCTAGCTACAGGTGCAAAAGGTTTCCTCAAAATCCATTCTTTCCTCCTGGTTATATCCCTGAGCTACTAGTCTTGCCTTATTTCTAATGACTATTCCATGGTCATCTTTCTTGTTCTTATATATCCATTTTGTTTCAATGACTGTCATATTCTCACGTCTAGGAACTAATGTCCATAATTTATTTCTCTCAAACTGGTTTAATTCTTCTTTCGTAGATATTACCCATGATTCATCCTCAATTGTTTCACTCACATTTTTAGGTTTTTCTTGTGATAAGAAGGCAACACGACTAATCATATTTCAAATTGAGGATCACGTAGTTACACCACAAGATGATTCTCCTATACTTTAATCTATAGGATGATTCTTTATGTACTTCCATTCTCTAGGGTGGTTCATTAATCTCTTTTTCTACTTGAATATCTTTAGTGGATGTTTCCTTAACTTCACTGTTATTATCAAAATTATCTTTAATAGATAATTTTTTTAATTCTTTATTTATCTCAATTTCATCTTCATCGGTCTTTTGAGCAACTAGATTAGATTCATCAAATACAACGTGAATGGATTTTACAACGGTTAAGGTTTGTTTATTATATACCCTATAGGCTTTTCTATCTAAGGCATATCTTAGAAAAATATCTTCATCAGATTTCACATCAAAGTTTCCTGAATGTTCATTGTCTCTAAGTACAAAGCACTTGCAACCAAGTATATGGAAATATGAGATGTTTGGTCTATGGCCATTCCATAATTCATATGGAGTCTTATTTAGAGATGGCCTAATCAGGACTCTATTTAGAACATAACAGGTGGTATTTACTAGCTCAGCCCAAAAGTACTTAGGTAGTTTATGTTTGTTAAGCATAGTTCTGGCCATTTCTTGTATAGACTTATTCTTTCTTTCAACAACACCATTCTGTTGATGAAAAATTATGAGATATTTTGAATGAATCACAGTATTCTTCCATACCTTGATTTTTAAATTCTCTACCTCTATCGCTTCTAATTTTAGTGACATTGTATCCCTTTTCATTTTGAATTTTCTTGCACAGTTTAATAAAATGTTCACATGCTTCATCTTTGTAACTTAAGAATAGTACCCATGTAAATCTAGAATAATCATTAACAATAACAAATGCGTATGATTTTCCTCCTAAACTCTGAATTGAGTTTGGACCAAATAAGTCCAAGTGTAGCATTTGGAGTGGCCTAGTAGTAAAGATTACTTTCTTCTTCTTAAAAGTAGATCTTGCTTATTTTCCTAGTTGACATGCATCACAGATTTTGTCTTTCACGAATTTTGTCTTAAGCTATCCCTTAACTAAGTCTCTCTTAACTAGTTTAGATATTAAGTCTATGTTTGCATGTCCTAGTCTTCTATGCCAAATCCAACTAATTTCATTCATAGCAGAGAAACATGTCACACGTTGAGAAGTTAAGTTATCAAAGCTGGTGGTATATGCATTTTCATGATGCTCAGTCGTGAATAGAATTTTGTTATCAGTTTTATGCCCAACAATGCACTTGTCATGGTCAAAAGATACTTTATAACCTTTATCACACCGTTGACTTATGCTTAATAAGTTATGTTTTAAACCATCAACTAGTAAAACATCATCTATAAAGAGTGATCAATCGTTACCAACTTTGCCAACACCTATGATCCTTCCTTTTGCATTATCCCCAAAAGTGACAAATCTTCCGTCCTTTGGTGTGATGGATGCAAATTTAGCCTTATCCCCAATCATATGACGTGAACATCCACTATCCATATACCATCTATCTTTTGAGGAGGATGATCTCAAGCATACCTGCAATAAATATTTAAGTAACTATTTTTGGTACCCATATTTTCTTAGGTCCATGGGAGTTAGTACTTGAATCTCCTTTAACTCTCCATACCATTTTCCTTTTAACATCTCTGTTCTTAACAATCAAATTTTATATGACCCATCCTTTTATGACTCACTCAAAAAATGAGCAGCTCGGAAGCTATCCCAAGTAGAGGAGTTCTGTCGTGTAATATTTAGCCCAAATGTCAGATCATCTCCTTAAGGAATGCAGTCTAACCTCAAATTTTATGTATTTCCAACTGAAAATAAAAAGTTACTGAACTCAGTTCAGATTCAGGATTTTTAGGATTGTTTAGATTTCTTTTGACAAATTAAACGAATATGCAATTTAAACCTTAATCCTAGCATGCACTGAATTTAAACATGCATTTAAATTTTGGAATAAAACTAAAAACAGTACCTTTAACACGTAATTAAACCACGCAATAATAAAACTCAATCAAACACACACGCGAATGATAAAAACCAAACTTTTAACAAAATTAAGAACTTGAATCAAAACCAAACTTAAACGTAGACAAGAACTAAACAAAATTTAATGCTTTAACAATTTAAATAATAACCGAACATGATAAAAATAAGAATTTTAATAAGACTAACCCTAAACTAAATTGATCGTCACAAAATTTAAATTTAAAAGAGAACAACTAATTTAATTTCTAAAAACAAAAACAATTTTTTTTCTTTTTCTATTTTATTCTTTCTCATTTTTTTAGAACCAAGCCGGACTTTACTTAATAAATTAAATAACTCGAATCACTAATTAGATCTACCGCTAAATTTACTTGAGAGAAAATAAATAAATAAATAAACTTCAATAATAAAAAAACCTCCTAAACAATATTCAAATTTTAAAATTTTAAATAAACCTTAATAAAAAAAATTTAACAATATTCAACTAAGATAAAAAAAAGAGCAAAAGAGGAAGAGGGAGAGAGGGAGAGAGAGAGAGATAGATAGATAGACAGATCGATAGAGAGAGAGAGAGAGAGAGAGAGAGAGAGAGAGAGAGAGAGAGAGAGAGAGATAGAGAAGGTCATAGGGAAGACTGGTGATGGCTGGGCATGGGTGTGGTTGAGAGAACCGCAACACCTTCTCGGGTATGGCTGGCTCATTGCAGCAGGAACAATGATGGTGGAGTAGGAGGGTGTATCAGCAGAAGGTTGTCTTAGTGGCTGGTGTTGCAGGAGCATAGGGATGCCTTGGCTCTCAGCAAAATTGGCAAACATGGGGTTGCTGGTCTTCTCGGCACAGTAGGAAGGGGGAAGGAGGGGCTTCGAGCTAGGGCAGTAACATAGTAGCGGCTGGTCTGCAGGTGGCCGCAGGTTGCTGGTGGGGTGGTTAACCAAGCTGGTGGAGCAGTAGCTGGAGGGGAGAGTTGCAGACTAGCAAAGAAGAAAGGGAAAAAGGAAAGAGTAAGGAAGAGGGAGAGGAAAGGGAAGGAGAGAAAGCTCAGGCTAGTAGTGAGGAGATAGGGAAGAGAAGAGTAAGGGAGAGTAAGGAAGGAGAACGAAAAAGAGGGAAGAGGGAGAGTAAGGGCTGCGGGGGCCATCCCTCGCAGCTGGGGGAAGAGAGGGATATAAAGGGGAGGGGGAGAGACCCTACCCGCAATTTTGAAACACAAAAGTCGTAGATAATCTTCTCATCTTTCTCTAGAATTTTGAATTGTCTGAATCGGAGCTCAGATGGAAAAGTTATGCGCGAATTACAAATTGATGCTGATTTTAGCTTCCAATAATTTTTCTACAATAAAAAAATGCCAAAAATTAATAAATTACTCAATAAAACCCAGAGATTATAAATAAGATACCTTGTTAAAATATTGAGAGTAATTAGGCATTTAATTCAATATGTAAACCCTAATGCACATATTAAAACGTCCAATTACGCAGTTTAAGCGCGTAATCACACCCCCCAACTAATGTTTTTCTAGTCTCTAGCAAATAATGTGAATGAATTTCAAGGCTGTATCCACAATTACTAACTCTAGAAAACATGAAATTAATGCCCATGCAACATGACCATACCATTTCACATACACAAAATATAACTAAATTTTACACTAGTTCGTTCATATTTAATGCACACAACTCCGAAGCACGTCACCCACACATGTTTCATCAATATATGGCATTTAAGAACAATATACTCACATGAAACTAACCAGCAGTACAATTCAGAGTTAATACAGTCATATAAGTGCGAGTATAAACAAGTGAAATCTTGAGATGTGTGTGATGTGTGTGACTCATTACACCTACGATACCAGTGGACACCTATATAATGGTCGTTTTGACTCGGCCTAACTGGTATACCCTCAAGAACACTCAAAAAAAATGGGTTCACTCATCATATGTGAGGAGGACTGTCGCGATCAAACATCCCACATATTGCAATGAACAAACGATAAGTATATGGAGTGGACTAGTCTGAGAAGGATCAAGCCTATCTATGAAGTGTTGGGTCCTTCCCCCTAGCATCTTCTCGCCTACTCGCCATGTCCAACCGAGACCACCCTAGATCAAATTATTCACAATCTTGGTGTGAATACATCTGAGGCATTAAATGGTTGAAGAGTCTTCATATGTGGAGAACATGTGTCATGTCCTTGACTTTTTTATGGTATTTCTATGGAGCAGGCATTAGCATTTCATTTCATGTGCATTTCTATTTCTTATTCTTTCTTCTGCTCATTCTTCAATTTATGTCTTTTCTTGGTGAATTAGGACAATCATTACACTTCTTTTGTTGTCACCATACCATCGATGGGAATTAAGCTCGAACTATGGTCCATGAATTAAGTCTATTTCTAGGGGTGGTTTAGCCTTCCCATCTTGAGTAGGCTACAAGACCTAGGTTTCTATCTCCCCACTTGATATCACCTCTAGGCTAGCAAATAAAAAACAGAGACTAGTGTATAAAGAATCGTCCAGAAGAAGAGAGAACTGAGTTTTGTGAACTCTAATTTGATGTTAACACTCAAAAGGATGATAAATAGCTCAAGGATATATCACAAGGTGTCATAGTCGCCATGGTTGTCCTCTCAGTGCTCACAAGGAATCCTAAGTGCAATGAAACACATGAACATGTCTATTTAGCCTCATGAGATGTCAAGTAAATACAAAAAAATATATAAAGTAAGATTAACACGAGTGTACTACCAATCAATTTTTCATGGAGTTACAAAGTCATATAAAGAGAAACTACGCATAAATGACTCAAGTGTATAATTCTTAGGTTATATGCAAGTATGTGAAGGGTATAAGTCAGTGTTAATCATGGCATAATCGTTTATCCTCAATGCTCTTCCTTTTGGTCCTTTTTTTTTCAAATTAATATAAAATCTTTTTCTTTTCAAATTAATATAAAACCCAGTAAGTATACGTGCACAGTATCACATGCAAATGCTCACCCCCCCCCCCCAAACAAAAGTGGAACATTGTCCTCAGTGTGAAAGCGTAGAGGAAATAGAAAAACTGTGCACTGGTATACAAACTAATAGAACATCATTACCAACTAATGCAACTAAAAAAAGAAAATACAGATGCAAATGAAAACAAATAATACGAAAAGAAAAAAAAGTGAAAAAGAAAAATAGTCAAATAGAATGGTCAGAGGACTCCCCTAGGGTCTTACTGAAGCAATACCTTTTTATTGGGATCGAATGGAGTCTTGAAGGGCTTTAGACGCTGTCCATTGACTGTGAAGCGGTTGCCACTCTTTGGATCTACAATATCTACCATACCATGAGAATGAACTTTTTGCAATGATGTACGGGCCACCTCATCGGGACTTCAGTTTCCCAAGAAACACATGCAATATGGAATCATAGAGAACCACTTGTTGAGAGGGAAAAAGTTGTTTTCATTTAATTTTCCTATCACGTGGCAACTTCATCCGCTCTTTGGCTAAGCGGGCATTGTCATAAGCTTCCCTCCTAGACTCTTCAAGCTCACATACATGTAATTTCCTTAAGGCCTTGGCATCATCAAGTGAAAAGTTAATCTGTTTTATAGCCCATAAAGTACGATGCTGAATTTCAACAGGTAAATGACATGCATTTCCCGTAAACTAACCTATAGGGAGACATTCCTAAGTTTGTCTTGAAAGCCGTTCAGTAGGCTAGAGTGCATCAACAATCTTTTTTTATCAGTCCTTTCGATTAGGATGCATGGTTTTCTCAAGTATAATTTTGATCTCTCTATTGGCCAACTCAACTTAACCATTAGTCTGAGGGTGGTAGGGGGCAGAGACTTTGTGTTCAAGAGTTTTTTCAAAAGGTTTGTTACAAAAATGCAACCCTCCATCACTAATGATTGCCTTGGGCATGCCAAAGCGTGCAAATAATTCCTTGAGAAAATGGATGACAACCCTGTGGTTATTAGTTCTACAAGGTATAGCTTCCACCCATTTCGAAACATAGTCCACAACAACTAAAATGTAGGAATGCCCAAAAGAGTTTGGGAATGGTCCCATAAAGTCAATTCCTCAACCGTCAAAAATTTTAAAAGCCAAAATAGGGGACATAGGCATTTCATTCTTCATAGTGATTTTTCCTAACTTCTGACAGACCTCACATGTTTTACAAAAATTCTCAACATTTTGAATATTATAGGCCAGTAGAGTCCACGTTGAAAAATTTTTGAAATGGTTTTCTTTGCAGAAAAGTGCCTCCACATGCCCAACTATGACAAAAAGGCATCACATAAGTGAACTCATCATCAAGAATACCTCTACGCACCAACTGATCAGAGTAGTATTTAAACAGGTGTGGATTATCAAAATAATAATGTCTTACCTCGGCAAGGAACTTATGCTTATCCCGAGTTAACCAATGTTCTGGCATTCGGTCGATGACAAGGTAGCTCACAATGTCAGCAAACCACAGGGCACGTGACACTGCAAAAAGACACTCATCAAGAAAATCATCATTTAAGGGCGAGAAGGAGATTGACACCTCAAGTAGCTGCAAACGAGAGAGATGGTCAGCTACAACATTTTCCATGCCCTTTTTATCTCGAATAGTGATGTCAAGTTCTCGGAGAAGTAGAATCTATCTGATCAACCTGGGTTTAGCATCCTTCTTTGCTAACAAATATTTTAGAGTAGAGTGATCAGTAAAAATAATAACAGGCAATCCAATGACATAAGAACGAAATTTTTCTAAGGCAAATATAATAGTTAACAATTCCTTCTTAGTGGTGGTATAATTTTTCTGAGCATCATTCAAAGTTTGACTCGCATAATTTTATGAGGATCTTGTGGCTACTCCACGGGATGGTTCGCCTATGATTTGATCTATAGGATGACTTTTTATATATTTCCAATCTCTAGGCAACTCCTGATTTCCATTTTCATTATCTTCAAGTGATTTTTCATTTGCTTCTTGATTTTCACTTGCATTGTTTTCAATAGACATTTTCT
This sequence comes from Malania oleifera, assembly GCF_029873635.1. NCBI lineage: Eukaryota > Viridiplantae > Streptophyta > Magnoliopsida > Santalales > Ximeniaceae > Malania > Malania oleifera. The sequence continues at coordinate 24,012,081 of NC_080422.1, forward strand.
CTAAGCATTTTCTAATATTAATATCGTCTTCATCATCTTTATTAGAAAATGGATTAGACTCATCAAACACAACATGATAGATTCAATCACAGTTAACGTTCTTTTATTGAAAACCCTATATGCTTTACTATTAAGTGCATAGCCTAAGAAGATGCCTTCATCATATTTTGAGTCAAATTTTCCTAGATGCTCATTATCTCTAAGAATAAAGCATTTACAACCAAACACATGAAAATAAGAAATATTAGGCTTATGGTTGTTCCACAATTCATAAGGGGTTTTATTAATTGAAGGTCTAATTAACACCTTATTCATAACATAGCATGCAGTATTAATAGCCTTAGCCCAAAAATATTTAGGTAAGTTATGCTCACTCAACATGGTTCTACCCATTTCTTGCAGTGACCTATTCTTTCTTTCCACTACACCATTTTGTTAAGGTGTCTTAGGTGCAAAGAAGTTATGTGATATGCCCTCTAAGTCACAATATTTTTCTATGCTTTCATTTTTGAATTCCGTGCCTCTATCACTTCTTATGTGAGTGATTTTATATCCTTTTTCATTCTCAATTCTCCTGCAAAGTTTGGTGAATTGTTCATATGATTCATTTTTATATGCAAGAAATAACACCCATGTGAATCTAGAAAAGTCATCCACAATTACAAAAGCATAGGATTTACCACCAAGACTTTGCACAGAATTAGGTCCAAATAAATCTAGGTGAAGCAACTCCAAGGGTCTAGTAGTAGATATGAATTTCTTTTTCTTAAAACTAGATTTTGTTTGCTTACCCATTTGACATGTATCACATATTTTATTCTTTACAAAAGACATCTTAGGCAAGCCTTTAACTAGCTCTTTTCTAACAAGTTTAGGCAGTAAATCCATGCTAGCATGTCCCAAACGCCTATGCCATAACCAACTAACTTCATTTATAGCAGAAAAACATGTCACTTGTCGTGAAGCTAGATTATCAAGAGAGGTAGTATAGACATTTTCATGTCTATCGGTAGTAAAAAGCACTTTGTGATCTATTTTACTTTCTACTATGCATTTTTCATTTTCAAAAGATACTTTGTATCCTATGTCACACAATTGACTTATGCTTAGTAGATTATGCTTCAGTCCATCAACCAGTAAAACATTATCAATAGTAAGAGAGGAATCCTTACCAACCTTACCTACCCCGATGATACGTCCTTTGGCATTGTCGCTAAATGTCATATAGCCTCCATCCTTTGGAACAATTGATATGAATTTGCCCTTGTCGCCGGTCATGTGCCGTGAGCATCCACTATCTAAGTACCACCGGTCCTTGTACGAGGACGATCTTAGGCATACTTGCAAAATAAACTAAGTGACTGATGTTGGTCCCCAAATTTTGTTGGGTCCACGGGAGTTAGTAGCAAGATCTCCCTTAACTATCCATACCTTCCTAATTCTAGCATGCTTACTCCTAAGTGGACAATCAAATTGAATGTGACCAATCTGTTTACATTTAAAACATTTCAATCTACACTTGGGTTCTTTAGGAGGGATATGAGATTTTGACTCACGTGTAAAATGTCCTAAGTAAAGATTAGGTCGTCTAACATTTTTAATGCCATTAAAACCAAGACCATCTTTACTTAAGGAGTGTCTTTGGGCACCAAGTAATTTTTCAAAATTTTCTTTACCCTTTGTGAATTTAAAAATAATTTTGGAGCTATCCTCCGATTATCTCTCAAGCTCAACAATAGTAGTATCCTTTTCTTTTAAAATAGAAGCATGAGAAGTTTTTGCCATATTAAACTATTTTGACCAATTTTCACATTTCTTTTTCAACTCATTATTCTCTTTGGTCATTTTACCTAACAATTTTGAAACACGAATATATTCAAACTGTAATTCTCTAAATGTAGGCATGCTGTCAGAATCACAATCATCAGATGAATAATAAGAAGATGATGAACTAGAAGACAATACCTCATCCTCGTGTGCCATCAAGCACAAATTAGCGACCTCCGTGTCACTATGATCTGAATCCGAGTCACTGCTGCTGAATTGGTCCCATAAAGTCCCATCCTTTATGGTTTTCTTCTTTTTCTTAGCCTCCTTTTTCAGCAGTGGGCAGTCAGGTTTGATGTGCCCCACTTTGTTGCGATTGTACCATGTAGGAGCATTTGATTTTTCCTTTCTTTTGCTAGACTCTCCCGTCTCATTAGTAGAGTCTCTATATCTTTTAAATGGCTTCCTGTTCTTCCTAAAAAATCTGCTAAACTTTCTGCTTAGCATGCCATTTCATCATCAGTATCAGATTCACTATACTCACTAGATGTGTTGTTAGATTCTCTTAGTGCAGTCACTTTCTTAGCCCTGTTATGCTCAATTTGTCTTTCATTTATGGACAATTCATAAGTGATCAAGGAACCAATCAATTCATATAAGCTCATGGCCTTAAGCTCTCTACCCTCAGCAATGGTCGTAGCCTTGGCTTCCTAAACAGGAGGTAAGCCTCTAAGGATCTTCCTGATCATCTCATATGTGGGATAGGTCTTTCCTAATGCATGCAGTGAGTTTATGATGTGTGTGAATCTAGTGTACATGCTCTGAATGGACTCACCTACATTCATCCTAAAGGCCTCATACTCACTGGTCAACATATCTACCCTACTGTCTTTCATATCTCTAGTACCCTCATATGTGACCTCTAATTTATCCTATATATCCTTTGTAGTAGAACATGCCATGATCCTATTAAATTCATTTACATAAAGACTACAATATAAAATATTCATGGCAGTGGCATTAAGACTAACAGCTTTCATATCATCATCATCATATTCATCCTCAGTCTTAGGAACCCTAGTTGCACCCTCAATTTTCATAGGGACATAGTTTCCCTTAGAGACAATCCTCCACACCTTCCAATCAGTTTTCTGAAGGTAGATGCGCATCCTCTGTTTCTGGAAGGTGTAATTAACACCACTGAAAATAGGAGGTCGTGTGGAAGATCGTCCCTCAGGGAAAGGGGTCACGGAGCTATGAGCCATATGTGATCGTTTTGCAAAATAACAACTAGTCTATGCTACATGGCTCTGATACCAATTGTTAGCTTTACCATGATCCCAAGAGGGGGGTGAATTGGTATTTTTAAAATCTATCCCCTAGGTATTCCTCCTAATAGCAGTATGTTCACAATCCCACGGTCAATCTAGTGCAGGTAATATCAGAAGTTAAATAAAGCTGATTAATCAATTTACATAAGCACCAAAAAGAGGTAAAGAGAAGGGTGACACACAGATATGTTATCGAAGTTCGACCAACTGCCTATGTCCCCGCCTTGGCTAACTAGTACAAGGATTATCACAATAACTTGCTCACTTAAATGGGTGGAGCGACACCTATACAAACCAGGTTAAATTATCACAAGGCTGACCTCAACCTTAACCAGGTCAATTAGCACAGGGCTGACCTCAACCTTTACACCAATCCTTACCGAGCTGGATTACCGCCCCCTCAAGCCATACGTGGAATCTCTCAGATATACAAACAAAATGTACAGTATATGGGTGCTTTCACGTAAATCAAATTTGTACCACAAATGCGCACAATCACAAACACCACAGATGATTTAAAATGTAAGCTCAGTGTGGTCTAGATAGTTTAACTCACAAAGGTATTTTCTATCAGTGTAGTACGTACGTGAGAGTATCAATGACAATCTGTGTATTTCAAAATATTTCAATCAAATGTGTTCACACAGAATACCAAGCAAGCCTCAAGAATATCAATCAGAGAATATCTCAATCACATGAATATGTATATGCTTGGATTGCAAAATAGATAATCTTTGTATTTAGAAAATGATGTATATACTCAAATAAATATTGTCACAAAGATTAATGTAACAAACACAAATATATTTTCACAAATAGTTGAATAAAGGTTCCACAAGATATTTGAGTAAGTTTGAAAGAATTTTTGCAAGCCAAAAATCAATACAAACTTCCTAAGATGTTGCAATGAGAATGCAATACTCGGAAGTTCAACACAAGTCTTCTTAGGATAGGTTTATTAGAGAAGCCACCTAAGAATACTTAGGTTATGCTCTCGTGAAAAAATCAATTCACACACTCACCAAATGAGAGAGCAAACCTCTAACCAATAACACTCAAATACACTTACAAATGATACTGAGATGAAGTAGGTAAGTTTGAGTGGATTTAGAAGTAGTATAAGCAGTAGGGAGTATTTTGCTTGAGAGAGAAATATGATTTTTGGTTTTTGCTCATCACTACTTAATTCTCCCAAATGAAAGAGTATATATAGACATACCAAAATATTTGACCGTTGGGGACCTATTAGGGATTGTTGAAAAAGTTTAATGACATTTTAACCAACTTAACCCTGTTTAAAAAATATTAACTGCGGTAAAAAATCAGGGTAACCCGAGAGGTCTGATCGACTAGAAATGTTTCAGTCGACCAAGTTTCATATGGTTCGGTTGACCAGGGGAGTCTTGAACTAAAGGCTTGGTCGATCAGGAGAGGGCGATTTCTAAATTTTTCGAGGTTCGATTGACCAGGTCATTTTGAACTGGCTGGTTCGGTCGACCAGACCGCTAGAAATTCTCTCGAGGACCCTCCGGTCGACTAGGTAGTTGGAGAACAAAAGTTCTCGGTTGACCAGATGGTCAAATATTGACCAAGAAGGGTTTTGGTTGACCAGGTCTCTTTGAACAACCTGGTTCGGTCGACTAGGTGGTCAAACTTTTGACCCAGGGAGGTTTTGATCGACCAGGGCTTTTTGAACTAACTTGGCTAGTCAACCGAAAGTGCACCATGTGTGCATTTCGATCCCATTTCAAAACATACATGCCCTATTCAAGTTCCTAATAAACATATGTGTAAATGTGTGTATCCTAGGGTCATTTGGGGTCCAATTTGAAGACACCGAAAAAGTCCGGTGTCGGTCGACCTACCTTAAGGTCTTTCTATGGTCATTTTTGGTTTGTATCTTGTTTGACCTTAAAAAATAAATCATGCATGTGATGTGGGTGCTTATTACAAACCAAATATCCTAATTACTATTATAGACAAATTTCATTAGAAAAATATTACAATTAAGAGCATGAATTTGTCATCAAGCTTTGAGCTTTCATGTGCCATTAATGATCTGCTAAAATGGACCTGCACATGAACTAGATATTTATTAAATACAATAGTATTTGTCATTATCAAAGCCAAGGCGTGAACTATAAGGTCAACACAAGTGAAGTTTGATATATTCATCAGTTTCAGCTTTATTAATGAAAGTGGTGCAGACCAACTCAAATTCTATCAAGTGTTGGTATGGACTCTCAAAATCCATCCCATGAAATTGGGGTATCAAAGATAATATACCATGCTTAATATTGAAGTTTGGTGTATCTTATGGCAACACAATGCATGAAGGTGTATATGTTCATGTAGGCTATAGAAAATCCTAAAGTGTACGTGGTGCAGGTGCAGCCGTGCCTTCCTCAAATAATTGGTCAAACAGATTGCTCAAATCAATTTCAGAATCACTTTTAAAATTAACATGAGAGTAGTCAGATTCTGTGCTCTATGTGTCATTATTGGTGCTAGGTGAAATTTTCGACAGTCTATTCGAATTATCTCGAACCAAGGGCATCAAACATCAATGCAACAACAAAAATCCACTAACACAGCAGTAAACAAGCATGATCAATTTTTTTCAAATTTTTCAAATTTTTAATGTTTTTTTTTATTTTTTTTTATTTTTTTAATTAATGAAAAATCAAAAATAATTGGAAAAACACAAAAATTGAAATTAAAACTCGCACTCCCTAGCAACGGCGCCAAAAACTTGACTCAATCGAAAAATGAGCAACTCGGAAGCTATCCTAAGTATAGGAGTTCTGTCGTGTAATATTCAGCCCAAAGGCCAGATCGTCTCCTCAGGGAATGCAGTTTAACCTCAAATTTTACGTATTTCTAACCGAAAATAAAACGTTATTGAACACAGTTCAAATTCGGGATTTTCAAGATTGCTTATATTTCTTTTGACAAATTAAACGAACATGCAATTTAAACCTTAATCCTAGCATGCACTGAATTTAAACATGCAATTAAATTTCAGAATAAAACTAAAAATGGTAACTTTAACACGTAATTAAAACACGCAATAATAAAACTCAATCAAACACACATGCGAACGATAAAAACCGAACTTTTAACAAAATTAAGAACTTGAATCAAAACTAAACTTAAATACAAACAAGAACTCAACAATATTTAACGCTTTAACAACTTAAACGAGAACCGAACACGATAAAAATAAGAACTTTAATAAGACTAACTCTAAACTAAATTGATCTTCACAAAATTTAAATTTAGAAGACAACAACTAATTTAATTTTTAAAAACCAAAACAATTTTTATTTTATTTTTGTATTTTATTCTTTCTCTTTTTTAGAACCAAGCCGGACTTTACTTAATTAATTAAATAACTCGAATCACTAATTAAATCTACCACTAAATTTACTTAAGAGAAAATAAATAAATGAATAAACTTCAATATTAATAAAACCCCCTAAACAGTATTCAAAATTCAAACTTTCAAATAAACCTTAATAAAAAAAAATTAACAATATTCAACTAAGATAAAAAAAGAGAAAAAGCGGAAGAGAGAGAGAGAGAGAGAGAGAGAGAGAAGGACGCAGAGAAGACTGGTGGTGGCTGACGGTGGGTGTGGCCGAGAGAACTGCAATAGCTTCTCATGTGTGGTTGGCTGGTTGCAATAGGAACAGCGATGGCGGAGTAGGAGGGTGGATCAGCAGCAGGTTGTCTCGGTGGTTGGTGTTGTAGGAGCAAAGGGATTCCCCAGGTCTCAGAAAAAAATGGTACATGTGGGGTGTCTAGTCTTCTTGGTATAGCAGCAAAGAGGAAGGAGGGGCTTCCGGCAAGGGCAGCAACAAATCAGCGGCTGGTCTGCAGGTGGCCACAAGTTGCTGGCGGGGTGGTTGGCCAAGATGGAGGAGCAGCAGATGGAAGGGAGAGTTGCGTACTGGCAGAGAAGAAAGCAAAAAAAGAGAGAGTGAGGGAGAGGGAGACGAAAGGGAAGGAGAGAAAGCTAGGGCTGGTAGAGAGGAGATAGGGTAGAGAAGAGTAAGGGAGAGTAGGGAAGGAGAAGGAAAAGGAGGGAAGAGGGAGAGTAAGGGCTGCGGAGGCCATCCTTAGCAGCTGGGGGAAGAGGCCCTACCCGCGAGAATACTTGACCCGGCTGCATGGTTGGGTCACATCAGTTTAAAATTTTATTATTATTATTATTTTCCTTTTGTTTTTATTTTTTTGTTTTTTTTTTGTGAACGAGGCCAATTTTGATCCTTCTGGAGCCTATATCTCTCAAAGTCTAAAACAAAAAAGTTGTAGATAATCTTCCTATGTTTCTCGTGAATTTTGAATCATCTCAATCAAAGCTCATATGGAAATGTTATGTGTGAATTACAAACTGATGCTGTTTTTAGCTCCTAATAATTTTTTTGGGATAAAAAAAAATTTCAAAAATTCATAAATTACTCAATAAAACGCAAAGATTATAAGTAAGACACCTTGTTAAAATATTGAGAGTAATTAGGCATTTAATTTAAGATATAAACCCTAATGCACGAATTAAAGCGTCTAATTACGCAGTTTAAGTGCGTAATCATTTTACATTTAAAGCATGTAGTATATTTATGATAGTCTTTTGATGGAGCATAAGTCTTTGATTCTCTTACAAAACAACCCATGTAAAGATGTTTTTCTTTCAAATTTTTCTTTCCATTAAAACCAAATCCTTCTTTATCTAGGGAATTTCTTTACGCCCCAAGAAGTCTTTCAAAGTTACTCTTGCCCTTTGTGAATTTATGAATAATTTTAGAATTGTATTTCAAATTTATTTCCAATTCCTTGATTTCTAAATCATTTTGTTTAATCACAGATGCATGGAACTTATTCTGTTTTCCAATATGCTTTGAGAGTTCTTTTACTTTACATTTCAAATAAAAAAATTTCTTAGTTTTCTTCTTAAGCATTTTAAGAATATACAAATATTCTTGTTGCAATTCCTTAAAAGAAAGCGTGCTATTTTCAGTTTCAGAATCACTGGAATAATAAGAAGATGCTGAGAAAGATGATTGTAACTCAAGATCATCATGTGCCATTAGACACATATTGGATACCAAGTCATCACTGGACTCAGAGTCTGAACTGTTGGTTTTGTGCGTGTCCCAATCGACTTTTAGAGCCTTCTTCTTTTTCTTAAAGGCTTTCATTAGTTTAGGACATTAAGGCTTTATGTGTCCAACCTCTTTGCAAATGTAGCAAGTTGGCGGATCTTCCTTCTGTCTCCTCTTGCTAGACTCTCCTCTTTTTGATTTCGAGTTCCAAAATTTTCTGTTAAACTTATTCTTCTTCTTTAGGAACTTTCCAAACTTCCTTGTTAGCAAAGCCATGTCATCTTCTGATTCTGAGTCACTTCCTTCACTACAGCTACTAGACGATGCCTTAAGAGCTGTAACTCTCTTTGCTTTATTTTACTCATTTTTCCTCTCATTTATCGCTAGCTCATAAGTGATGAACGATCTAAACAATTCATCAACTGACATCTCTTTTAGATTCCTTCCTTCGGCTATAACAGTAGCTTTAGCTTCCCATATTGATGGTAGTCCACTAAGAATTTTCCTTATCAACTCATAAGTAGGGTAAGATTTACCAAGAACATTTAATGAATTCTTGATGTGTGTGAATCTAGTGTACATGGATAAAATAGACCTATCAATAGTCATTTTAAATGCTTCATATTCACTAGTCAGCATATCTATCCTACTATCTTTTACTTCCTTAGTGCCTTCATATGTCACTTCTAATTTTTCCTATATTTCTTTAGCAATTTTATAGGCCATTATCCTATTAAACTTATTAACTTCTAGTGCATAGTATAGAAGGTTTATAGCAGTAACATTTATTTGAATAGATTTCAAATCATCATCACTATACTCATCTTCTGTCCTAGATACATTTACTTTATCAACTACTTTCATCGGAACATGGTTTCCCTTAGAAACTATTCTCCACACTTTCCAATCAACATTTAAAAGATATATACTCATCCTTCATCCAGTAGGTGTAATTTACACCACGGAAAATTGGTTGTCTAGTGGACGAGTGTCCCTCACCGAATGGGGTTACACTGGTGCGTGCCATAGTGATCTTTTATAAAAATAATGGTTCAGTCTATGTTAACCTTCTCTGATACCAAATGTTATTTACGGTGTTACTCCAATAGGGGGGGGGGTGAATTGGGTAATTTAAAAAATGGGTCCTTTAGTTTCTAATTTTGGAAACTATCAATTTCAAACTTGCAAGCTATTTACAACCACTTCAATGTTTCACAATTAATTAATTATATGCGTGTCTTTATTAAGCATACAATGTTACTCAATCACTCACACGCGTACTAAATGTTCAACATATACACAATGAGATTATGGAGAAATTAAAGAGAGGTAAGAGTAAGAGAGATGCAAACTCGATTTTTACGAGGCTCGGCCTACCCCAACCTATGTCCTCGCCTTGAGCAACCCACTCAAGGATTCCACTAAAAAAATCCATTCCTTTAACTGGGATGGAGCTTCCCTTGCAATGTGCTACTTACAAAAGGCATAGCTTCATCCTCAATCCTGGTTCACAGCTTGAACCGTGTATACAAAATAAAGATTACAATTTATGCAACAACTTAAAATGCTTCTAACCAAGCTAGTGAGTACAAGATAAATCCTAGTATATAATCATATGATAAATGCTTGAAGCTCAGTATGTATGTAATAATAGGATCTTTATAAGAAAAATAATATGTTTTACAAATCTACCTTTTTATTAATATCTCCCAAAACTGATTTTTATAAATGAATGCTTTGGAGAAACTTAGGGTTTGATTTCAAATCACTTTATGCAAGAATGCCAAAAAAGATCTTTTAAAAATAATTTTTGAATATTATGCAAATCTAAGTTATTGCTATCAAATAACTTGTAAGACTAAATCGTTGAATAAAAATATGACTTTGAATATTTCGAAGATTTAAACAATATTTTTCAAATTTTTTTTGCACCAATAAGATAGCTCTCTTTGAATGAAAGTATAACTTTGAATATCACAAGGATTCAAACTTTAGAATACTATTCCAAAAATATTTTTCAAATAAATAACTATGGGCAAATTTGTTTCTTGCTCCCAAAAATATTTTCCAATAAACAAATAATGGAGAAGATGACCGATTAATAAAAAATTTGAAAGCTCAATAATATTTTTCCAAACCTCAAGATTAAACCAGATTTAGCAGAAGATGTGCGTGTATTTGCTTAAATCTTGAATATGTGAATGCCCAAATAAATGTGACTTCTTTGTAGTGCAAGCAATGTTTCTTAACAATATATTCAAAGCTTCTCAATGGTATGCCAAAGATTGATGTAATAAGCTCAAGGCTCTCAAGAGATAGGAAAAAAGTGGTGCTCTAGGGTTTAGAAACTGTTTTTATAAGTGTTCTCGTCCTTATATTAAATCCTAACCATTGGATCATTTAAAAACAAGAGTTTTTGTCTGTGTCCGCACTGAAACATGAATCAGCATCCCGACCTTTGCCGACGAGTGTATAACACTCGTTCATCGACGAGGCCATGAGTTCGGCGATGAGAGCACTGTCTAAACTTTTTGGGCTCTCGGTATTTTTTCGTCGACAAGACAACACTATTTATCACCGAGTGGCCTTGATAGGTTCGTTGATGAGGCCGCTAAAATTTGCCTCAAAAAATTTCTTTCAATTTAGAACTAATGTAAATGTATTTTCATAAAGTGCATTAGTCCTAAGGTTTGTTTAGGGTATATTTGAGCTTCGAGTTATATCATATGACATATGTAAATACATTCAATTCTAAATACTCATTCCATTAAAGATCTTGAACTCGTACTTTAGGTTCCTCGTGGCTTCCATACAATTTTACCGTTCGTGCATTCTAAATCATGATCCTGTTCACAAACTTAATTGCACAAGTCAAATACCAAGTGATGATTTGTCATTATCAAAATAGGATTGGACTCATAGAGTCAACAATTTTGATAGAAAAATGATTAGACATTCATACATAGTTAAAAAAAAAATGATACAATTTTAAATAGCTAAGTTTGATCAATTGAAATTGAACCCACTCGGTTTGGACCTTGTATGTCCTACGTGGAAACCTGATTTCTAAAATCCACTAAGTTTGTTAAGTTTTCTTGTATTCTAACTTTGCTTCTAAGTGGGTAAAGAGCTCCTGGAGGTGTTTTTTGGCACCATCAGTTTCGACATGTCTAGCTTAATCTGACAATTTAATTTGGACGTCGTATGCCCGACTTGGACACCTGAGTGCTAAAATTCACAAAGTTTGCTTAGTTTATTTGTATTCTTACTTTACTTCTAAGTGCGTAAAAAGTTCCTGCAAAGAGTTTTTGGGCACCATCAGCTCTGGAACATCCGGCTCAATGTGACGGACGTGTCAACACTAATCCCACTCATTTTGGACCTCGTATGCCCGAATTGGATTAACTCACTCGAAAAATGAGCAACTCGGAAGCTATCCCAAGTATAGGAGTTCTGTCATGTAATTTAAAGCCCAAGGGCTAGATCATCTCCTCAGGGAATGCGTTTAATCTCAGATTTTACGTTCATCCAATCAAAAACAAAAATGTACTGAACTCAGTTCAGATTCGGGATTTTCAAGATGGTTCAATTTCACTTATGACGAATTAAATGGCACGTAATTTAAAGACCCTAAAACTAACATTCACTAAATTTAAAAAAAACAAGTATGGAAATTCTACTCTACTTAAGGAAATACCTAAACATGTATTATAAAATATGGAAACTATAAATAAGGAATTAAAACATGCAATAGAAACTCAATCAAACACTCACGCACGCAATAAAAAAACGGTTGTTTAATGAAATTAAAACTTAAAACAAAATCACAGTGTTAAACGCAACCACAAATATTTAAACTCAACTAGAGATTTTAAGTACATAAAAAGAAAACAATTAAAAATAACCCAATCAAGAATTCCAACATTAACTTTCAATAAAAAAACTACTTTAATAATAATAACCAAAAAAAAAGAAAAGGAAATTTGAATAGTATAATGGTTACACAAAAATAGCACTACAAATTAAACAAGTGTGTCTAGAGAGAGAGAGAGAAAACAGAGCAGAGCCTGGGTGTTGCAGGGCTGTGTTTGAGCTGGCTGGCTGATCTGGTTGGAGCAGAGCTGTGGTTGTATGGTGTTGTGTTCGGGTCTGTGGTGACGGAGCTGTCCGAAGCTGGACTTGCTGTTCTGTTGGAAGCTATGTGGCCTCGGGTGGATCTTGTTGGAGGCAAGCTACGTTGCTGTGTGGACTAGCCAAGGAGTGACTTGTAGAAGTGCCATGGAAGAGCTCAGCTGTCTGCAAGAAGAGCTGTGGCAGCAAGAGGTCTGAATTTGAAGCTGAGCAAGAGAGTTGGAGAGAGTTCGGGGGAAAACAGGGGGAGTTAGGGAAAAAAAACTGAGTGAGAGAGAGGAAGAGAAGGGAAAAAAACTAATTGAGAAAGAGGGAGAGAATCAGGAAGGAGGGGCTAAGTGAGTGAGGAAGGGAGAGAAGGTACAAGCAGTAAAGAAAAGAACAAAAAAAACAAACTAAAGAAGAAGAAGAAGAAGAGGAAGAAAAGGGTGAAGAAGAGAATGGGGAGCCCAGGGGCTGCCTACACAGGGGGAAGAAGTAGGGGAATAAAAAGGGGAAATTGGGTGCCCTAGGATCCGTGAAGCCATGACCCAACCCGTTTGGAAAGGGTTGACCCGTATTGTTATATTTTTTTTATTTTTTTCATTCTCTGTTGATCGCAAATCTGACTCTTTTGGAGCCTATTTCTTGAAAAACTCAAAACACAAAAGTTGTAGATAATCCTTTTCTCTTTCTCTAGAAATTTTAATTGTCTTAATCGGAGTTTGGACGGAAAAGTTATGCATGAAATACGAACAAGTGTTGGTTTTGGTTCTTGGGAATTTTCTTGCGACAAAAAATTACCAAAACTTCATAAATAATGCAATAAAATTCAAGAATAATAATTTTGGCACTTTATTAAAATATTGGATAATTTTGGATATTTAATTAAAAATATAAACCATAAAGCTCGGGTTAAACGTCCAATTACACAGTTTTGACGCGTAATCATGGATACCCAAGTATTTAAAATTAACTAAGTTTAATAAGTGCACCTGTAAGCACAGAAATTTCAATTAGGGAGAAGTTTTTGGGCACCTCCTCAGAAGCTTCTTACAAACGTGTCGAGACTGACCCCGCTTGGTCTCGACCTCGAATGCTTGACTTGGACACCTAAGTGCTAAAATATACTAAGTTTGCTAAGTTTGTTTGTATTGGAATTTCACTTCTAAGTATGCAAAAAGCTTCATAGGATGAGTTTTTGGGCAGCTTTAGCTTTGGCACGTCTAGCTCAATATAACGGTCATGTCGGGACTGAGCCCACTTAGTTTGGACCTCGTATGCCTAAATTGGACACCTAAGGGTTTAAAATCAACTAAGTTTACTAAGTTCTCATTTAAGTGCATAATATTCAATTAGAGAGGAGTTCATGGGCACCATTAGCTCGGGCACATCGAGCTCAATGTCATGGATGTCTTGAGACTGACCCCACTTGGTTTGGACCTTGTATGCCAGACTTGGACACCTGATTGCTAAAATCTACTAAATTTGTTAAGTTTGGTTAATTGTAACTTTGCTTCTAAGTGCTCAAAAAGCTCCCGGGGAGGAGTTTTTGGGTACCGTCAGCTCTGAAACGTCTAGCTCAATGTGAAAGATGTGTTGGGACTGACTCCACTTAATTTGGACCTCGTATGCTCAAATTGGACACCTAAGTGCTTAAAATCAACTAACTTTACTAAGTTTTCCTATAAGCACATAATTTTCAATTAAAGAGGAGTTTTTCACCATTGTCAGCTCCGACATGTCCAACTCAATGTGATGGATGTGTTGCGATTGACTAGATTTGGTTTGAACCTCATATGCTTGACTTGGACACCTGAGTGCTAAAATAATTATATTAAATCAGTAAGTAGAAGTCTTGATTGAACTAGGTGAAAGTATAAGCATTGAAATAGATTTTACTTAATAGTACGAATACTAAATTATGTTTTTAGTCTTAAAAATATAAACCTTTAATTAGACTGAAGGAGGATATTGAGTATTATAAATATCCTTGAAGGTTATACATGAATGATTGTTTTAGTTGAAGGGGTTATTGTGCAACTAACTTTTAGTATGAAAGGGTTGTATGCATTTTAGCCATTATTTTATACCTATCCTGCCATTTTATCTTTAATATGTAAATCATTGGTAAATTTGGAATAATGGTATATTTGGGTTGGACATTGTTACTTATTAGGGCATTCATTGTCAAAGTTAGTTTATTTTTTATTCTGGAATGGTTGTTAGCCTTAGTGGCTACATAATCATGTTTAATTTGTTTTGATGATATTAGCCTATTTGTGGTTCCTAGTGTATCCTATCTTTGCATATCATGTTTAGTTCATGTACAAGTGACAAATACATGAAGTACTGGATCAAAGGCAAAGATCGGAATGAGTAGATGTCAAGTAGGAAAGATCAAAATTAAGGACACTCACTTGGAAGAACTCAAGCACATCCAAGGAAGCTAGTATAGAATTATATGTAATGGGGAGAGTTTGAGGTAGGATTCATTGTAACTCTTGCGGTTTTGTTTCACGCATGATTTTAGAGCAAGAGTTGAGCAAAATGCACATGCATACTAGAACACATGAGTATATAGGATTTTCACTAAGTCACAAACTCAACATTCATAGTTTTTAAAGATAAATTGAAGAGTTTGAAAAGAGAGTTCTATACTAAAAATATGTTTCCATAAGGAACAAATTTTTAACATCCTAGTATTATAAACGTTACATACTTCGTTCCAATTTTCACAAAACAAGTTTATGTCTTGAAGACTCAAGAAAAAAAAAAGTTATATTTTTATGTTAGCTTTGGTGTATTCCCAAGAAGGGGGGTGAATTGGGTATTTAAAAAATTTGTCCCTAGATCAACCAATTTAGCAGTAGCATTACACAAACCTAGCTATTTAATTATAAACCCAATCAACACAAGCACTACATATAATGAATCAAGCATACAACATGCATGTGCTGAAAATAAAAGTACAGAAAATAAATTTACGAAAATATAAAGAACACACACGATATGTTATTGAGGTTCGGCCAACTACGCCTACGTCCCCACCTTTAGCTTGCAAGCCCGAGGATTCCACTAAAGCTCCCTTAAAGGGTGGAAAGGCACCGGTTACAACCAGGTCAATTAACAGGGTTGACCTCAATCAATGCGCCTTACCAGGATGGTGCACCTAACTTTCCTAACCAGGTCTAAGCCAATTTGGGACTATTCAACAGGGCTAGCCTCCCTCTCCAGGTCCACCCCTAGAATACAATTAATATGAAATTTTCGTACAAATAAACGCTTCTTACACAAGCTGATATGTACCAATTTAGCACAATCACTAATCAATGCACCTCAAGAATGTATGAACTATAAGCTCGGTGCTCTATGTGTGCAATCAACACTTAGTATAGTGAATATCTCAAGTCAAACACATAAGTGTTTATATAAGCTAATCTTTGAAACTAAGCAATGATAAACTCTCAATCTTAGTTTAGGATTTCAAAGATTCAAACTAATCAAAATCTAGAATATCTCCAAAATAATTTTCTCAATTACTATGCATAATGAGATATTCAAACCTAAGCTTGTAAAATATTTTTGCACAGAAAAAATTATAAGCCCTAATGAGTCTTGCAATGACAATGCAACAACTCACTTAACTATAAGATTTTTCCCACACAAAGATTTATCAAATAAAATCGGGGAAAAATTAAGCTAAATCCTTAATATTAAAATCACAAGCACAAAAGCAAGTAAGGGTTTTTAGCAAAATTGAATAATCAATAAAACACTCATAAATTAATATTTCTCAACGGAATGAAGGTATTTGAGTGTTATGGACTTAGTAGGAGAAAATAGGATTTGGATTTTTTCAGAGAATTTTGGCTTAATCCTATTTTCTAATCTTGCCTTAATTTTGCAAATGAGGAGATATATATAGGCATAGGAAAAATTATGACCGTTGGGGATACCAAGGGTATTATTAATTTCTTTTTTTTTTTTAAATCATTAAAAAAATTAACCCTATTTACTTAATTTTAACCTCAGTAAAAATTAATTTAGCACGAGAGATTTGGGTGCCTGGTCTGAGGTTCGGGTCCTCGAATAGACTTAGTCAAAAAAAACATTTTAAAGAGTTAAGTCGCCCGAGTCTAGGTTCAGTTGGTTGAACAAAAGTCATAAACATTTAGGGCATGGTTCGGGTGCCTGGTGCTAAGTTCAGTTGCCTAAGTCCTGATTTGAACAATGAGGTTCGATAGCCTGAGTTGGTGAGAAGTCCCTTTCTAAGGGTTCGGTCACTCGAAGGGGATGCACTCATTTCTGGTTCGGTTGCCCGAAACCAGGTCAACCCGTTGACTTCCCAGCAATTCGGGCTCCCGAGATGTTTTGAACACCTGGGGTTCGGTCATCCGACCTCTCTCATATTTTCAATTAAGTCCACCTTTTGCTTTAATTAATTCCCCTGATATTATAAGTGATATTGGCGACTTTTTTATATGCAAGTGCTGGGACCTAGGGTCTTTCTAAGGCCTTTTTAAGCACATCAAAAACCTGGCATCGATTGACCAAAGGGTGCTACATAAGGTCTTTCTAAGGTCTTGAGCTTGTAGTTCCTACATGCATGATATGCATGAAATATTAAGACCTTTTTCCTATTTACTATTACAGACCTGAATTGAATGATAATATAAATTACAACATCAACTAATCTTCAAGGTCTTCAGGATTCAAGCTTTCACGTGCCATCAAATATGAACTTGCCAATAAGAACCTACACACAAACTTGAAAGCCATCAAATACAAAGAGTAATTGTCATTATCAAAATCGGGAATGACCTATAAGGTCAACGATCTCCTCTTTTTTTATGATGACAAATACTTGCCTAGTTCTACCCCTTTTAGCAACAACAAAAAGGGTTTAGATAAACATTTAAGTATATAGGCAGATAAGAGAAAAAAAATCATTTATATACAAGATATGGTTTAGAAAAATTCGTAGAAAATTCGACATCATGTCGTTTGAAAATAGAACAATGTCCCAAAAATGCTTGTATACAAGTGACCTCTTTGAGTAATATATTGACAATATATCCACAACTACCATCTCATACTGTCTAGTATTCTCAAAACATAAGTATGACTATCAATTTGCAAGACATATGATAGTTGTGCATTTTATATCACAAACAATTTCATAATATATAAAGCAACGATAGGTTTAGCAATTAAGCACACAAACTATATAACTGGTCATTAAAAAATTTAAATGACATGAAAAAAATAATTAAACTAGAAATATCCTCAAACCATTGCTATTTAAGCATTTCATGAGACCCACAGAAAATTTGAATTTGAAGAGATGCGGCATAGAAGAATAGGTTTGAGCATAAACACATTATAACTAGTTCGCATGCATTTTTATGTGTAATTACTGAACCAGTTATGCAACTTTAAAACCATATATGTATATAGTAATGATAAGGCAAGGAAAAAAAATTTAGTTTTGAAATTATTTCTTGCCATAAAATTTTACAATATATATATATATATATATATATATATATATATCTATGTATATACATATTAATATATATCCCCCTTATGATGTTTGCTTAAAGTACTAGGTGTGCTTGCTGAAAAAGAAACTTTAATTTTGAAACAAGCAAGTAACATTTTTCTAGTTCTAGCATTTAAGTACAATTCATAATATAACTAGAAAACCACAACCATAATGATCCTAAAAATTCAACAATCACATGCAACATCATATGACAAACACAAAGAATGTGTGACAAGTATTATATATTTTAATTAAGATATTCAATAAGGTCATCACAATTGAGCACATGTCACAGTGAATAAAAAAACTAATCTAAGCCAAAAATATTGGTGAGCATAAGAAGATAGAGATTTAATTTAAGATGCTCCCCATATTTATTTGAATTCTAGTTTAGATGCAATAAGCTGCTTATACCAGTTAAAGACCATTTTCAATATGCTTAGTAGTATAAGTCGTTCATTTTAAAACCTTTAAACCTACCATATTGATGATTTATCAACTATGTTCTTATTAATATGGTCGTCCCTATAGGCAAAAAATGCATCAGAAATAAATATTAAGGCATGCAAAGTAGTTCATGAACCAAGAACATTCCATGTCATATTGTAAGCCTTTAAGCACTGGATACAATGTTCAGGGATTTCAGAAGAGCCTCAACATTCAAAAATTGAAATGATGCATATAAGTTCTTTGAGCCTTTTCTATAGGGATGGAGCTTAGCTCTTCAAAATGTCTGATAATTATGTTAGGATGAAGTTTAATTATTTAATTTATTTTTCACTCATCCTTTCAAAAAATATTTTAAATTTAATTTTATTATAATCATCTTTGGACAAGATGTTATGTTGGGAAAATTCTTGTCGAAATTTCAGCAGCATGCCATCTGTAAAGCAGACATTTTCCCATAAAACCTGCACCTGATAGGTTCAATCAAGAAGTTTATAATTTAGTTCAAGGCATACGAGAACCTATATCCACTACCAGCATACAATTCTCATCAACTACATCCGCCATGTAGGAGGCTTTCAACACAAGTATGCAATCAGGTAGTATAATCAACTCAAGATATACAATATAGCTCAATAATAGTTCATTCTAGGAAAAGATATAAACTATCCATCAAAGAGATCATAACCATTCATTGAATCATGGATAGTGCTGCAATGCTATACACATATAAGCATAAAGACGTAAACAATATATGAATATTAGAGCATTTTAATTTATATAGATATGAAGAATAAAAGCTCCCCCTGAGTTCTGCAGTCAACACATTTAATGCCTTTTTCATTTTCTAATTTCTTTACCCAAAAGTTATAAGATTTTCAATGGTTTAATCTTTGCATCAATGCTTTAGGCTTATTAGACCAAAAAGTCACAATGAATATTCGCTAAGGGATAAGCCTATGTCTGCCTCTTTTCTTATTATTTTTCATATGTGAGAGGCACAAGTTAGAATGACTTTTAAATTTAACTGATCATGCATAGGTTTATTTCAAATTTCATTTCATAATCTGGATTTGAAACCTAGTGCAAATAATTTTAGTCATTCAACATCATTCTGATAAGGTGAAGCTCTAAATGATTTGACTTAAAAGTTGAAAGTTTTGTGTGAGAAGTAAAGAATGAATACTCTTAAGGATTCAATTTTTTATTTAAGTTCATAAGAGTATTTAGTAGTGATCACATATGGACAGTATTAAAATAGTTCTATGATAGTGCATATGTTCAAACCATTTTGACAACGGGCAACAAAGAGAATATGAATTTTCTTAAACAATGCTCTTCAGAGAATGGAAAATATCCTATAAATATAACTACAATCTAAAGCAAGGATACAAGTAGATAGGTGAAACCTTACCGAATATGATCATGGTTTGGTAAGGATTTCTTATGAAGGGGATAGGTGAACCAAAATTAAAAGATTTACAATCTAAACTTAAAAGGGACACTCCCCTGGTCGATGCCTCTAATTTTGATTACAAGGACGGTGACCTTTTATGAGCACTCAATAGATATGCAATTTTGTGTCATTGGTGCTTATACCTAGAATGATGACCATGTTTTGATTAATGAGATTAGGGTTAAAGATATATAGAATATGATGGATCCCTAAAGATCATCTCTGTGCAATGGACAACAGTTGCTTAACTTAAGATATTTTATTAGTAAGCACGAGTTAAACATTTAGAATTATTTATCAAGCAAGAATGCCTTGTCCATTTGAAAATGGATTTCATTCAAGTATGCTATAGCCAATGTTTTCATATTTTATCCAATTATTGTGGTATAAATGAATTGAGTTCATATCGGATATCTTGCTTGAATTGCATGTTCACTTGAATTTCTAATGATCTTAGTATTCAATATAGTGTATAGTGAATGCGTATACTAAGATTTGGAATTTTAAGCACACAGCACTTCCCAAGCTTACAGACAGAACTACCCCCTATGGTTAATCCTATGCACTAAGGAAGAATCTAAGAGTTATGTTATTTTAATTTGACTTCTTTCTTCCTTTAGTCTCGAAAGGTTTTCCTTTATGATTTCCGACAACATTTCTTTTTCCAAGCTATTGGCACTTCTAGATATACAATTAAACTGAATGTGGAACAACATTTTACAAGATAAGTAAGTTTTATGTATGCATGAAAGATTATGCTTCAAATCTTATTTTTGCTTGATAAGGCATTTTTGTAACTGTGGGATTTAAAAAATGAACCCTTTTTTAAAATATTTATTTCCTTTAACTCCTAAGGGTATACCGTGATTCTTCTTTTCATTTTCTTCGAAGCAATTAATGTTCAATATTTTCTCAATCTTTTTCTTCTCCAGAATAGCATGATAATCTTTTAATTCATCTAATTGCTTTGCTATCCTTTTATTCTCACTTTTCAATATTGTTTTCTGCTTAGACATCCTAACTAGAAGTTTATGCATTTTAAATAAAGTACATTCTAGTTCTTTGTTCAAGGGCATGCTTTCATCATAAGTTTCAACATATGATTTATCACAAGATTTATCTCTATAATTGCCATATGAATCCCTGCATGCTTTGTCAACAGATTTATCACAAGGAATACTAGATGATTCATCATACAATATATTGCAACATTCCGTATAAGAATCATCACATGCATTATTGACATAATTATCATGAAATTCAACAGATGATTCATCATTTGACACATCATAGCATTCAACAACAGAATCATCTACAGAGGCTGAGATAGGAACATATTCCTCACTGTCTACTAACACAATTGCCCTATATTTTACCACTTCTTTAGTGGTGGTCTCATTCTCCTGGGACTCTTCATATTTCCTGTCGAGTTCATCTCAAATACTCTTTGTAGACTGACATGCCACAAACTCAACAAAAATATCAGAATCTAATGCAAGATATAACATGTCCATGGCATATGAATTCGCATGCATTATCCTAATATCATATTCATCCAAGGGCATATGAATCCCATTAACAATGACTCGCCAGGCCATCCAATTCATTGATTTTATAAGTATATTAATTCTAATTTTTCAAGTGGTGTGATCAACACCACAAAATACAGGAGGCCTAGAAGGTTACTGTCCCTCTCCGAATGGGGATACACCAATGAGAGCCATCGCGATCTTTCACAATAGCTGTTAATCCTAGTGCAACGAGGCTTTGATACCAATTGTTAGCTTTGGTGTATTCCTAAGAGCGGAGGTGAATTGGGTATTTAAAAAATTTGTCCCTAGGTCAACCAATCTAGCAGCAGCATTATACAAACCTAAGGTCTTTCTATTTAATTATAAACCCAATCAACACATGCACTACATATAATGAATCAAGCATACAACATACATGTGCTAAAATAAAAGTGCGGAAAATGAATTTTTGGAAATATAAAGAACACGCACGATATATTATTGGGGTTCATCCAACTGTGCCTACGTCTCCACCTCTAGCTCGCAAGACTGAGGATTCCACTAAAGCTCACTTAAAGGCTGGAGCGGCACCGGTTACAAACAGGTCAATTAACGGGGTTGACCTCAACCAACATGCCTTACTAGGATAGCGCACCTAGCATTCCTAACCGAGTCTAAGCTAATTTGGGACTATTTAATAGGGCTAGTCTCCCTCTTCATGCCCACTCCTGGAATACAATCAATATGAAGTTTTCATACAAATAAACGCTTCTTACACAAGCTAGTATGTACCGATTCAGCACAATCACAAATCAATGCACCTCAAGAATGTATGAACCATAAGCTCAGTGCTATATATGTGCAATCAACACATAGTATAGCGAATATCTCAAGTCGAGCACATAAGTGTTTATACTAATCTTTGAAACTAAGCTATTATAAACTCTCAATCTTAGTTCTGGGTTTCAAAGATTCAAGCTAATAGAAATCTAGAATATCTCCAAAATAATTTTCTCAATAACAATGCATAATGAGATATTCAAATATGAGCTTGTAAAATATTTTTGCACACCAAAAATTATAATCCCTAATGAGTCTTGCAATGACAATGTAAAGACCCACTTAGCTATAAGATTTTTCCCACACAAATTGTTGGCCTAATAAGGTTTACAATTCTTATTTTGATGATAACAAATCAAATGATATGTTTAATATGTTTCAAACAAAAGTTTTCAGGAAAATAACAAAACTCAAAGTGCATAAGGAAGTTTATGGATTACAAAGAATTCTTGAAGAACACAAAGTAAAGCTTATGGATTACAAAGAGCATGAAGAACAAAGTTATATTGTGAAAAGCTCAAAGGAAAGATTGCAACCACAAAGATGATGGACAAACAAGTTTCAAGACTAAAATAATTATATTTTTTAAGGATATTCTAAATGTACGTACTTCAAAGTTAATCTCAAATATAAAGTGGTTTGAAGCTCATAAAAATTCAAAAATATGTTTTTATGTTTATACTCTTAAGAATATTTTTTTTAAATGAAAAGAAAGGGTTTAAGAAAAGAAAAACTTTTTGAAATTATGAAGAGACAGGCGACTGCCACATTAAGAAAATGATTTTTCAAAAAGTCAGTAACTAGACAGGCGACTGCCTAACCAGCTACTGCCTTGGTTCTGGTAGGCGACTGCCATCATACTATATTAAGAGAGTGCTCTGTGACAGGCGACTGCCACTCGAACGTTGGCACTAATTCTCTCAATGGGAAGATTTTTTAAACCACGTTTTTAAACATATTTATTTCAAAATATTTGGAAATAAATTTTAGGAATCTTTGGGAATAATGGTTGGCTTCTAAAAACATCTATAAATAGTCAAAAGCTTCAAAGGTTTGAGATAATGATCATAAAGGCAATATTGAAAGGTTTTTGAAATTAAGCAATTCTCAAAAGTTTTCAGATCCAGCAATCTTCAAAGTTCTCAGATCCAGAAATCTTCAAAGTTTTTAGATCAAGCAACTTTTCGAAGGTTTTTAGATCAAGTGATCTTCAAGTATTCAAATTTCTCAAAGGATCTAAAACTCTCTTGTGCTTAAATATTTTGATCTGATATTCATTTATATTTTGAAGCAAAGCTTTCAAAAATCAAAATCTTTCATCTTTCTTTGAAAAATTATTTGGTAATTCATACTAAGTTCTGAGCTTCAAATTTCTTATATTTTAATTACATTGGAGTATCATTGTACTAATTTACTCTATTGTGAGAGTTCTCTTTTGTACACAAATTTATTTATCATCATTCTTAAACGATTCAGAGTTGTTGAATCGTTGGACCAAACAAGGGGTTATTGTTTGGAGAGGCGGGCTCTAGCCTAACATAAGGAGTGGTTGTAAATAGGTATTGTTCCACCAGATAAAGGAACTGATATAATGGAATCCTTTGGTGTTTTGCAAAAGGCGAGGATGTAGGCTGTTTTGAAGCCGAACCTCGTAAAAATTCTTCTCTCTTTCTCTCTGCTTTACTTTATATTCTTTACTTGCTATAGTTGTATGATTTAAAAGTGCAGGCTGCAGGTTCTTATGTGAGAAAGAAACAAAGGTACTTGATATTTAGAAAGTACGTTTTGATTAATCGTTTGCGGAAACCCAAAGAGGGAGTACATTGGTTAATCTGCGGAAATCTTAATCAAGTGGAGTGCATACTAAGAAGTTTACAGGGGAATCAACAAAAGCTTTATTCTTAGTTAAGTTATCGAATTAATTTGATTTCATTAATTGACTTGTGTATTTGAATTTTTTTTTTAATGTGATTGTCATTCATATACTTTGTTGTCTAGGTGTTAAAATCAAAAGTTTAAAATTGTTAAAATTCAAAAGAATCCAATTCACCCCCCCCCCTCTTGGGAAGCTATTCCTCATTTCAATTGGTATCAGAGCCTAGTTATCGAAATTCCTAATAAGAAACTTTAAAAAGATCAAATGGCAAACATTGGAGTAGCACCCTTCGGTGAAGGACAATCCTCAACCCGTCCACCAATCTTTTGTGGACACAATTATACTTTTTGGAAAAAGAGAATGGAAATATATCTCTAACACATGGATTGGAAAACTTGGGAAGTTGTCATGGATGGAAATATTATTCCCTCTAAGTTAGTTGATGGAAAACATATTCCAAAAGAAAAGAAAGACATGACCGACTCAGATTATAAAATGATTCAAATAAATGCAAGTGCTATAAATGCGTTATATTGTGCATTAGATGCAAATAAGTTTAATCGAGTCATGGCCTGCAAAACAGCTAAGGAGATTTGGGATAAACTTGAAGTAACTTATGAAGGAACCGTTGATGTTAGAGACAATAGGATAGACATGCTGACAAGTGAATATGAAGCTTTCAAAATGAATTCTGATGAAACAATATCAAGCATGTATACTAGATTTACCCACATAATAAACTCTTTAAGTGCCTTAGGAAAAACATATACTACATTTAAATGATTAGGAAAATTCTAAGAGGTCTAC
Source organism: Malania oleifera (assembly GCF_029873635.1). Classification (NCBI taxonomy): domain Eukaryota; kingdom Viridiplantae; phylum Streptophyta; class Magnoliopsida; order Santalales; family Ximeniaceae; genus Malania; species Malania oleifera. Next base: position 24,036,879 of record NC_080422.1, read on the forward strand.
CCTCTATTTGGGAACCAAAGGCCACAGCTATCACAGAACGTAGAAACCTTAAGACTACTTCTTTGGATGAACTTATAGGTTCAATTCTTACATATGAAATGGCATTGAAAGAAAGGAATCTTGAACCAAAGCATAAAAGATCCATAACTCTAAAAGCATCTACCCATAGCACTAGTGAAGAAGAAAGCGAAACAAGTGACTTAGATCAAGATGAATTGACATTCATTACTAAGAGACTGGGAAAATTCTATAGAAGAAATAAAAGGTTTCCTAGAAAATTCTACAAAAAGAAAACAAAAAAAGGAGATACAAGTAGGAAAGAAAATAAAGGTAAGAATGAACTACCCATATGTTATCATTGCAAAAAGCCAGGGCATATTAAACCGAAGTGTCCATTATTCAAGAAAGACAAGAAGAAAAAGAGGAAGCAATGAAAGTTACTTGGGACGACTCAAGCTCTAGTGAAACTGAAATAGAATCAAGTGAACAAGAGATGACAAATATATGCTTCATGGCAAACGATGAAGAGGTAAATTCTTGTTACTCTTCAACAAAATCTCAAAATTTGTCTTGTGATGAGTCATGTGATAGTTTGCCTTCTTATAAGGATAACAAACTGAATTATTTTCACTACATAAAAGATTTATAAAAGTGTCTAAAAGAAATATAACTTTGAAAGATCAAAATCAAGAACTAGTAAAGCAGCTTGAATCATTCAAAGTTATTGAGGGAGTACATTGGTTAATCTGCGGAAATCTTAATCAAGTAGAGTGCATACTAAGAAGTTTACCGGGAAATCAACAAAAGCTTTAATATTCTTGGTTAAGTTATTTAATTAATTTGATTTCATTAATTGACTTGTGTATTTGAATCTTTTAATTTTTTTTTTAATGTGATTGTCATTCATATACTTTGTTATCTGAGTGTTAAAATCAAAAGTTTAAAATTGTTAAAATTCAAAAGAATCCAATTCACCCCCACTCTTGGGAAGCTATTCCTCATTTCACAAAGATTTATCAAATAAAATTGGGGAAAAAATCAAACTAAACTCTCAATATGAAAATCACAAGCACAAGAGCAAGTGAGGATTTTTAGAAAAAGGGAATAATCAATAAAAAACACACAAATTAAGATTTCTCAAAGGAATGAAGGTATTTGAGTGTTATGAACTTAGTAGGAGAAAATAGAATTTGGAATTTTTTTGAGAATTTTGGCTTAATCCTATTTGCTAACCTTGTCTTATTTTTGAAAATGAAGAGATATATATAGGCATAGGAAAAATTATGACCGTTGGGGACACCAAGGGTATTATTAAATTTTTTAAAAAAATCATTAAGAAAATTAACCTTGTTTACTTAATTTTTACCTTGGTAAAAATTAATTTAACTTGAGGGATTTGGGTGCCCGATCTAAGGTTCGGGTGCCCGAATAAACTTAGTCAAAAAAATCATTTTAAAGAGTTCGGTCGCCTGAGTCTAGGTTCGGTTGGCTGAACAAAAGTCAAAAACATTTGGCATGCGGTTCAGGTGCCCGGTGCTAAGTTCTGTTAACCGAATTGACAAGTTCGGTCGCCCGAGGCCTGATTTGCACTCTCTGGTTCGGCAGCCCAAGTTGGTGAGAAGTCCTTTTCTAAGGGTTCGGTCCCCCGAGGGCCATGCACTCATTTATGGTTTGGTCACCTGAAACTAGGTCAATCCGCTAACTTCCCAGCAATTCGGGCGCCCGAGGTGTTTTGAACACCTAGGGTTCGGTCGCCCGACCTCTCACATATTTTCAATTAAGTCCAATTTTTGCTTCAATTACTTCCCCTGATATTATAAGTGATATTGGGGAATTTCTTACGTGCAAGTGCCGGGACCTAGGGTATTGCCAAGGCCTTTTTAAGTACGCCAAAAAACCTAGCGTCGGTCAACCGCTCCCTAAGGTCTTTCTAAGGTCTTGAAATTGTAGTTCCTACATGCATGATATGCATTAAATATTACAAATATTTTTCCTATTTACTATTATAGACCCGAATTGAATGATAATATAAATTACAACATCAACTAATCTTCAGGGTCTTCAGGCTTCAAGCTTTCACATGCCATCAAATATGAACTTGCCAATAAGAACCTACAGACAAACTTGAAAGCCATCAAATACAAATAGTATTTGTCGTTATCAATATCGGGAATGATCTATGAGGTCAACATTCTATATATAGGACATACTAGCATATAAGATGTTAAAATGAGCTTTCAAATGTGTTTTCATAAAGAAGATTTCTTATATTAAAAGGAAAACTCATGAGGACATGTATAAATCTTTATTAGACTTAATATCTTTCATATACTTTTATCGAAGAATGGTTTAAATCATTAAAAGGTTGTTTAGCATAAATATTCATTAATAGGGTTAATTCGTCTACTAATTAAACCAGTAGCCTAAGTGAGTTTCTGCCTTGACAAATCGTCAACAAATTGGGGGAACTCATTGAAAAATTGGTTTGAATCATTGATGAATTTTTCTAGTAGCTAAACGAGTTTTTTGCCTAGGGAACTCATCGATGATTGGGGTAATTCATCGAGGACTTGGGGCAACTCGTTGATGATTAGGGTCAAATCATTGATGATTTGCATCGAGACCTAAAACCAATGGCTAGAAAAAAGGCTAGTTCTCAAGCCACTCAAATTGGATTCATTCCCAACGTTCAGATAATGGCTAGGTTGGCTCTTTGGCTATAAACACAAGTTCATAGACTTGTTTAGAATTTGTTTTGATTATTTTTACATGAGTTTAGTGATTACCATTTTTTTAATACAAAATCTAAGAACTTTGCATTTTAGTTCTTCATATCAAGTGCTCAATTTCTCTCTTACTCTCTAATCTTGTTTGATTCATTTCTTAAGAGATTAGTGTGAAATTATCTTGTAATTGATATCAGCTCAATTAAAAGAGCATTGCTTTGTAATGCATTCTCTTATTGTAAAAGGTTCTTTGTGAACCAATTGGTGAAGGTTCTTGGTGAACCGAACTGCAAGGCTTCTTGGTGAACCTTACAACTCTTGGTGAGCGTTGTAGATGTGTTCCCACATGAAGGCTCTTGGGGAGCATTAAGGGATTTTTTCTCTTGTTGTAAGGCTTCTCCACTAGTGAAGGAGTTTGTTAGTAGATTGTGAAATCCTTGAGTTGGTCTCAAGGCGTGGACGTAGGCTTGGTGTTGAACAACGTTAAAATACCGGTGTTAAGCTTCTCTACATTGCCCTTTATTTTACATCTTGTGCTTGATTTACATTACATATATTGTGGTATAATTTTTTGTATCTTTACAAGAATTTTATTTTGTAGAGGGAGTCAAAAATACACGAAAGAGTTCATTCACCCCCCCCCCCCCCTCTAGACTCTACACCGAGCGAAAAAGTGGTATCAGAGCAAGGCGCTTGCATTTTTCATTGTAAAATCCAGAGCGTAAAGTTCAAATGGCTTATTCAGTGAACACCACGTCTTCCCTAGGACGATCCATTGATCAACTACCAAAGTTCAAAGGCACCAACTACCTCTTGTGGGAAAATCAAATGGCTGTCTTCATTCAAGCATATGACTTGTGGGAGATAATCTCAAATAGAGACTTCTCTTTCGAAAAGAAAAATGGCAAGGATGAGGATATTCCGAAGTCTTTAATGAAGCTTTCAATAAATGAGAAGAGGCTAGTTGAGTTGAATTTTAAAGCAAAATATTTTATTTCTTGTGCTTTAAATGATGTTGAATATATTCATGTTTGCATATGTGAAACCGCAAAAGAAATGTGGCATTCGCTTCAAAACACCTATGAAGAGCCTAAGAAAGAAATACATGTTAGCTTAAATTCATCTAGTGCTACTCACCAAGACACATTAGGAGAAGCACATTCTTGCTTCATAGCCAATGAACAAGGGGAAATAAGTTCGGACGATGATGATGATTATACTCCTTATGATGAAGTAGTGGATAATTATGCTAAGCTGTTTGATGAATTAGTTTTAGTGAAAAGGAGGAACAAAAATATTGAAAAAGAGCATGAAAACTTAAAAGTAAAAATAGAAAATTTAGAAGATAAATTGCTAAAATGTAAAGGAAAGGAACCTTATCTTTGTTCCACCTTAAAAGAAGGAAATATTTCCCTTAAAAAGGAAAATGATGAGCTTATTGAAAAAGTTCAAAAAGACCATGAAAATTTTGAGAAGGAGTAGGAAATTTGTAAAATCAAATTGCAAATGTTTTAAAAGAGAATAATTGTTGACCTTATTGGTCATATCCTATTTTGATTATGAAAAATACCTTGGTATTTATCAGTCTTACTTAATTGGGCAAGATCATATGGTGTGTATGGTGACTCAAATAAAATGATGAAGACAAAGTGTTTAAATTGTTGTAATTTATATATCATTCTTTTGGGTCTGTAATTATAATTACAAATTTCTATAATAACTTATGTATGTCATGCATGGCAGGAACTATAAAGCTCAAATGACTTTAGATTTCAGTCGACCGATGCCAGGATTTTAGGCATACTTGAAAAGGCCTTAGAAAAGACTTTAGGTCCTTGCACTAGCACTTAGGAAAGTCCCTGTTGGAATTGGTGTATTCCCAAGAGGGGGGGGGGTGAATTGGAAATTTAAAAATTCTTCCCGGGTTTAGCTACTCTAGCAGGCAGCATTTCATAAACCTAGGATCTTTCTATGTATTCACAATCCCAAACAAATATTCAAATAATAAACATAAACATACATGTGCAGAAAGTAATTGTGGAAAATAAAATCAACACCAGATATGTTATTAAGGTTCGGCCAATACTGTCTACGTCCCCGCCTTTAGCTCGCAAGCTCAAGGATTCCACTAATGCTCACTTAACAGGTGAAGCGACACCATTTACAACCAGGTCAATCAACGGGACTGACCTCAACCTACAACTGCACCTTACCAAGATGGTGCACCTAACTTTCCTAACCGGGTCTAAACCAATCCGGGACTATTCAATACGACTAATTTCCCTCTTTAGGCCCATGCCTTGAATTCAATAGATATAAAAATTTGCGTACAAATAGATGCTTCTTACACAAGTAGATATGTACCACAATACATCACAGTATAATCAATGCACACCAATAATGTACGAACTATAAGCTCAATGGTGTATATGTGCAAGCAACACTCAGTATAATGTATAATCTCAAATATGCACAAAAGTATTCATACACGCTATTCTTTGAAAACCAAGTATCCCAAAACTTAATGTCAAATTAATGTTTCAAAGATGCAAGCAGTAATATTCAACAAACTCAAAAATATTTTCTTAAATGTATCACGCACAAGAGTTGTTTGAAATCAAACTTGTAAAATATTTTCCACACCAAAAATAATGCATAAGGAATCTTGCAATAACAATGCAAAGACCCCAAAGCCAATGAGTTTTCCCAATTAAGATTTATTTGTTCAAATCAGTGGGAAAAACTCTAGCCTAACTCTCAAGATAAAAATCAACCAATACACACTTCAAATGAGAGTTATAAGCTATTTAGAATGGAACACAAATAATTTAAATACTCTCACTAAGCTTGAATTGTCAAGGAATGTGGAGTCGGAGAGTATTTGGAAGTAGTATGAACAACATAGGCTTGAAAAAATTCAGAGAGTTTTTGCCTTAACCACTTTTGCTAATCCATTACTAATCCTTGAAAATGAGCCCCTATATATAGAAAAGGGCTAAATTATGACCGATGAGGATCTATCTGGCATTTTTGGAAAAGTTTAAATGGGGTTAATGAAAAATGACAACATTTTAACCTAGGTAAATTTTAAGCAACCTGAGAGGGTCGGTCGACCAATTTCATGGTTTGGTCGATGAGGATACTTAATTCGGTCGACCAGGAGAATTTTGAACCCGAGAAGATGGTAAACCAATCTTGAGGTAATTTTAAAAACTCCGAGGTTAGGTCGACCAGATTGAGTTCAGTTGGCCGAACTTGGGTGTTCAATCAACCAGGTCAGTTTCCTTCTATAAGTTTAGTCGATTAGACAGTTGGGATCTCCCCACGTGTCAGTTTGGTCAACCAGAGCATTGTAGCACATTTTAGGTTCGGTCAACTGAAGGGTCAAACTGTTGACCCGGTGGAGGTTCGGTCGACCAAAGGTCCCTGAGTATTAGGGTTCAGTCGACGAACATGCCAATTTGGGCAATTCAGTCATTTTCTTCTTATAACACTGTCCCTATTCATATGATGACTAACTTTAACACAATAGGGTACACTTTCATGCAAAATGAGGGTCCTAAGGTCAGTCTAAGTCCTTTAAGCTTATAGTCTTGCATGCATGATATGTAGATTATTTCAGACCCATTTGAAATGAAATTATCATAGACCCAATAATATTACAACAAGTAACAAATGTGTCGAGATCTTCATATTTCTTCAAGTTGTTGCATGCTATCAATGTGATCTAGCTTAGTAGGATCCAGCACAAAAATTTGAAAGTCATCAAATACCTGAGTATTTGTCATAATGAAAACAGGTTATACCTATAGAGTCAACAATCTCCCCCTTTTTGATGATGACAAATACTTGTCTACTTTTCCCCCTTTTGGAAACAGCAAAAAGGGCCTAAATAAACATTTGAGTATATCGGCAAATAAAAGATAATTATTATTCATATGGTTCTAGAAATTTTTTAGAAAATTCGGTAGCATGCCGTTTGAAAATAGAGCATTTCCTAAAAATATCTGTATATAAATGACCTATTTGAGTTCTAGATAGAAATTATCTATAACAATCAACTCAAAGAGTCCAGTATGTTCAAGACATAAAATAGAAGTATAAATTTTAATCATTCAATAGATAGAATAGCCATACAATGCAAAATGAATAACAAAGAGAACCTCAGCAATTAAGCACACAGACAATAAAACTGGTCATTTAAATGACTTAAATGACATGAAAACAAGGCTAGACCATAAATATACATAAACCATTGCAATTGAAACATATCATAAGACCTCATGAAAGATTTGAGTTTAAACCACACGACATATGATAGCAAATAGTTGGTTTGAACACAAACACATTCTAACAAATTCGCATGCATTTACATATGATGTTTTTGAACCAGTTATGCAATTAAAAATATATGTATATATATATATATATATATAATAATAAATATATATCCCCCTTTGATATTTGCAAAAAGTACTGGGGGTGATGCATTGCTGAAAAAGAAACTTTAAAATAGGTCAGAAGCAAGCATCAATATTCTGGTTTATCATTTAAGCACACAAACTATAACCAGAAAAACACAACCACAATGATCCTAAAGATGTTAGGCAATTTAAAGCAAGGATCACATGGCAAACACAAACAAAATGTGGAAAAGAAATATATATATATATATATATATATATATATATATATACATATATATCAACTAAATATTTTCACAAAGATCATTTTAGTTAAGCACATGCCATAGTGAATTCAAAATAGATCTAAGCTAAAAATATTTGTGAGAAAAAAAATAGTAATTTATGTTTAGATGCTCCCCATTTTGTTTTGAGTTCTAGCTTAGATGCAACAAACTGCTTATACTAGATAGAGAATTGTTTCATTATGCCTAATAGTATAAGCCATCATTTTGAAACTTTTAAACCAACCATACTGATTATTAATCAAATATATTTATTCTTATTAGTATAGTTGTCCCTATAGACCATAGATGCATCAGAGAATATGTATTAAGGCATGCTATGTAGTTGATAACCCAAGAACATTCCATATCAAATCATGAAACTTCAAGTGTAGGATATAATGTTCAAGGATAACAAAGGAGCCTCAATATTTTGATACACAAAAGTGATGCATGAAGATCATTTATGCTCTTTCTATAGGGATGGAGCTTAGCTCCCCTAAACATTTTTTATGATTATGTAAGGATGAAATTTAATATATTCAGTTTTCAATCATCCTTTAAAAAATGTTTTATCATTTATTTTAACATAATCATCTATGTACAAGGTTTTACTTTGGGAAAAATCTACCAAAATTTTGGCAACATGTCATCTGTAAATTGGTCATTTTCCCATAAAACATGTACCTAATAGGTTCAAATAAGCAATTTATAATTCAGTTCAAGGTACATGAGAACCTAAAACTACTACCAGTATGCAATACACATCGACTGCATCCACCATGCAAGAGGCTTTCAACACAAGCATGTAATCCAGTAGTATAATCAACTCAAGATATTCAATATAGCTCAATATTAGTTCGTGCTAGGAAAAGACATAACCTATCCATCAAAGAAATTTTAGCCATTTATTGAATCATGGATAGTGTGCTGCAATGCTATACATATATAAGCTTAAAGGCATAAATGATATAAGAATATGAGAGCATTCAAATTTATATAGACATGAAAGATAAATGCTCCCCCTAAGTTATGTACTCTACTCATTTTATGCCACCATATGCTTTAAATTTCTTGGCGAAGTGACTTAAGGGTATTCAATGAAATAAACTTGGCATTTTGATTATAAGCTTATCAAACCAAAAAGTCACAATGAATATCTTTTCTTTGTGCTAAGCTTATCTTACCTATTTTCTTAATATGTGTGAGAGGCACAAGCGAGAATGACTTTCGATTTAAAACTGCACATGCATAGGTCTATTTGAATTTTATGCATTCATCTAGATTGAGACCTACTGCAACCAACTTAGCCATTCAACTTCATTAAAAGGATATTAAGCTCTAACTGATTTGAATTTTATTTGAGAGCTTATAGAAGGGAGTTAGGATGAATACTTTCAACAATTAAATTACTATAGAGATCAAGAAAGTATTTAAGAGAGTCAAGACAATATATATAATGAGTAAGCTAACGTTCATGTCTTGATAATTTTGGCAAAGAGCATATAGGAGAATATGAATGTTTTTGACAGATGCTCTCTGGAGATTGGAATGTATCCTTTAGATATGATCAATTTTGAGTAAGGGTATGAACCAAGGAATGAATGAATTCTTTACCGAAGTTGATCGTGGTTGATAAAGAATCCCTATGGAGGAAATAGGTTAACCAAGATTAGAGGATTTATATTAAAGAATTCACAGGCAATATTTTGACTTAACAATGAAACTTGAATCCCCTAGTGGATGCCTCTAATTTGGTTACGAAGAGGATGTCTTTTAATTTTCACTTGTATAATAGGCATTCATGATCATTAGTGCTTAAACCTAGAGTGATGACCAATATTTGATTAGGCTTTCATGTTTAAGGATAGGCTTAGTATTAGATGGAAAAACAATATATGATGAATTCCCTAAAACCAAACTTGTGCAATGGAAAAAATATAAACCTAACTTAGGATATCAACATTTAGGCATAAGTTAAGCATTTTGAATTTCATGCCAGGCATAGATGCCATGTTCATTTGAAAGTGGATAAAGATTCTTAGTATAACAAGATAGTGTTTAGTGAGCGCGTATACTAAGATTTTCCTTTTAAGCAATGACAACTTCCCAATCCTATAGTCATCACAACCCCCTAAACCTAGGAACTAAGGATGATTAAAAATATTTATGTGATGTTAATTTAGAACCATTTCACTTTAGGTCCTATAGGGTTTGCTTTCATAATAAGTCATATCATTTTCTTATCAAAGCAATGGGCATCTCTAGATGAACAATTATGTTTAGTGTGCCCATTTCTTTTGTAGTGTAAGCAAGTTATGTATGTGCGTGATAGAGTATGCTTTCTGATTTTATGTTTGCATGAAAAAGCATGATTGTGGGATTTATAATATGAACCGTTTTTGAAAAATGTATTTCTTTTGAATCGTAAGGGTTTATTATGATTATTCTTTCCATATTTTACTTTGGGTGAAACTCTAGGATAATCACTTACTTCTTTCCTTAAGCAGATAATTTTCAATATTTTTTCAATCATTTTCTCCTCTAAGGTGGCATGATATCTTCTTAGATCTTTTAATTTTTTTTCCAACCTTTTATTTTCATTTTTCAAAAATATTCCCTGTTTAGACATCCATAACTAGAACCTTATGTGTTTTCGATGAAGCATTTTCTAGTTCTTTGATTACGCGTGAAAACTGCGTAATTGGGCATTTTAATCCAGTCTTTACGGCTTATATTTTTAATTAAATGTCCAAATTTATCCAATATTTTAATAAAGTGCCAAAATCATCATTCTTGAACTTTATTGCACTATTTATGATGTTTTGGTAATTTTTTGTCGCAGGAAAAATCCTAGGAACCAAAACTGACACCTATTTGTATTTCATGAATAACTTTTCCGTTCGAGCTTCGATCGAGACGATTCAAATTTATAGAGAAATATGAAAGGATTATCTACAACTTTTATGTTTTTAGTTTTACAAGAAAAGGGCTCCATAAGAGTCATATTTGCGATGAATAGAGAATGAAAAAAATGAAAAAAAAAATATAACAATTCGGGTTGGGTCAAGTTGCCGGGTAGCTCCAATTGGGTCAAGTTGAGCCATCTGGGTCGTGGGTTAGGGCAAGCCTCCCCTCTCCTTTATTTAAATTTCTCATTCTCCTTCTTTTCCCCTATTGGGCGCTGCCCACAGCCAAACCTCTTGCTCTGTTTTTACTTCTTGTCTCCTTTTCTCTTCTCTTAACACCTCTTCCCTTGCTCCTCCTTCTTCCCTAGCTCTTCCTCTTTATCTCTCACTTAGATCCCCTTCCTCTCTTAATCTCCTTCTTCCTCTTTCCCTCTATTCTCTTTTCCTTTCAGTTCCCTATCCTCCCTTAGCCCTTTGCAACCCGAAAGCCAGCAACTCCTTCTTGCTGTTCCAGCCACACTAGAGTTACAGCATACCAGCAGAGTAGCACCCGTGGCAGCCACCATACCAGCCCCGGACCTCCTATTGCTGCACAGATTTGAGCCAAAGAACAGCCGCCTCTGTTCCATGTTCCAGCAACAACTACGGAGGACTTCCTTGCAATCCGAGACCTCCACCATCTACTGCCATAGCCGAGCTCTCATGCTCTCTCTCTCTCTCTCATCTTTTCTCTTTCTTTTATTATTACTAATTAATCAGTTGAATATTGTTAACTTTTTATTTGAGTTTATTGTTATTTTTAGATTTTGAATATTATTTGGGGTGTTTCATTATTATTGAAGTTTAATTGTTTTTTTTTTTTTCTTTCGGTTAAATTTTTTTCTGTAGATTAGTTTAATGTTCCAAGTTATTTAATGAATTTAGTTAGGGTCAGTTTTGTCAAAGTTTGTATTTTTCAGTTTTGTTAAAGTTCGTATTTTTATTTTTCAGTATCATTCAAAGTTTAGATTTTTGATGTGTTTGCATTTTTGTTCGAGTTCTTGGTTTGAATTATTGATCCGTATTAAAGGTTTGATTTTTAGTGTGTGTGTGTGAGTATTTGATTGAGTTTCTATTGCATGTTTTATTTCTTTATTTGTAGTTGCCATCTTTAATAATGCGTGTTTAGGTATTTCCTTAAGTAGACTAGGATTTCCATACTTGTTTTTTTTTTTTAATTTAGTGAATGTTAGTTTTAGGGTTTTTAAATTACATGTCATTTAATACATTAGAAGTAAAATTGAACAATCTTTAAAATCTCGAATCTGAAACGAGTTCAGTAACCTTTTTGTTTTCGATTGGTCGAACGTAAAATCTGAGATTAAATGCATTCCCTGATGAGACGATCTAGCCCTTGGGCTTAATATTACAAGACGTAACTCCTATACTTGGGATAGCTTTTGAGCTCCTCATTTTTTGAGTGAGTCATTCTTCATATACATGCATGTTTTCATTATTGAATTCAACACATGATTCATCACAAAATTAATACAATCATTGTTAGTAGAATTGGTGCATGCATTATAGTCAACCAGTATATCACAAGTTTTAGCAGATGATTCATCACAAGTTATATCATAAAATTCTTCACGTGAATCATCGCATGCATTTACAACAGAACTATCATTATATTCAATAGATGATTCAACATAAAGTGTATCACAGAATTCAGCAAATGGATCATCTATAGAGGCTGAGATAGGATCATATACCCCATGTTCTATAAATGCACTATCCCTGTGATTTACCACTTCCAAATCATTAGAGCTTGGAGCTTCTCAACTGGCATTACCCTTTTCCAGGGTCGCTTCATATTTCCTTCCCAACTTTACCCAGATCTCCTGTGCACTACTACATGCCATAATCTCATGAAGAATATCAGTATTTAAAGCATAGTATAGTAAGTCTATGGCATATGAATTTTCATGCATCAAATTAATCTCATTTTCTACTGGTATACAAATTCCTTTGACAATCACCTACTAGGCCCTCTAATTAATTGATTTTATAAATATGCTCATTCAAATTTTCCAAGCGGTGTAATCAACACCACAAAATAGTGGAGGATTGGAAGGTGATCGTCCCTCTTCGAATGGGGATACACCAACGTGGGCTATTGCGATCTTTTACGTACAAAAGCTGTTAAGCCTAGTGGAACAAGGATTTGATACCAATTGTTTGAATTGGTGTATTCCTAAGAGCAGAGGGGGTGAATTGGAAATTTAAAAATTCTTCCTAGGTTTAGCTAATCCAGTAGGCAATATTTCACAAATCTAGGGTTTTTCTATGTATTCACAATCCCAAGCAAATATTCAAATAATAAACATAAATGTATAGGTGCAGAAAGTAAATTGCGGAAAATAAGATAAACACCAGATATGTTATAGGGGTTCGGCCAATACTGCTTATGCTCCCGTCTCTAGCTCACAAGCCCGAGAATTCCACTAATGCTCACTTAACGGGTCAAGCAGCACCATTTACAACTAGGTAAATTAACGAGGCTAATCTTAACCTACAACCACACCTTACCAGGATGGTGCACCTAACTTTCCTAACTGGATCTAAACCAATTCGAGACTATTCAACAAGGCTAGTCTCCCTATTGAGGCTCTCACCTAGAATAATGCAAATATAAAAATTTGTGTACAAGCAGATGCTTCTTAAACAAGTAGATATGTGCCACAATATAGTACAATATAATCAATGCACACCAATAATGTAAGAAATATAAGCTTAATGGTGTACATGTGCAAGCAACACTCAGTATCATGCATAATCTCAAATATGTACAAGAGTACTCAAACACGCTATTCTATGAAAACCAAGTATACCAAATCCCAAATAGTTAGGATCTCCTCACGTGTCAGTTCGGTTAACCAGAGTGTTGCAGCTCATTTTAGGTTCAGTCGATTGAAGGGTCAAACTGTTGCCTTGGTGGAGGTTCGATTGATTGAAGGCCCCTGAGTATTAGGGTTCAGTCGACCGAACATGCCAATTTGGGCAATTCGGTCTTTTTCTTCTTATAACCTTTTCCCTATTCATATAATGATTAACTTTAAGATAATGGGGCACATTTTCATGTGTAAATGAGGGTCCTAAGCTTAATCTAAGTCTTTTGAGCTTGTAGTCCTACATGCATGATATGTAGATTATTATAGACCCATTTAAAATGAAATTATTATACTCCCAATAATATTACAACAAACAAAAAATGTGTTAGGGTCTTTATCTTTCTTCAAGTTGTTGCATGCTATCAATGTGATCTAGTTTAGTAAATCCTGCACACAAACTTGAATGTTATCAAATACCTAAGTATTTGTCATAATCAAAACAAGGTATGACCCATATGGTCAACGGTTCCCATTTTCATATATGAAATCATTTTTCAAAAATAGGACTTAGATGTTAAAATACTAAGGTTTCGGGTGACCAAACGTTGGGGTTGGAAACACCTCTGTTGACTCTACGAGTCCAATCCTGTTTTGATAATGACAAATCACTTAATATTTGATCTGTGCATTGAGTTTGTGAACATGACTTACACTGAGCATGCACAGAAAAATAACGAGTCATGGATGCCATAAAGTAAAGCTTATACATATTAGAAAGTACCATGGAACTCAACAAGTATGAGAATCAAGATGCAAGCGGCAAAGTTCAAGAATGTCTTGGGAATGGGTATTTAGAACTCATGTATATACATTTTCGTACGATTTATCTCGAGGCTCAACATAACTTAGAATGATTTTAGGATTCATACATTTCATGTATTTCATTAAGGAACCTTCATAGACTAAGAAATGTTTTTGAAATCATGGAAAATATGTTTTATAAAAGGCCCAAGAAAAAGAGCAAAGCATTTTCTAAAATTAGAAAAAGGAAATAAAAATTTGGACTTCGGTAGCCTGAACTTCACTTCAGTAGCCTGAAGAATTTATTCGGTAGCCTGAAGATTAAGTCGGTAGCCTGAAGAATTAAATGGGAAACACAGAACCTAGTAGAGGTACCTCGGTCGCTTGACCTTCGAACCTCAGGCGCCTGAAGTTGACACTTCAGGAGCCTGAAGTCGAGTTCGGTTGCCTGAACTCGCGGGAAAGCCTAAAAATCAGTTCTTTATTAAAAAGAAACGTGAGGTATCTTATTGATCCCACGGCTGAGATCAATTCTAAGGGTAATATACTATATATTATGAATATCTAAACCCTAGAAGAGATAGAGAGACACACAAGAAAGAGAAGAACACACCTTGTTGCAAGTTTGTTGATTATCTACTCTTAGTGCTATTCGTTCGCCTATATATCAATCTCATATCTTCAAGCTTGGGCAAATCAATTTAGATTTTCAAAGGGAACTTGTTTACTCTACTGTACTTCAATCTAGTATTCAGGTTTGATCATTGAAGTTATTATTTTCAAGAACGTCTTATCTCATTACTTGTTATTCAACATCATTAGAAAAGTTTGATCTTGAGTATGCACATACACAAAAAAATTGCTTTTGACTAGATCATTACTAGATAAAGTTTTTTTAGCTATTGGTTGATTGGTCTTTGATTCAAGAGTATATAAATATACATATATATTGTTCATAGAGCTTATTATTGAAAAATCTATTTTGATTAAAAGATTGATCTTGAAAGTGCCTATACATATACATAGTTATTTTAAACAGGATCATTACTTGATTAAGGTTGTGTGATTGATTGAAAGAATTGATTCAAGTGTGTTTTTCAGTTAACGAATTCATAATTTAGATATTTTAAAACACTTGAATATATATATCCTTGGTGCTCATAAATATTTATCTTATTGAGTGATACTTTGTTTGGAAAACCTTATACTCAGTATTTTGATCTTTGAATTACATATCATATATCTATTTACATATTACAAAGACCGGGTTGTGATTAAAAAATTTGAAAGAAAGCTTTTTGATATAGATTGATAAAATATTCAAGATAAGGCTTTTATCAAGTTCACATTAGACATATTTGTGCATCTTTACAAAGTGAACTAGAACCCTGATATACTCCAAAGCATTTCAAATATTTCTTTACTTGGGAGTTTTAGTTAAAGAGGGATTTTTGTGTTGAAGCATATCATACATAAATGATTGAATTGTTTCCATACATTTTGAGCTTCAAGTTACATCATATGTTAATGTACTAGGACTTTGAATTGTACTCACCAGCTTTTGTTAGAAGCAACATTGAGTGTTTGCAGATTTGAGCCTAAATTGTAATTACGGTTCGGGTTGTGAACCGGGTGTGAGGAGGAAGCTATACCTTTTGTAAGCAGCGGATTAGGAGGGTGCTGTACCTCTTGTAAGTAGCGAATTGTAAGGGAAGCTCCGTCCCAATTTAAGGAGCAGGGATTTTAGTGGAATCCTTGAGTGGGTTGCTCAAGGTAAGGACGTAGGCCGGGTTGGCTGAACCTCGTAAAATCGTGGTTGCATTCTCTCTTCCCTTATCATTTTTATTTTCCGCAACATATTTTAATGTCCTGCTTGCTTGTGTATGTTGAATAACTTTACACGTACTTAATTGGGTAAAAAGGAATTCATTGATAAAATAACTTTAATTCAGACATAAGTCCATACCATTAATCAGTTAAACATAGAAATAGGGATTGATTGGTAAATAGTTTCAAGAATTTTTTTAAATATCCAATTCAACCCCCCCCCCCTCTTGAGATTACACCTTAATCAACAACTTCGATCGACTAAACATAGGGAAGTCAAAATGTTGACCTGACTTCATGTGATCGAACCAAAATGAACTTAGTTTCCTCAGTCAACCAAACCTTACAGCGGTCACTTTTCACCTTCCCCGGACTCCCAAACTTCACGTTCAAAATACCCTTGGGTGACTAAATATGCAAGTTCGACAGACCAAACTTGAACCTCGAAAATTTTGAAGAATCACCTTAGTTTAGCCAACCAACCCTTCCATCGGGCACCCGAACTGAAAAATTACCTTTTCTATATGTGTCTATTTGGGCGACCAAACTAAGATCTGGGTGACCAAAACTCTCGAGTTGCTCAATTTTTATCATTTGTAATTGAGATTAATTAAGGGTAAATTGAATTAAAAATTTATTAAATATTTTTAATAATCCCCTATGTGTCATAATGGTTATATTTTTGTTGAAGGCTATATATATGTCTTCATTTGCAAAAATTAATGAGAGATTAGAGTTTTGATTAGAAAATTTTTTCTATGAAATTTCTTTGTGTTTTTCACTCCCATTCAAACCCAAATACTCCACCCATTCTCATTCCCTTGAAAAATCATATTTAGTGTGAGTGCTTTGTGAGATCCTACATTGCCTTACAAGCTTATATTCTCTGGTTTGTGATTGTTTGTCGATTTTGTTGAGAATGAAGCCCAAGAGTTTTTCCGCGGTGATTTGATCAATAAATTCATTTTGTGGGGGAAAATTTTCTAAGCTTGTGAGTCTTTGCATCTTCATTGCAAGACTCTTGAGCTGGTCTTGTGGTTTTGAAGAAAATATTTTCGACAAGCTTTGTTTTCAAAATATTTCGTGTGCTTGGTTTTTGAAAATCATTTTTGAGATTTTTGATTGTATGGTTCTGATCTTTGATATTGCACATTGTGATTGAAATTTTTATTTGATTCAAAGATCACCAACACATACACTCTCACACTTAGATTGCATATTGACATTATCTTGAGAGTTGTGATATTGTCTGCACTGAGCTTATAGTTCTTATCATTTTGAAGTACATTAGTCATTGCTTGTGCATATAGGTACATGTTTGCTTAGTTGAGAAGCATTTGAATTGTATGCAAATTTATATTCATTATTGTATTCCAAGCGTGAGCCTAAAGAGGGAGACTTGCCCTGTGAAAAGTCTCTGATTGACTTTGACCTGGTTAGGAAAGTTTGGTGCACAATCCTAGCAAGGTGATGTAAATGGTGTCACTCCACCCATGAAGTGAGCCTTAGTGGAATCCTTGTGCTTGTGAGTTAAGGCGGGGATGTAAGCAGTATTGGCCGAACCCGATAACAAATTGTGTGTCTACTTTACTTTCAATCACTTTATATTCCTGCACATGTATATTATATTTAATATATTGTGAATGTCGCGCATGATTTAATTTCTGCATATCGTTATCTGCACAATCAGTATATGATTAGAAAGACCCTAGGTTGTGTATTATTGATATTTGGTTAAACCTAGGAAAAAGTTTTTAAAATTCCAATTCACCCCCCTCTTTGTAATACACCAATTCCAACAATAATCTCTTGAAAAAAAAAAGTTGAAGATCATGGAAAAACAAGAGGAAAAGAAAAATCAAATAAAGTTTTGGGAGTTAAGAGAAATAGTCCTTACAAAAAGAATTTTATATCCTCTTATAAATCACAAAGTTATGCATCCTCAAGCAAAAACAGTGCAAATAAATCAAAACCCTTACACACAAATAAAATTTGTTTATATTGTGAGAGAAATGGTCATATCTGGTATTCTTACCCTTATAGAGGAGATAGAGGCAAAGAAAGGAACTTGGAATAGGTAGTTAAGAAAACCAACCCATTGAAACCCAAGGAAGAGTGGATAACAAAACAAGTTACCTAGTCTTGTTCAACTAGCCTTCTTAAAACCTAGGATTGGGAAATAGGATTTAGGTAGACTTAATTACACATAGGTAAAAATAAAAAGGGAATATGTTGTGCTCAAATTATTAAAATCCTAGATTATGCATTTTAATTTGTTTGATTACTATGCTAGGAAATTTAAGGATTCATGCCAATATTGATGAGTTCAAATTATAAACCTAATACAGTGCTTTAATTATATATGTTCTTATTGATTGGGTTATTTCTTTTTGAAGTATTGACTATTGTTTATGAGATGAAAAAGCATGCACTCAAAACTTGCTCCTTAGGAATAATTTTTAGAGTGGCAAATGGAAAAACCCCGTAATGAATGAGTTAGGTTTTGAATAAAGGTTCAAAAGCTTGCTATGATAGGTAAACCCATCTCTTATGGAAAAGAGATATGTTCCTTAGTTACCTAATTTTTTTTTTTATGATATTTTTTAAGTTTGAATACATAGTAAGAACATCTAAGCATGGCATAACCTATCCCATTCATGAAGTTGAGTTTTAATGGAGATACTCATAACAATAATTGGAGAATTAACATTAAATGATTGATCCAACAACAAGTGGCAATAAACCTTAGAAATCATCATTCATGAGTAAGTAAGGAAGCCAATCTAGGAATTTCAGATGTTATGGTTTATCACCAACTCTTGGCATATGTGTTTAGTACATACTCACCTCACCAACATGATAACTAGTCTTAAAAATTTTTAGAGCAATTTTAAGCTAAATGAGTAGTACCTCTATTTTTGATAATGATCTAAGGGAGAGAAGTTATGTTGTGTTATATGTGTGGGGGAGAAATGTATGTGAGGGATAAATGCATGTGGTGTCATGAAAATTCAATTTGCTTATTGTTTATTTTAAATGAACTTTCTCTTTTATGATTTGTATGATAAAGCTCCAATAGACATGAAATGTTTTTTCTATGACTTATATGCATATAGTAAGGGAGAGAAAATGTTAGTCTTATTTATCAATGTGCATAAATTAAGGAGGAGCTTTGAATTATACCCTATAAAGAACATCAATGGTTTATCATCATAAAAAAAGGGGAGATTGTTAGCCTTGGAGGCTACATGATCTGTCATGTTTTGATGATAACAACTCATTAGTGGTGATAGGAATGGTGTATTTTCAAGAGGCCATGGAGGGGGTGAATTGGGTTTTAAAAAACTTTTCAACCATTTTAACATTTCACCGATTCACCACAAATTAAATCCCATTTTAATTATAGTCGTGTATGTAAAACTAAATAAGCAATATGTGTGGATATACACGTGTATCTCATTTAAAATAAATGTGTGCATGCAATTTAATTATAACCATAAATGAACAAGCATACACATACTAATTTTAAAGTGCAGAAAAGAAATGAGATAAGGAGAGAGACACACACAATATTTGTTATCGAGGTTTGGCCAAACCAGTCTATGTTCTCACCTTAAGCCATAGCTCATGTATTCCACTAAATGCTCACTTAACGGGTGGAGCGATGTCGATTACATTGTCCTTATAGGGTAGACACTCCCCAGCTCAAACTTTGGGGCTGAGCCATAACCAAATCTCCTTACGAGGCAAAGACACCTTAGTTCACTTTTCAAGCAAAACCACACGGTACACCCTTTGACAAGAAGGTGTCATACACCCTTTAACAAGAAGGTGTCGTACACCCTTTAACAAGAAGGTGTAATACACCCTTTGACAAGAAGGTGCATCTCCTAGCTATCCTAATTGGGTCTAAGCTATTCTGGGACTCTCCTAACCGGGTCTGAGCCAATACGGTGCACGTTATAGGCCAGTGCAATCTTCTTCTGGCCACAGGTTGGGAAAACAACAATAATCAAGTTTTGTGTATAAATATGAAGGTTCTACAATAAGCAAATGATGTATATCAATAAGCACAATGCACTCTTGTATGATAGGAGATAGAGCTTAGTATAGTTTATGTGACAACTCTCAAAGATGTATGTATATATGTATATATATATATATATATATATGTGTGTGTGTGTGAAAGAGAGAGAGAGAGAGAGAGAGAGAGAGAGAGAGAGAATATTATGAAAATGGTCATTAAATCAAAATATATAATAATCACTAAGTGTATTTTTCAAAGATCTTGAGAACCCAAATAACATCTCAACAAAAAATATTTTTCAAATATGAAGTATAAGAAATATTTGGGATTTAGCTTGCCAAAAATATTTTTCAAACAATTACAATGCAAGCCTTTGAATCTTGCAACGAATGTGCAAGATTCACAAGTTATATTAAAGTTTTCTCCCAAAGGTATTTATCAAATAAAATATGTGGGAGAAGTTTTAAAGAAATACTATCAAAATAATTTTCAAAAATAATGTATGTGTGAGAGTGAATGCTTAAAAAAGAAATTATGCCCAAAATAAAATTTCTTTCAACAATCCCTTAAAAATAGTGGATTTGCAAGTGAGGGAGTGAGAAAGAAATCAAAATATCTCTTAAAATGATTTTCAAAAGGAGTATAAAAGAGTATAAAAATTAAGCACAAAAAATTTTTAGAGAAATTAAATCTATGCATCTTTTTTTTAAAAAAATATTCAGTAATGAGGAAGTATTTATAGATTCTGAGAAAATTATGACCCTTTGGGACACAGTGGTAATTTTTGAAATTATTTAAATAAATTTTAAACGTGATTAGCGCTGAAAAGTTAAGTCAACCCAAGAGGTTTGGTCGACTAGAAACATCGCTAGTCGACTGTCCAAGCCAAAAATTTGAACATTCAAGATGAGCTCGGTTGACATGGGGAAGTGATGGTTGACGGCTCAAGGGTGATTTTTGAACCTTTGTAGGTTTGGTCAACCTAGGCGTAAGGCCAGTCTGCCGTCAATGTAGGTCGGTCGCCCGTGGTCATTTTGAACTAAAAGGCTGGTTTGCTAAGGCTTGAAAATAGCTCAAAAAATTAAGATCGGTTGGTTGGCCTTTTGATGTTTGAGGATAGCCTATCAGCTAAGGTCGATCGACTGTCACGCTTATGACGTGAAGTGGCCGGTTGACCGAGGTCCTTATAAAAATCAATTTTGGCCCTATTTTTTACCTTAAATTATTTTGAAAACCTTTATATGAGTTTAGCCTTTAAGAAAAAGGTTTTTCCTAAAAATGTTGGGTTTCCTATGTTCTGTCTGTGGTCAGTTTGAGCTTTTCATTTACATCATGCATGACATGCTGTTGGCCTAACTAGGATTTTTAATCTTGTTTTGATGATAACAAAATAAAAGATGTTTTAACATGTGTTGTTGAGTGGTTTTATTTCAGGTCTAAGTAAAACGACACTCATGGTTAATCATGAAAGTAAGCTAGAAATCAAAGTCAATCAAGTGAAAGCTTCTCATTATATTGAAGCAATGAATGACAAATGAAGAGCTTAAATGCTAAGAAGATCTTGAAGTAAACACTAAACCTCAAGAGGCTGCAAGACTTTGTGATTAAGGAGATCATGCTTAGAAGGATATTTGTAACTACTTCAAGTCATTACTATTTAGATATGTGAAACTCTTTAATATACAAAGACTTAGAGACCAGCACTTGAAAAACCCTTGATAATGTTTTTGAGAAGTTATAATTAAGTTTTTCAAGTAAACTAGATTTAAAAAAATCAAAAATAAAGAATATTTGAAAAGAGAGGATTGCCTAGCCGACTAATTAGATGAACTGAAAACACCCAGCCGACTGACCATTTTGAACGTGGTTTAGTTAGCCGACTGACAAGAAACCTACAGCAAAGTTAACTGTCTAGTTGACTAACTCAATGAATTGAAAAAACCCAACCGACTGACAGTACCCAACCGACTAACCATTTTGAATGTGCTTTAGTCAGCCGATTGACAATTATTTTTTGAAGAGATAGAATGGTGTCAGCTGCCTCTCCAGCCAATTAACTAGTACAAAAATGACCCAGTCGAGTGAGCCAGCCAACTGACTCTATGGAGGATTTTTGAATTTCAAACTTATGAGAAGATTTTCAAAATTGATTCTATGATTTAATATATTTTGAAAAGTTACATAAATGCTCCATGTTAAATGAGGAAACTTTTTTTTTTTTAAATGTTTATAAATACGTCCCTTGCTCAATGAAAAAATACGCTCAAGCAATACACACTTTCTATGCTAAAGTTCTCCTAAAGCTCATACTTGCTCACAGTCTTGCTGGGGGGAAAACTCTACAAAATTGCTGGAATAAAAAGGGCTTTGGTTCTGATTTGCAACTAAAATATTTATAAACAACCATTGGTGACTTTTAAACCTTGAGCTTCACATTTTCTATTTACTTTTAGTTTTGAAGTACGATTAGTGATTTAACTTATACAACTTGCTCTGTATTTGAGAGTGTTTTTGTACATGGAGTTTATCTTGTATTCACGTAGATTGTGACGATTCCATGATTGTTGGATCGTTGGCTAAGCGAGGGGATATCACTTAGAGAGGTGCTGCTCTAGCCTATTTGAAGGAGTGATCGAGTGAGGGGATATCACTTGGAGAGGCGAGCTCTAGCCTACTGAAGGAGTGTGTAAACAATGTTGTTCCGCCTCACAAAGAAACTAATTTTAGTGAATCCTTTGGTGGTTCGCCAAAGGTGAGGACATAGGCTGGGTATAAGTCAAACCTCGTAAAAATCTCGGTCTCACTCTCTCTTTTCCTTACTCTTTATTTTTAGCACATATAAATTAGGTGCATGATTTAATTTGTAATCATATATACTGCGTATATTTGAAAATCAAGTAAACTCATAGTCTAATTTTGATTTGGGTTGCGGAAACCGAAAGGGGGTACGTTGGTTAAACCATACTTTGTGGAAACCATAATGGAGTACGTTACTTGCTTAACACCCAAAGATAAATTAACTAAGAGGTTATTTGAATTCTAAATTTTGGAAAGAGTGTGAATGTTTTTGTTGAAAATCACTTTGAAAAAGCTAATTCATTATCAAAGGGATTGCACTAACAACAGGGCTACAAACAAACAAAAGCTAATATATCTTGGTTTGGATATTGTGTTTGATTTGATAATCGGTTTGGTTGATTGATTGATTGGTCACTTAATTGTTTAAATAGCCGTGTTGTTGAGTGTAGGGAACTAAGTTCTTGTGTGATTGATAAATTGAACAAACAAGTAAAGAATTGGTTAAAAGGAATAAAAGAGGTTATGAAGCCTTGAAAAGAATTAAAAAGAATTTTTAAAAAAAAAATCTTCACACCCCCCCCCCCCCTCTTGGGACTACATCTTTGTTTTCAATTAGTATCAGAGCGGGGTAGCTCCCTTCGGAGAGGGTCAATCCTTAAACCGGCCACCCATCTTTTGTGGTTTGAACTATACTTTTTGGAAACAACATATGAGAATATATCTTCAAACCATGAATTGGAAAGCTTGGGAGGTTGTCACGGATGGTGACCTAATTCCCCTTAAACTAGTAGATGGAAAACAAGTTCCTAAGGAGAAAAAGGACATGACTGAAAATGATCACAAAATGCTGCAAGTTAATTCTAGTGCTATGAATGCTTTATATTGTGCTTTAAATATGAATGAATTCAATAGAGTCATGGCTTGCAAATCAACCAAGTAAATGTGAGACAAACTTGAGGTAATCTATAAAGACACTATAGATGTTAGGGATAATAGGATTGATATGCTTACAAGTGAATATGAAGTTTTTAAGATGAACCTAGATGAATCTATAACTAGCATGTACACTAAGTTCACTCACATAATAAATTCCCTAAATGCCTTAAGAAAAACCTACACTACCTATGAGATGATAATAAAAGTTCTTAGAGGGATGCCACCTATATGGGAATCAAAGGCCACTGCAATAACAGAAGGTAGGAACCTTAATATCACTTCTTTAGATGAACTAATAGGTTCTCTACTCACAAATAAAATGTCAATGAATGAAAGGAATGGCAAAACCAAAGCTTAAGAATCTATAGCATTCCAAGCTTCAAAAGAAAACTCTAGTAGTGAAGAAGAAAGGGATGAAGATGAACTAGCCTTCATATCTAAGAAACTTGTAAAAATCCTTAAAATAAAAAAAAATCAAAAGAAGAAACCAAAACTCCAAATCAGATGAAGAAGAAATTAGCAAGAAGAAATCAAGAAATAAAATTCCTACATGTTATAATTTGAACAAAGTTGGGCATATAAAACTAGAATGTCCACTACTTAAGAAGGATTCCAAAAAGAAAAAAGCAACGAAAGCCACTACTTGGGATAATCTAAGAACAAGTATTTCCGATGATGAATCAAGTGACAAAAAGGTTACTTATACTTGATATATGGCATGGGATGACGATGAAGAACATTGTTCCTCATCCAAATCGGATAATGAATATGGCAATGATTCATCTAATGAATCTGATGATGAGAGTATGCCATCTTATGAAGAACTTCAAAATAGTTTATTCAAGATTCATAAGATGTTAGTTAATATGACTAAACGATACACATCATTGAAAAATAAGAATGAAGGAGTTTTGAAAGAGTTAGAAGCTAAAAATCTTACTGAAAAGGAAAAAATATGAAAATCAAGAAATTAGAAAGCAAGAATGAAAATTTGATGAAAGAAATAGAAGATCTAAGACTCCTAACTTCTATGAAAATTGAGAAAGACATATATATATATATATATATTTCTGAATTAAAAAGTGAAATCAATAACTTGTCTCAAGAAATAGTGAAACCATAAGTGAATGTTGATGGCAAGAAAGATATAGAGATAAATGATCTCAAAAGACAAATTGAAGATAAAGAAAAGATCATTTACAATTTTAATAGAGGGAAATTTTTTTTTTGACAAAATAATAAAATCACAAAGAATGTCCCTAAACAAAGAAGGCATAGGATTAAATGGAACTGGGAATAAAAGAAAAAAGAATCTCTACATGGAATACTTAACAAAAGTCTTAAAAAATTATGCTAGCAGCTCTTCTAATACCTATACTCACACTATATGCTACCTATGTAAGAAGAAAGGACATATAAAGTTTGAATGTCCATTAAAGAGGAAAGATGTGAAAATTAAACAAGTTTGAAAAGTAAAAGAAATTTCTCTTGTTAAACCATCCATACCTAAGAAAATATAGTTACCAAGATAAAAGTCAAGTTCATAAATCAAGGACTCCATAGATATTAGGTATTCCTTTAGAAATTAGGAAAGAAACTTAATCACATCTTCTACAAGGATATTGAATCGGTTGAAATTAAAAGATGAGTTTTAAGAAGCCTAATGATACTTATCATATTAAAACAAATAAAAATTATTGGCCTCAATCAATGTAGAAAACATTAAGATTTGCAAAGCAAATCTTGGAGTTCATATGAAATCAAAAGAAAAGAAAATCTGAAGCAAATTGAGCTCATTGCATAAGTATTTTAAAGAAGTAAGCTTGACAGAGAAGTGATCAGCCGACTGACTGAACAACACCTTTAAGGAGAAAGGATAGCTTAGCCGACTGGATAGAAGCTCAATTGACTGACTGATGGTAAACAATTTTTTTTTAAAACAAGTTTGAAATGAAATACTTGAGCAACATAACAACAATCTAAGAAAAAGTATAGTACAATGCACATGGTAATGATAGGCTTCATGCTTATGTGGTATGCAATATGCTACATGTGTATATCTTAAAATTGGTATCTTGAAATCTTTAAAGACGATTAAAATATTAATGATTTATGGCTCACTATATTTTGATAGGTCAACCGACTAGATAGAAGCTCAGCCGACTAACTGATGGTAAACAATTTTTTTTTTTAAAATAAGTTTGAAATGAAATACTTGAGCAACATAACAATAATCTAAGCAAAAGTATAGTACAATGCACATGATAATGATAGACTTCATGCTTATGTGATATGCAATATGCTACCTGTGTATATCTTGAAATTGGTATCTTGAAATCTTTAAAGACGATTAAAATATTAATGATTTATGGCTCACTGTATTTTGAAAATATGAGCATAAAGTTATTAAGCATGATTTAGAAACATGAATTTTGAAATGACTTGATTAAGTTTTGACCATGTATGTTTATAATGGATCACATGGATAAATGAAAAATTGGCATCTAAATAATTTGGTATCTATGAGCAGTGCATGATATGACATCAACATTAGTATCTAAGAAGTATATTGGTATCCATGAATATATCAATTGGTATTTGAGCAAGATAGCATAATTATGAGCATGTATTTGATATTGATGATATTGACATGATATTGGTATTTGATATTAGTATCCATGAGCACATACATGATATGAATCAATATTTGAAGCATGGGATGATAAACTTAAAAACATAATTGGTATCAAATCTAAATGTATTAAATCAGAGGGAGTATTATGACTCATTGCTTGTAATATGATTTTTCCCTAATTTTCATGAATTAATGATGAATTATGAATGACAAATATGACTTTTGAAGTATTTTTAGCTAATATGAATGTTGTATAACATATGCCTAATTATAAATTTAAAGATGTCACAACACATACGCAATATGAATGTCAAATATGAAATATGCATGGCTATGTGACTATTGAAGCACACTATATATACTATATTGCAATATATTGAAAAGAAAGTGTTCATATGTTCATTTGAACTTAATCTTTTTGATATCTTATTCTTTTTTATTGATGTCAAAAGGGGAGAAGTATTGAGCAAAAATTGAGTATGATATTGAAAAATTCGAACATGATATATGTATCAAAAGGAAGAGGGAGAAGTATTTGATATTGAATGATCTTGAACTTGAATGATGTAATGAGCATGATATTGTATGATATTGAAATTGGTCTTGAAATTACAAATATTGTTAAGATGATGCTTATTGTAAGGGGGAGTCTTTTTAAGGCTTACTTAAATTTTTGCTCCTCGTTTGTCATCATAAAAAAAGGGGAGATATTTGGCTTAAATGGGCTTTTCAATCTTGTTTTGATGATAACAAAATGAAGGATGTTTCAACATGTGTTGTTGAGTGGTTTTATTTCAGGTCTAACTAAAAGGACACTCATAATCATGGAAGTAAGCTGGAAATCAAAGTCAATCAAGTAAAAGTTTCTTAGTATATTGAAGCAAGGAACGATAAATGAAGAGCTTAAAGGCTAAGCAGATCTTGAAGTAAAGATTGAACCTCAAGAGGCTGCAAGACTTAGTGATTAAGGAGATCATGCTTAGAAGGATATTTGTAAGGACTTCAAGTCATTACTATTTAGATATATGAAGCTCTTTAAGAAACAAAGACTTAAAGACCAGTACTTGAAAATCCCTTGTAAATGTTTTTGAAAAGTTATAATTAAGTTTTTCAAGTAAACTAGATTTAAAAAAATAAAAAATAAAGAATATTTGAAAAGAGAGGTCTACCCAGCTGACTGACTCGATGAACTAAAAAACACCCAGTCCACTGACAGTGCCCAGCTGACTAACCATTTTGAACATGGTTCATACAACCAACTAATAGGAAACCTACAACAAAGTTAACTGTCTAGTCAGCCGGCTAACAATTATTTTTTGAAGAGACAAAATGGTGTTAGCCGCCTATCTAGCCAACTCACTAGTGCAAAAATAACCCAGTTAAGTGAGTCAACCAACTGACTCTGTGGAGGATTTTTGAATTTCAAACTTACGGGAAGATTTTCAAAATTGATTCTATGATGAAATATTTTTTGAAAAGTTACCTAAATGCTCCATGTTAAAGGAGGAAACTTTTCTTTAAAAAGTATATAAATACCTCCCTTGCTTAATGAAAAAATACGCTTAAGCAATACATGTTTTCTATGCTAAAGTTCTCCTAAAGCTCAAACTTGCTAACACTCTTGCCGGGGAAAACTCTACAAAATTGCTGGATTAAAAAAGGCTTTGGTTTTGATTTGCAACTAAAATCTTTATAAAGAACCATTGGTGACTTATAAACCTTGAGCTTTACATTTTCTATTTAGTTTTGGTTTTGAAGTACAATTAGTGATTTAACTTGTACAACTCACTCTGTGTTTG
Source organism: Malania oleifera (assembly GCF_029873635.1). Classification (NCBI taxonomy): domain Eukaryota; kingdom Viridiplantae; phylum Streptophyta; class Magnoliopsida; order Santalales; family Ximeniaceae; genus Malania; species Malania oleifera. Next base: position 24,064,895 of record NC_080422.1, read on the forward strand.
AGAGTGTTTTTATACACAGAGTTTATCTTGTATTCTTGTAGAGTATGACAATTCCAAGATTGTTGGATTGTTGGCTAAGTGAGGGGATATAGCTTAGAGAGGTGCTGCTCTAGCCTATTTGAAGGAGTGACCGAGTGAGGGGATATCACTTGGAGAGGCGGGCTCTAGCCTATTGAAGAAGTGTGTAAACAATGTTGTTCCACTCGGCAAAGGAACTAATTTTAGAGAATCCTTTGGTGGTTTGCCAAAGGCAAGGACGTAGGCTGGGTATAAGCCGAATCTCGTAAAAATCCTGGTCTCACTCTCTCTTTTCCTTACTCTTTATTTTCATCACATATAAATTGCGTGGATGATTTAATTTGTAATCATACATACTACATATATTTGGAAATCAAGTAAACTCAAAGTCTAATTTTGATCTGGGTTGTGGAAGCCGAAAGGGAGTACGTTGGTTAAACCATACTTTGCGGAAATCATAAGGGAGTACGTCACTTGGTTAACATCCAAAGGCAAATTAACTAAGAGTTTATTTGAATTCTGAATTTTGGAAAGAGTATGAATGCTTTTGTTGAATATCACTTTGAGAAAGCTAATTCATTATCAAAGGGATTGCATTAACAATAGGGCTGCGAACAAACAAAAGCTAAAATCTTGTATCTTATATATCTTGGTTTGGATATTGTGTTTGATTGGATAATCAGTTTGGTTGATTGATTGGTTACTTGATTGTTTAAATAGTTGTGTTGTTCAGTGTAAGGAACTAAGTTCTTATGTGATTGATAAATTAAACAAGCAAGTCAAGAAATGGTTAAAAGAAATAAAAGAGGTTAAGAAGTCTTGAAAAGAATTAAAAATATTTTTTTTTTAAATCCAATTCACCCTTCCCCCCTCTTAGGACTACATCTTAGTTTTCATATCCATTATTACAGACCAAATAGAAAACAAAAGGCGTTACAAATATAAAATATATGTCTTCATTTCCTTTGCTCTTCACTTCATAGAATACACCAAACAAAATGGTCTTTAAGTTCCATCCTAGATTTCATCTTTCCTTTGTCTTATGGGCATGCCAAAATATCAACCTATTCAAGCACTTAAAAACACACATACGATCCTTGTGTTTTGTTAGCGACAAAACCGGGATCGAACTCAAAAAGTTAAGAAGTGGTTCTAGGTAAACTAATCTTTGAGTATCAAGCTATGATAAGTATAAACTCAATAACAAAGATTAAGTAAATTCTTAATAGATTAGGCATCATAAAAAAAAAAAAAAAAAAAAAGGAGAGATTGTTAACCTTAATAGCTACATAATCATGTTTAATGTGCTTTGACGATATTAACCTATTTGTGGTTCCTAGTGGATCATATCTCTGCAGATCACATTTAATACATGTACGAGTGACAAATACATGAAATACTGGATCAAAGGCAAAGATTGGACCGAATAGATGTCAAGTAGGAAATATCAAAAGGACACTCACACGGAAAAACTCAAGCACATTCAAGGAAGCTAGTATAGAATTATATGTAATGGGGAGTGTTTAAGAAAGGATTCATTGTAACTCTTGCGGTTTTGTTTCACACATGATTTCTGAGCAAGAGTTGAACAAAATACACATGCATACTACGACACATGAGTATAGAGGATTTAACTAAGTCACAAACTCAACATTTATAGCTTTCAAAGATAAATCAAAGAGTTTGACAAAAGAATCCTATGCTCAAAATATGTTTGTATAAGGGACAAGTGATTACACGTCAAAGATGCATAATTAGGCATTTAAATTCATGCATTGATGATTATAAGTTTAATTAAATGTCTAATTATGTCTAATATTTTAACGTCTAGCTTATTTGATAATATTGAGATAAATAGCCTATTTTTGCCATAAATTTACAACCATCCATGTCCTATTATTGCATGACAATTTTGGGACATTAAATATGTATGCAAGTCGTGCATGAGAGAAACCATGTATGTGAGCCATGCACCTGACAAGGAGACGTCGTGTGTACAACAAGAAGCCGTGTTCGTGAAGACGTAGACTAGCCATGACGTGTGGAAATTGCCCATGCATTGGGCTGAATTGGAGAGGACCAGAGGTGATTAGAACAAAAAAAGAATGAAAAGGAAAGATAAAAGCTTGGGTATGTGCTGGAAATGCAAGAAATTTCTAGGCATGGGTGGGGCCTTGGCCGTGAACAGGTCGGTTTAAAGAAAAGAAACAAAAGGAGAGGTTGGGTTGCAAAAGGAAAAGTGAGCTAGTTGAGCCGTGCGTGCATCAGTGGCCATGACTATGTGTGTGAGTGAGAATCAAATAAAAAAAAAAGTGTTGGCCGGGTGTTGATGTGACTTGGCCATGCAAACCATGGGTAGGCATTGAAGGCTGAAGAGGAGCCCAAGTGTGTGTGTGTGTTTTGCTAGCTAGAGAGGTGTTGGCATGCTGGGGGCAGTTGGAGGGCATTGAAAGGAAAAAAAAAAGTAAAACAAAAGAATAGGAGGGCATTGAATAAATAAATAGAAGGGCAACTAGGGTTAGAAAGGGAGAAAAAGGGTTTGCGTGTGGGGATATTGGGCATATGCCTTGGTATCAGCACCAAACAGAAGCTAGCTATGTGGAGACCAAAGCATCTTCAGCTCAATTCATGACTAGCCACATCTCCTTCTACTCTCTCTCTCTCTCTCTCTCTTCTTCTTGCTTACTTTATTTTAATGCTTGTTTTAAATACACTGTTTGGAAAATTTGATTGTTGCATTAAATCAATGTTTACTTTATTGGTTGAGTAGTTTATTTGTTTAATTAATTTCTTGTCCCTCAACTTGTTATTTTGAATGTTTCAACTTTGAATTAATTTATTATTTTATCTAAGTATACATCTCTCTCTTCTTCTTTTTTCAATGTTAATTGATGTTTGGTTTAATACTCATTATTGAAGTTAGTTTGCTTTTCTTTTTAAAGTCATTGTTGGGATTGAAAATTATTTGAGTTACTTTTATTATTAAAGTTAGTTTTTTTTTTTAATTATTTAAGGCCATTAAGTCTAGTTTGGGTTATATTATTGTGGAGCTAAGTTGTTTTTATTTAAATTTAGTGTTGGAGTTAAATGTTGATTTAAGTTAATTAGTGTCTTTGGTCTATTTCATTGTTGAAGAATTCCTTATTGTTTATTTACTTTTTTTTTTCCTTTTAATATTTAGTTGAGTCGATTAGTGGATTGGGTATATTTTTGTTTACGATAGTGTTAGGTTTACTTATGTTTAAGGCATTGTTAGATTAAGTTTATTTTTAGTTGAGTTAGTGCTAATTTTAGTTTGTGTTCGTTTGCGTCATTCTAATTTCATCACAAATTTTCAAAAATCGCGAGAAATCAAATCTGAACCATGTTCAGTAAAATTGTCTTCTTATTTTTATTTTTTTTTCTATTTTACGCTAGTTTAAAACTAATCTGCATTCGCTGAGGAGAAGATCTGGCCCTTAGGCTAATTATTACATAGTTGAACTCCTATACTTGGGATTGCTTCTGAACTGCTCATTTTCAGAGTAAGTTAAGTTTTTTACGCCGTTGTCGAGGAATGTCAGTTTTAGTTTCAAACTAGTTTTTTTTCCTGTTATTTTAATTTTTCTTATAAAAAAGAAAAAGAAAAAAAAAAGAGTTTTAAAGAAAATATGGCTACACCTGCACCACACGCTTATGGATTTTTTGTAGTCCACACGAATCACATAACCATCTTGCATCATATTGTCTAAGAATGCACATAACTTTAACTTTAATCCTGAAATGATATCCGTGATACCTCAATTTTATGGGATGGAGTGTGAAAATATGTATCAGCACTAAACTGATTTTAAGCTTGCATGTGTTACATTCATAGATGGGGCTACTACTAATCAGGAAATTAGATTGCGTCTATTTCCTTTTTCATTGAAAGACAAGGCTAAGATGTGGTTTAATTCTCTTAGGTCTAATTCTATCTCTAGTTGGGCTAATATGCAAAACAAATTTCTGCATTAATTTTTTCCCTTACAGCTAACTCAATTTTTGCAGGAACAGATCATTTGATTCATACAAGGAGTTGATGAGACATTTCATGAAAGCTGGGAGAGATTTAAAGATTTGGTTAACATGTGTCCCTGTCATGGATTTAAATCATGGCGTCTGGTCAACTATTTCTACACTACGTTGATTCCTGGTATTCAGGATATTTCTTCGACAAAGAGTCTAATGAGGCATTTGATTTTTTGGATTATTTAGCTGACTATGCTCAGTAGTGGAATACTATGATTGATAGAAGACCAATTGCAGCTCAACCATTGAGAGCAATACATGGTGGAGAGTGGTATGAACTGAAAGATGATTTTTATGTCAAGGCACGTCTGGCTGAACTCACCAGAAGAGTGGAGGCTATGGAGATGGAAAAGGAGAATAGTACATAGCAACTTTGGAATCAACCTTCCCAATCCTATGCACCCCATTATTAGCTGTCATATCATCAAGCAGCCTTTCAGCATCAGTATCAATCACAATAGATCTCTCAAAGCTATGCACCTTCAGGATTTCAATCTAATGCAACACCTGCTCCACCGAAGAAGTCTCTTGAGGATGCTCTTCAGCAGTTCATGCAGATTCAAGTCACAACTAACAATCAATACACTCAGGCTATAAATGAATTGTAGGACACCATAGACAAGATGAGCACGTAGTTGAATATCTTAGAAAAAAGGGAATTTTTGGTAGAATCTCAGCTTAATCCTCAAGAATACTAGCAGCAATAGCAACAAATACATAATGTTTCTCTTGAGACAATGGAGGCCGTTATTACTTGGAGAAGTGGAAAAGAAGTTGCCCAACTTGAGATACCCATCGACAAACCAACAGTTGTCCCAATACTTGAAGTTACAACTGAGATAGATGAGGTCAAAGAAAAATCAGAGGAAGCGAGCCTATAATTGAAGAAGTCAGTTAACGTGGAGACTGAGACTATTAAGGAGTACCAACCTATGGTATCTTATTCTCAAAGATTGGCAGCTATGGAACCGTCTCTCCCTACTAGAGTAAATGTCACTGAGTGTAATGCTGAAACAAATCTTTGCAGTGGTAAGGTGACTGGTACACTAGATAGGGAGGTTGAGTGGAATGGTGAGAATTTAACTCTCAAGGAAACAAGTAAAAAAATTTTTGTTGATGTTTCTGAAGCACCGTAGGTAACTTTTCCAACATATGCTCCTCAAAGACTGGTTCTTAAAGAAGTGAATTCCTTGGAAAATATATTGAATAAGGATCCTTTCTTGTTAAAACAAGGAAGCCAACCTGTACATGTTTTGTCTGGTACCTTAGAATGCATCAATATTTTTGAGACTGACCTTTGTGCAGGTGATAAGACTGATTTATTGTAACAACTCAAGTTTGGAGACTTGCCAGTTCAATTTATACACCTACACCCACCAGATGAAATTCCTCCCGAGCCTCCACCAAACATATTGTGATGTTTTTCTTTCCATTGTTTTTCATTTTGTTTTATTTTTCCTTATTTTAGTTTATTAGCAAGTACATTTTCCTTTAGTTTGAGTTTTTGTTTTCCGTTACTGCTCCACCCATGTACTCTTCTACTTCCCTCATTATCATTCTTTTGCTTCTCTTTTCAAACATTAAGGACAATGCTATATTTTAGTTGGTGGGGGGGGGGGGGGGGGAGAATTTGCATGTGATATTGTGTGCAATTGTGTGGTACCATATGATGATTTTTAATATGATATTTGAATTTGATGTTTGCATGTTAGTTTGGTCCACCCTTGGGAAATACTTGTATTGAGCTTAAAGCATACTAAATTCCTTATTTGTGAACATTACACGCCAATTTTTTTTTTTTTTTTTCTCTTTTTGAGGATATGGAACATATAGGACGTAGTGCAATCAAAGTTTGAATCAAAAGAGAGTTTTATCCATTTCATTTAGTTGTAACCAAGAAAATGATGTTGGAAGTTCTGCTACACACACTACACAAGTTATAAAACTTAGAAAGACTACCTTAGATCATTTTTGGTTGATATACACTTCAATTGTTTGGGAATCTAATGAACCATATCCTAATGGCTTAGAACAAAGAAAAAAAAAAAGGTTTTGAAACAAATGAAAAAAAGAAACATGCTAGAGATCAGTTGCAAAAAGAAAAAAAAAAAAGAGAAAAAGAAAAAAAGAGGAAGAAAAAAAGAGGAATAAAAAGAGACGAACAAGTGTGTATTGGAAAGGGCTACCTACTATCGGGGTCCTAACTAAATAAAAAGTAGGTGCCTTTTAAAGTGTAGTAGCGTGAAAGTCACCTTTGTATGTTTATGCACTGGAAACAGCTACCTACTATCGGGGTTCTAACTAATCAAGAAAGTGGACGCCTTTTAAGGTGTAATAGTCTGAAAGCCACCAGTACAATGATTTTGAATTAGAGTAAGATCATGCAGTTGTCTTAGATTAATTGATGTGTTTGAAATCGTTAATATTTTCTGGTGGTCAATCTTGGAATTCTGATCCTCTCTTGTACATGTGAGCTTTGTTACTTTCCACTACTTTTATTAATTGGTGTATAAATCTCTCAGTTGATACGTAACTTGGATTAATCTATTTCTTGTGTTCCTAAACTCATTAAGCATATTTTTCATGACATGTAATTTTCATAAGTATTGAAATTTTAGTTGCTTTTCCCTTGGTTTGATTGCATTCACGTTATTTGCTAGGGACTAGCAAAACGTTAGTTGCGGGGTGTGATTACACGTCAAAGATGCGTAATTAGGTGTTTAAATTCATGCATTGATGATTATGATTTTAATTAAATGTCTAATTATGTTTAATATTTTAACGTCGAGCTCATTTGATAATCTTGAGATAAACAACCTATTTTTGTCATAAATTTACAACCATTCGTGTCCTATTATTGCATGACAATTTTTGGACATTAAATATGTACGTGGGTCGTGTGTGAGAAAAACAATGTATGTGAGCCATGCGTGTGACAAGGAGACGCTGCGTGTATAACAAGAAGCCTTGTTCGCAAAGACGTAGACTAGGCATGACATGTGGAAATTGCCCATGCATTAGGTCGAATTGGAGAGGTCCGACGGTGATTAAAAAAAAAGCATGAAAACTAAATATAGAAGCTTGGGTATGTGTTGGCCATGCAAGAAGTTTCTAGGCGTGAGCTAGGCCTTGGCTGTGAATAGGATGGTTAAAAGAAAAGAAACAAAAGGAGAGGTTGGGTTGCAAAAGGAAAGGTGGGCTGGCTGAGCCGTGTATGCGTTAGTGGCCATGGCTGTGTGTGTGAGTTAGAATCAAATAAAAAAAAGAGTGGGTCGGGTCTTGATGTGACCCATCCATGCAAACTGTGGGTCGGTGTTGGAGGTTGAAAAGGAGCCCATGTGTGTGTGTTTTGCTGGCTAGAGACGCGTTGGCACACTAGGGGCAGCTGGAGGGCATTGAAAGGAAAAAAAAGTAAAACAAAAGAATATGAGGGCATTGAATAAATAAAAATAAGGGCAGCTAGGGTTAGAAAGGGAGAAAGAGGGTTTGTGTGTAGGGAGTCTTGGGCTTGTGCCTTGGTATTAGTTTCGAATAGCAGCTAGCTATGTGGAGGCCTGAGCATCTTCAGCTCAACTCACGGCCTGCCACACCTCCTTCTACTCTCTCTCTCTCTCTCTCTCTCTTCCTCTTCTTCTTCTTCTTCTTCTTCTTCTTGCTTACTTTATTTTAATGCTTGTTTTAAATACATTGTTTGGAAAATTTGATTGTTGCATTAAATCAGTGTTTACTTGACTAGTTGAGTAGTTTATTAGTTTAATTAATTTCTTTTTCTTCAACTTGTTATTTTGAATGCTTCAACTTTGAATTAATTTATTATTTTAGTAGGGTATACATCTATCTCGTTTTGTTTTGAATGTTAACTGATGTTTGGTTTAGTACTCATTATTGAAGTTAGTTTGCTTTTCTTTTTAAAGTCATTGCTGGGATTGAATATTATTTGAGTTACTTTTATTATTAAAGTCAGTTTATTATTATTATTATTATTATTATTATTATTATTATTATTATTATTTAAGGCCATTAAATCTAGTTTGGGTTATATTATTGTGGAGGTTAGTTGTTTTTATTTAAATTTAGTGTTGGAGTTAAATGTTGGTTTGAGTTAATTAGTGTCTTTGGTCTATTTCATTGTTGAAGAATTCCTTATTGTTTATTTACTTTTTTGTTCCTCCTTTTAATATTTAGTTGAGTCAATTAGTGGATTGGGTATTTTTGTTTAAGTTAGTGTTAGGTTTACTTATGTTTAAGACATTGTTAGATTAAGTTTATTTTTAGTTGAGCCAGTGCTAATTTTGGTTTATGTTCGTTTGCGACATTTTAATTTCATCACAAATTTTCAAAAACCTCGAGAAATCGAATCTGAACCATGTTTCGTAAAATTGTCTTCTTATTTTCTTTTTCCTATTTTGTGCTAGCTCAAAACTAATCTACATTTCCTAAGGAGACGACTGAACTCTTATACTTGGAATAGCTTCCGAGTTGCTCATTTTCAGAGTAAGTCAACAAGTTTTTAACATCCCAGTATTATAAACTTTATATACTTAGTACTGATTTTGACAAAACAAGTTTATGTCCTAAAGACTCAAGAAAAACAAGTACATTTCTATATATAGGACATACTATCATATAAGATATCAAAATGAGCTTTTAAATGTGTTTTCGTAAACAAGATATCTTATATTCAAAGAAAAACTCATAAGGAGAAGTATAAATATTCATTAGACTTAATATCTTCCATGTAATTTTGTCCAAGAACTATTTGAATCCTTAAAAGGTTGTTTAGTATGGAAAATAGAGTAATTAGTTGACTAATAGGGTCAATTCATTGACTAATTAGATTAGTAGTCTAAGTGAGTTTCTACCTAGTCAAATCGTCGACAAATAGGGGTGAATCGTCGATGAATTAGGGGAACTCATCGACAAATTAGTTTGAATTGTCGATGAATTTTTCTAGCAGCTAAATGAGTTTTTTTTCCCAAAGAACTTGTTAATGAATTGGGGTAATTCGTCGATGAATTGGTGCAACTCGTTGATGATTAGGGTTAAACCTTCAACGATTTGCATCTAGACTTGAAATGGCTTGAAAAATAGCTAGTTCTTGAGTCAATCAAATGGGATTCACTCCCAACGTTCAGTTAATGGTTAACTTGGCTCTTTGGCTATAAATACAAGTCCATAGACTTGTTTAGAATTTTTTTTGATGATTTTTACACGAGTTTAGTGATTAACATCTTTTAATACAAAACCTAAGCACTTAGCATTTTAGTTCTTTATATCAAGTGTTCAATTTCTCTTTTTCTCTCTAATCTTATTTGATTCATTTCTTGAGTGACTAGTGTGAGACTGTATTGTAATTGATATTAGCTCAATTAAAGGAGCATTGCTTTGTACTCCATCCTTTTTTTGTAAAAGGTTCTTTGTGATCCAATTGGTGAAGGTTCTTGGTGAACCGAATTGTAAGGATTCTTGGTGAACCTTGCGGCTCTTAGGGAGCATTGTGGGATTTGTTCCCGCATGAAGGCTCTTAGTGAGCATTGAGGGATTGGTTCTCTTGTTTTATGGCTTCTTCGCCGGCAAAGGAGTTTGATAGTTGATTGTGGAATCCTTGAGTTGGTCTTAAGGCATAGGCATAAGCTTGGTGCCAAACCACGTTAAAATACCGGTGTTAAGCTTCTCTACTCTACTCTTTATTTTACATCTTGTGCATGATTTACTTTTCATATATTGTGGTATAATTGCTTGTGTTTTGCCAAGAATTTTTTTTTTTTGGAGAGAAAGTCAAAAATACATGAACGAGCTCATTCATCCCCCCTTTAGACTTTACACCCGAGCTAACAGGTAGTAAATTAAAAATGTTGATGTCGATGCTATAATGTTCATTAACAAACTTTATTAAATTTTTAGGCAAAAAGCACTAGCCTCTCCTTAAATTTTTGGTTAGGCTTACAATGATTGGAAGATAAGAAAATTAAGTTTAGAAACCGAAATAAGCTAAAGTACTAATTTCGTAAATAAAAATATCACTGCAGTTTCATGTAAATAAAATATTGCACAGAACATTGAATGGACTACTAATGCTCAAAAGCAGTGACAAATAATAATAAAAATGTAGGGATGAAATAAAAAAAATAACTCAATGGAATTAATAAAAATATAATTTAAAAGTTAAAATAGTGGAAGAGCAAAAATAATAAACACACATTCTTGAGCCCATTAGATCAATTAAAAATATAGTTAATAGCAAATGTAATGGTTTCAATATCAATCTAATTGTGGTGAAGTATTGTCTATTTTACCTTATTGGAAAAGTTCCTAGTGTGCCTTACATAGTTTATGCCTAAATTTTTATGGCAAGAGATCTTAGTACACGTACGGATTGTGACATTTGCAAGGTTGTGTTTGGTTCAAGAAATTGGGAATAGAATGAACCTTAACTAATGGGGAAGGTTTTAAAATTGGTTTAAAATTGGGGAATTGTGCCCCAAGAACTAGCATCCATGGGCTAGCTACAATTCAAAAGTGTTGGGTCTTCTTCTCCTTTTATGTTTGGTTGAGACAATCCAACTCATCTTTTCGGCCCTACTCCTTCCCAGGCTTATGCCCCCTTAACCTTAAAAAATTAAACTTCCTCCAAACACTTTTCAGTATGCAGTGGCAAAAAAAGATTGGCTTTTGCCTTTACCCCCTATTGACTCCCACCCCACCACTGCTTCTACAATTTAAGGCCGCTTCTTCCTACATTTAGGTTGGCTGTTTCCTTTATTGATGTAAGAACTGTTTGGCACATTGACTAAAATAGATCTATTTTTTTTATACTTTTATGCCTCATATGATGTCAAAACTCGTTTTAATTAAAATATTTTTCAAATCTCTATTTTCTTGTATCGTGTAATTGGTTTCTACAAGCAATTGAATTACTTTGTACCACACCAATTGAGGTATTTATAAACTTGATAAGACATCTCAACACTCTTTCTTCTATAAAATAATTTTTAAAAATAGTAAAAAAGGGGGTTGTGAATATAAAGAACCAAAATTGTACAAGGGACACACGTGAAATTAAAAATAAAGATTTTAAAGATAATAATTATAATATTTGCCAACCGATTTTTATCTCGAAAGTGAAACCACAAAAAAATGTTTTGACTTTTAGGATGCAATGTAATTATACATGGTGGCCCATGCCATATAGAGGTATGCTAAGGAAAAAAAAAAAAAATGGATTAAATTTACAAATACTTACTAACTTTTCTCATTTTACAATTCAACCCATCGATTATTGCGAACACATCCAAATATTTGTTCATTGCAGGGACAATTTTTTATTTTTATTTTAGAATTGCAATCTTGATTCTCCTATGAGTGTAAAAGGCACTTTCTTGAACTCATTGCAAATAGAGCCAAATTTATTTATAAAGCAAGGGACATTCGTGACATATCTTAAATCACTTTGTGCTAATTGATCCAATCTTACTTTAGAGTACTGATCTAACAATGACAAGTACACTTAATACACCAGGGCATCCTCTTAGATATGTAAATAGTGAAATTTTCATCATTACAAATATTTGTTGACCTAACAAGGCTAAAAAAATCTTATTTTGATGATAATAAATCAAGCGAACTTAACATATGTGGTTAAGAGAAGATGTTTCAGGATTCAAGTGGCTTTAATAAAAAGGTTCAAGATCTCAAGTGCTTGAGGAAGTTCATTAAAGGCTTGGACTCAAAGATAGAAGATCAAATGAAGCTTAAAGTCCTTTGAAGAAAGAAGTCAAGATAAACTCAAAGAATGGAAGCAAAAAATGAAGACTTAGTGTTATAGAAAGTTAGAATATTAAGAAGTCTCATGTAAGTACTTCATTAAATTTCAATATAAATGGTTGAAGTTCTTAATTATTATGGACTTAGAGACCTGTTTTTGAAAACCTCGGAAAATGTTTTTATTAAGTCTCATTTAATTTTTACAAAATCAAAGGTTTAAAGTGTTGAAAAACCAAGTTTTTGGAATATTGTGACGTTAGGTGATTTGCAATATTTGATCAGTTGACTTATATTTTTATGCTAAATAAATTGAGCAAACAGAATAGCATCAGGCGACTGACCTTAATGGTCCAGGCGACTAACTCCATTTTGTGTTTGAATTTTCACTGAATTATAAAAGGATCAGGCGACTGACCCTATGAATCATAGTCGACTGACGTTCATCTTTTTAAATTTTAAAGAGCGAGGAAAAATTTCTAAAATTGATTGCTTAGTCTCCAAACTTTGTAAAAACTTAGGGAACACAAAATATTACTTTTTCTATCTATAAATACATACTAAACCCAAGGATTACATTCACCAACAATTACCAACAAGCAGCTATTGATCAAATTCTCATACTTTCAAAGAGTTATTGCTTAATACTTTGATGAAAGCTATTACTGAGTATTTGTTGAATTAAAGCTTATGGTTCTTGTGCTCTAACCGAGTTTTTCAATCTAAGAAAGAACCCCGGTGATATTTACTTTGAGTTTCATCTCTTTATATTGTTTACTTACTGAAGTATATTGTGCTTTTAACTTGTACAATTTTGCTCTAACTGAGAATGTTCTTTGTATGGCAACAAAGTTTGTTTTTCTTATTGTATTTGACGATTCAGGGTTGTTGAATCGTTGGCTAACGAGAAGGGGTATTCTTATTTGAGAGGGATCTCCACCTGAGAAGGAAAGAGGTTGTAAGTTGGCCTAATAAAAAGTTGGAATCCTCACAGCGGTCGCTTGGGGCAATGACGTAGGCTACAAGCTGAACCTTGTAAAAAATCTAGTTCTAAGCTCTTTTCCCTACTCTCTTTTTTATCTGCAAGTATATTATCTGCGTGTATGATTTTTATAACTTCCTAAACTTTGGGGAGTGATGGAATCTTGTTTTGAAAGCATAATTAAATTCAGCATACATTAGTTAGTTGGTTGGTTAGACAAATTCATCAAAGTCCATTTTTTGAATATTAAAACAATTGCAAGGTATTTTAAATTAAAAGTTTTCAAAAATAAAATATCTGAAAATTATATTGATTGGAGTAAAGGAATAAAATCTAAGTTTATAAATTTTAAATTTGAGTTTTATTTTTTAAACTATTCTAATCTAATTTTTGGAATTTAATCTGCTGAGTGTCAATATTAAAGATTTGAACTTGAGATTGAATATTGGTTAAACTTAATTGATTATCAGTAGTATTGTGGTTATTGGTAAATTGTTGAAAGTATATATTACTGAGAATAAAATTCAACTAAGGAATATTTTAAAATACAAAGTAAGCAAATAAATATTAAAAACCCAATTCAGCCCCCTCTTGGGAGTTCACCTTACTTTTCAATTGGTATCAGAGAAGGGTTGTAGCAAATCTTAAAATAGAAGGTACATAAAGATCCCTATGGCACACCTAGGTGTATCTCCTTTTGGTAAGGGTCAATCCTCTTCTAGACCACCCATCTTTTGTGGTGTTAACTATACCTTTTGGAAACAAACGAATGAGGATATACCTGCAAACCATGGATTGGAAAGCTTGGAAAGTTGTCACACATGGTGACCTTGTTTGTACCAAAACCGTAGACAATAAAGAAATTCCAAAAGAAGAAAAAGAGATTACAGATAATGACTTAAAGATGTTGCAAATTAACTCAAGTGCAAAGAATGCACTATATTGCGCCTTTGATGTAAATGAATCCAATAGGGTCATGGCATGCAAATTAGCCAAAGAAATTTGGGATAAACTCGAAGTAACTTATGAAGGAATGGTTGATGTAAGAGATAGTAGAATCGATATACTCACTAGCGAGTATGAAGCCTTTAGGATGAACCCTGATGAAACCATCACTAATATGTACACTAGGATCACCCATATAATAAACTCCTTCAATGCCTTAGGGAAAAACTACTGAACTTATGGGATGAGTTGGAAAATCCTTAGAGGACTTCCACAAATTTGAGAACCTAAGGCCACTGCAATTATGGAAGGAAGAAACTTGAAAAACACCTCCCTTGATGAATTGATAGGATCTCTCCTCACTTACAAGATGGAAATAAATTAAATAAATAGAGGAAAATCTAAAGCAAAGGAATAAATTGCATTTAAAGCCTCAAATGAAAGTTCTAGCGATGAAGATGAAGAGACAATGGATGTAAATGATGTAGCCCTCATAACCAAGAGACTTGCAAAAATCCTTGGAAAGAAGAATAAATTTACAAGAAAATTTAGGGACTCTAAATTAGATAAAGGAGAAACAAATAAAAAGGAAATAAAGAATGAAGCACCTAAATGATATAACTGTAAGAAAGTTGGACACATAAAACCAGACTGTCCACATCTTAAGAAGGATTCTAAGAAGAAAAAGAAAAAGGCAATGAAGGCAACTACATGGGACAATATAATTCCTAGTAGCGTAGAAAGTGAATCAAGTGACCCAGAGGTTGCTAATGCTTGTCTTATGGCATGGGACGATCATGAAAGAACAAAGCTCCTCATCCAAATCTTGTGATAATTCATGCAATGAATCTAGTTCATCTGATAAATCCAGGGATATAAGTATGCCTTCTTATGAAGAACTAAAAATGGAATTATTCAAGGCTTATATGATTCTAATTAAAGTAACTAAAAGATGCACATCATTAAAAAATAAGAATGAAGTTGTGATGAAAGAATTGGAATCTCAAAAATTTTCTGAAAGAGAAATGGACTTAAAAATTAAAAGATTATAAAGCAAGAATGAAAATATAATGAAAGAATTCGAAGATCTAAGATCCCAATCTTCTATGGAAAATGAGAAAGATTTGTATATATCTAAACTAGAAAGTAAAATCAACAAAATGTCTTAAGATCCAGTAAATCTACAAATAAAGGGTAAAAATATACAAGACTTAGAAATCTATGATCTTAAAAGTAAAATTGAGGATCAAGACAAAATCATCTACAATTTCACTAGAGGAAAGGAAAACCTTGATAAAATGATTAGATCACAAAGAATGTATTTGGATAAAGAAAGTATAGAATTCAATGGAGTTGAGAACACAAGAAAAAAGAACCTCTATATGGGGTACTTTGTAAAAGCCTCTAAAGACTATGCTTGCACCTCCTCAAATGCTTACACTCACACCACATGCTTCCTATGTAAGAAGAAGGGATATATAAAGTTTGAATATCCATTAAAGAGAAAATGTGTGAAAACTAAACAGGTTTGGAGAGTAAAAGAAAAATATCTCATTAAACCATTAAGTCCAAAGAAAGTATGGGTACCAAGATGAAAGCATAGTTCACAAACTAAGGACTCTATAGATTTTAGGAATAATCATTCCCTTTTTAAAGATTTAAGAAAGTTAAATATTTACAAAAATAAAAAGGGATAGGAATACCTCCATAGCCTACAGTGTTTAAAGTAGCCAAATCAAATATAAGAAGAGATTTAGCAATGACTATAAGTATGCTCTGCTAGTAGATAATACTTAAAATGTAAATTACTAAATTGAAATGTTTACTATAATAGAGACCCTGAAAAGTTGAGTGAAATAAGGAATCTAATGCAAACTTGATTGTGCATATCATGGTAAATGATTGATAATATCAACTATAAGGGAAGAGTTAGAGTAACCTTAGTTGAATTGCTAAATTAAAGGTTATTGTTGACCTTATAGGTCATATCCCGTTTTGATAATGACAAATACTGGTAATTGATGGCTATCAAGTTTTTGTGCAGGTCTATATTAGCAAATCAATTGATGGCACATGAGGACTCAACGTCTAAAGACCCTGAAGCTTTTCCTTTATTGTAATTTAAATTATTGCTTTATTCGGGTTTGTAATAGTAAATAGGAAATGACCTGTAATAATTAATGCATTACATGCATGGTAGGATAGATAAGTTCAAGACCATAGATGAACCTTAGGGATAGGTCGACCGACACCAGATTTTTAGGGTATATGCTCAAAAGCCTTAGATCAACTATAGGACCCACAATATTGCATGAAAATGGCCCCCATAATCTTAGTGTTGATTATCATGCGAATAGGGGTAACTTTATAAGCAGAAAATACCAAAATGTACAAAAAGGGCATGTTCGGTTGACCGAACTTCTACACGCAGAACTCTTTGGTTGATCGAACCTCCACCGGGTCAACATTTTGACTCTTCGGTCGACCGACTAGAAATGTTCTCTAACGCCTTGGTCGACCGAACCTCTCTGGAGTCAACAATTGACTCTTCTAATTTATCGACTAGAAAATGAACTCCAATGCTCTGGTCGACCGAGCATCCTCGAGAGAAGCCCCAACTACCCGGTCGACTGAACCTCTTAGTTCAAATTGATCCAGTCGAGCGAACCGTGCAGATTTGGAAAATTGCCTTGGAAACCTTAAGTACAGTTGACCATCTTCTTAGTTCAAAATTCACCTAGTCGACCAAACCCAAACACTCGGTCAACCAAACCTTAAGTACGGTCGACTGGCGCTTTTAAGTTGGCGAAAATTGCCATGGTTAAAACGTTGTTATTTTTTCATTAACCTCATTTAAACATTTCTAAAAATGACAAACAGGTCCCAAACGGTCAAAAATTCTGGGGTGTCTATATAGACCCCCTCATTTGCAAAAATTAAGGTGTGATTAGCAAAACAATAAGCAAATTTTCTCTATTTTTCAAAAGGTCTATTTCTCACATTCAAGCTTCATTTCTCCATTCTTACTCATCGTCATTGCAAACCTTGCTAAGTAAAAGTGTTATTGTGAGTTTTTAACTAAGCTTACATTCTCTTTAGTTCTAATTGATTGAGATATATTTTTATCCTAGAGTAAGCTTGAGTTTTATCTAGGAGACTTCATTAATAAGTCTTCCATAGGAAAACTTCATAGAGCTTGTGAGTTTTGTATCATCATTGCAGTACTCAAGAGTTCGTATTCTTTTTTCTGTAAAATAATTTTTTACGAACCATTTTCAAATATCCCGTGCGCTTATTTTTTAGAAAAATACTTTTGGGATATTTACTTGTGAAGATATTTGCTATTGTACCTTTTGATTGATAATATCATCTTGACACAAAGATCAAATAATTTTTACAATCGATTTCAAATATCTTGTGTGGTTTATTTTGAGAAAAATATTTGTTGAAGGTATTTGAAAGAATGCTTGAAGATAAACACTATTTTACAAATCAACTTCAAATATCTCTTGTGATTTATTGTGAGAAAAATATTTGTCAAGGATATTTGAAGCGTGCTTGAGATCTTTGTTGCTACATTGTGATTGATACTATTATTTTGACACAAAGATCCTTTTGCATACACTCTCATGAACTGATTGTCATATTTGCATTAGTCTTTGAGAGTAGACATTAAGACTATACTGAGCTTATCATATCTTATCATTCGGTAGTGCGCTTTGATTTGTGATATTGTGCGTAGTGGTACATATCTGCTTGTGTAAGAAGCATTTCCTTGTATGCAAAATTTTCATATTCATTGTATTCTAGGCACGGGCTTGAAGAAGGAGACTAGCCCTGTTGAATAGTCCCGGATTGGCTTAGACTTGGTTAGGAAAGTTAGGCGCACCATCCTGGTAAGGTGTAGGTTGAGGTTAGCCTCGTTAATTGACCTGATTGTAAACAATGTCGCTCCACCCGTTAAGTGAGCTTATAGTGTAATTCTTGTGTGGGTGTGCCAAGGTGGGGATGTACACAATACTGGCTGAACCCCAATAACATATCTGGCGTTGATTTTATTTTCCGCAATTTACATTATGCACCTCTATGTTTATCTTTATTATTTGAATATTTTTTTGGGATTGTGAATACTTAGAAAGACCCTAGGTTTGTGAAATATCGCCTGCTAGATTAGCTAAACCTATGAAAAAAAATTTAAATACCAATTCACCCCCTCTTGGGATTACACCAAAGCTAACAATTGGTATCAGAGCCTCATAACTTAGACTTAAACGTCATTAAGTAAAAGATCATGATGGCTCGTGTTAGTGCATCCCCTTCATGTGAAGGAAGGCTGGTCACACACCCACCAGTATTTTGTGGTGAAAAATATGCTATATGGAAATTTAAAATAACTGTATATGTGAAAGCTTTAAATTGAAGATTTTGGAAAGTCATTGATCAGGGTGATAATGTGCCTATTAAATCCATTGATTGTGCCGATGTTCCTAAATCTGAATATAAGTTGGATGATAATGATAGGAACTTAGTGAAAGTAAAATTTGATGCTATGAATACCTTACTACATGCTTTAGATTCTAATGTTTTATATGAGGTTGTAGCATGTAGAAGTGCTAAGGAGATCTGGGATGAACTTAAGAGGAGGTATGGAGCATCCATACAAAATACAGCGATCATTCCTAGTGACTCAAGCCCCGTAGATCTTGAAGGAGGTAACCAATGCTTTGTTGCTTTAACTAATAATGAGGTAATCTTTGCTCCTTATATCTTAGTAGATAAATCTGGAAATGATTCATGTGCTAATTTGAATGATATATCTGATTATGAATCGTATGATAGATTTGATGATGAAAGCATGTCAACTTATGAAGAATTGCAAATTGAATATGTTAGAATTCATAAGTTACTTATTAAATCTAATAGGAAACATACTGTTTTGGAAAACAAGTATGAAGCATGCATGAAAGAATGTGAATACAAAGTTCTTGCTGAAAGAGAAATGACCTAAAAATCGAAAGATTAGTGAGCAAGAATGAATCATTAGAAAAAGAAATGACTATCTTGAAATCTAAAATTTCTAATGATAATAATAAAGATCTTTTGATTGGAGAACTTGAACAAAAAGCAAACAACATGACTAAAGAGTTTATCAAATTACAAGATGTTTACAAAGGTTTTAAAAACTTGAAAATACAATAGCTAGAAAAGAAAATAGAAGACCGAACTAAGATCATCCACACGTTCACTAAAGGGAAGGACAACTTCGATAAGTTCCTAGGATCACAGAAGATGACCTTAGATAAGGAAGGTTTAAGTTTTAATGGAATTGAAAATAGGAGAAGGAAGTATCTATACATCGGGTACTTTGTAAAAGAATCGAAACATTATGCTAGTACCTCCTCTAGTCCATACACTCACACCACATGTGTTTTGTGTAAAAATAAGGGTCACATAAAATTTGATTGCCTGTTTAAAAGAAAAGGTGTGAAAATCAAATGAGTATGGAAAGTCAAAGAATCACCGACTCCTAACCCATCGAGAATGAAAGATAAAAAAAATTGTATAGGTTGTTAAAAAAACAAGCCCCTTGAAATTCAAGGAAAAATTTACTCAAACGGGAATTACATGATCACATAATTCTTCCTTAGCATTTAGGATTAGCTGTAGGGGGTAGTGTTGTCTAAAGGCTTAGGAAGTGGTTCGGGCTGAAATCGTAAAAACTTAGTATTTGAATTTACATACCAAGGATCTTGAAAAATTAAGCCAATGCGGAAATTCAAGCAAAATAACCAATCTGAACTTAATGCACATATTCTTTGGTTGAAATATGAAATTATTGGCCGCTTGAATAAAAATTCACTTCCAAATGAACATGACATGTTTGCCTTGTATTTAAATCTCAAATTGCTTAACTCGCGCTTAAATATGAATCTCTAAAGCTAAGCATACCTTTTCTCCATTGCACTAGCTTGTGGTTTAGGGAATCCATCTCACACTATATATCATTCAATCCTAAACCCATCATTGAACTTAAAAGCCTAAATCAAAATCAAGTCATCACTCTAGGACATATTAACTAGCATGAATACTTTTTGAACAATTTCCTACTTCTCAATACTCTTTTGAACTTAAATAGAAGGTTTAATCTTTAAGAGTATTCATTCTTTACTTCTCACGCAAAGCTCTCAAACTCTAAGTCAAACCCATTTGAGCTTTATATACTTAGAGATGAGTTGAATCGCTAAATTAATTGCACTAGGTTTCAAATTTATAGAAAAGTCATAGTCCAACGCACGAGTAGTTTAAATTGAAAGCCATTCTGAACTCGTGCCTCTCACATGCATTGAGCTTCATAAGAGAAGAGGCATTGTAGGCTTATGACTTTGAAAGAAATATTTATTATGACTTTTTGGTCCTCTAATCCTAATCATGTAAAGCCGAGTCTGAATCATTGAAAATCTTGAAACACCTGGCTAAAGAACCTGAGAAATAAGAAAAGGCATAAAATGAGTTGAGCACATAACTGAGGGGGAGCATATATTCTTTCATGGTTATATAAATCAAAATGCTCTCATATTTTTTTATTTCATGCCTAAATGTCCATATGAGTACTGATCTGAATTCCTAACTATCTGTCGCGACGTCCCGGGAGCGCGTGTGCCCCGGGCGGCGAACTAAAAATCATTTTAATATTTTCATGGAAAAACATGGATATCGGAGTCGCCACTAACCTTTAGTGCGGTTAGAACACATAATTACTACCCCATTAGGGGTAGAATTGGTTTACATTACCAGAGTTGGGGCCGGGAGTTCAGTTACGCGAGGGGAAGGTACGAGCACCCCCTACGCGCCCGTTCTTACAAACGGTACCTAATTAATTTGAAATTATCCCTGAGTTAATCTAATAATTCTTTAAATTACTCCTTTTTATGAATTTATAAATACATGAAAAAAATAAATAAATAAATAAATATATACATATATATATATATATATTCCCTCAGAGCTTAGGGTACGTGATGCCCGAAGGCTCATACCCCCGCAATAAAATCATAGGGATTAAAAATTAATAAAATATCTAAGAAAATACGCTCCCAAATTTTGAAATTGTATATAAAATTTTTATAGGAAAATACTAGTATGGGAGGTTTTACTATATATTAATAAGATAATAAGTTAAAATATTAAATTATCACAATGCATATAAAAATAGTAATGATAATAAGTATATCTGTTAAAATATTACAACTTTCAAAATAGGCAATAAAATACCATATGTATATATATATTAAAACACTCAAGATACTATACAAGGTAATACCATCTATAAAAAATGCCTTAATAAGTGAAACTAAATAATAATTATACCATAATATTATATACAATATCATACTAAATATAATAGCAAAATATATACCAAAACACTAAACTTACCATAATGATTGATACCTTTATATGTAAACATGATAAAATATTAGAATACGAATACTAAATATCAGAAAATATTAATATCAGTATACATACAATAAAGAAAACCCTACGTAATTAAAATTGAACATACATCAACAATGAAAACCCTAAATAGCCCTAAACATATGGATTAAGTAAATAATTACAATACCTATTCTAGTTACGTATTAAACATGCAATAATAATATTAACAATCCAACGAATAAAATGAAAATAAACTTTAAATATCTAGACAAATTCCAACTATAAAAATTCCGCAATAAAGACAATTAACTTATATAAATAATACAATCAAAACTTACCCTGAATACCAAAAATTAAAATAACCATAAAAATCATAAAAACCTATATACCTGCATACGCAAAAATCAAGACATTAGATATTAGGACAAACCAAAACTAACAAAATAATAATAATAATAATAATAATAATATTAACTAAATTCTACAACAAATATTATATCAACATACACACATACATAGTCTAGATATAAACATTAACTAAATATTACAGCAAATAATGTATTAATATACATACATACACATAGCCTATATGCAAATATTTAACTAAAAACTACAACGAGTATTATATTAATATACACACACAAAATACCACAATAGATATTATTTTAATACATACCCACATGCAAATAAGAGAAAAGAGAAAAAAAATAAAAATAAAAACTTGAGCTTTAAGACTTAAAATAAAACCAATATACGTATATATATAAACCCAATTAAATGTATATAAAAAAAAATTAAGCTTTACATGTATATGTATATATATATATATAAACATGTACATGTGCCTGCAAAAGGCAGCAACAATGTTAGTGTCTCAAATATTCCCAAAACAAATAAAGATGTAAAATAAATAAATAAACAAGTAAATAAAAATAAAACAAAATTCTCTGTGCATGTACCATGTGTGTGTATGTGCGTGAATGAGTGCGTGCAGATATAGGAGAGGGAAGCAGGGGACTCACCAAGGGGGTTCTCGTGTTGCAGGGATGGCCGGAGGAACCAGTGGCCGTGAGTGGTGTCGTCGGAGTGCAGCAGTCTAGCAGTGGTTGCTGGTGGGGTCTGCGGAGTTGCAGCAACATAAGTAACAGGGCCGCTGGGGGTGGCCGGAGTTGAGCGTGGCTGGTGCAGAGGGTCGCCAGATTGTGACGAGTGGTGGCTGGGTGCTTCTGTCGCCGGAGCTGCGAAGAGGGTGGTGGTAGTTGTTGGTGATTGCTGGAGGTTGGGCTGTGATGATTCTGCCAGAGCTGCTGGTTATGGAGACGCTGCCGTGATCTACAGGGGCTGCTGTGGTGGGCTCTGTTCTACTGTGGAGGGAGCCTCGGGTTGGTGGCAATGGTGTTGCCGGAGGCTAGAGACAGGCTCGGATGGAGGCTCGAGCGGAGGCTACAGGGAGATCTTGGCGGTGGTTGTACAGCGGGTTGGCGGCAGGTGTGGCTGGAATCGTAGCTGGAGGGGGCTCGGGTTGCCTGTGAGATGGAGATGGAGAAGAGAGGATGGAGGCTGGGAAGTTGGTGGCTCGTGGCTGTTTGCTATGCGCACCCCGTGTTCGTGCGCTGCCCCCGGCCCCCTTTGAAGAGAGGAAAGAGGTCCCTTATATAAAAAATTTTAGAAACCTAAAAAAACTTCCTTTTACGATTTTCTTTTTCTTTTTCTCTTTCTACTTTAACTATTATGGTAATAATGAAAATAGTAATACTAATAATAATAATTATAATAATAATATAAAGATCAATAAGGAAATAATAATAATAATAATAATAATAATAATACTAATAGTAAAATAGATAATTAAAATAAAAATAATAAAGATATTATCAGTAAAATAATGATACTAATAAGGTAATAATACAAAGATTAAAATTAACAATTGATAATAATAATAATAATGATAACATTACTAATAGAGATAAAGATAATAAAAATAATAGTCAAAATAAGATACTAATGCTAATAATAATAAAATAATAATGATAATAAAAATATATTAAAAATAATAATGATAACAAAATAATAATAATAGTAATAACAAAAATAAATAAATAATAATAATAATAATAATAATAATGAAAATAATAAGAGGGGACCCTTTGTTCTGTTTGGCTAGAGCAAAAATAGGGTGTCTACAGCTGCCCCTCTTTGTAGGCTTGGTTGCTTCAATATAACGGTAGGAACTCTCCTATGTTTTTTGGTAGCAACAAGCCTACAAAGATAAAAGACACCTATTTTAGCCAAGCCATTCAACTCCCAATGGCTTTTCAAGCTAATCAAGAATTGTTTATTTCTACCAACCAGGGATGATCACTCGAGTGTAAGATTCTGAGTATTCAGGTGTAGAATCCTGAGTCTTTCAAAAATGGTTACTACATGGGAGAATGATCAATCGGGTGTAAGATCCCGATTATTCAGGTGTAGGGTTAATTCGCTCGAGATGATCAATCGGGTGTATGATCCCGATCTATAGTTTATGGAGGGTGACTCGCAATGGGTATAGGAACCCATGCTATAGTATGAGGACGATGTGCATCGGGTGTAGGAACCCGAGCGCCGAAAGATGTGCATCAAGTGTAGGATCTCAAGGGCTGCCCAGATGTAGGATTCTGAGAGTTTGATGGTTGCTTAAGTATGGGATCTCGAAGACTTCTCTGAGAGTCTGTTGATTGTTTGAGTGTAGGATCTCGAGGGCTTCTCATATGTAGGATTCTGAGAGTCTCCTGATTGCTCGAGTGTAAGATCTCAAGGACTTCTCAGATGTAAGATTCTAAGAGTCTGTTGATTGCTCGAGTGTAGGACCTCGAGGGCTTCTCAGATGTAGGATTCCGAGAGTCTCCTGATTGCTCGAGTGTAGGATCTCGAGGACTTCTCAGATGTAGGATTCCGAGAGTCTCCTGATTGCTCGAGTGTAGGATCTCGAGGACTTCTCAGATGTAGGATTCTAAGAGTCTGTTGATTGCTCGAGTGTAGGATCTCGAGGACTTCTCAAATGTAGGATTCCGAGAGTCTCCTGATTGCTTGAGTGTAGGATCTCGAGGACTTCTCAGATGTAGGATTCTGAGAGTATAATGATTGCTCAAGTGTAGGATTTCGAGGCCTTCTTAGATGTAGGATTCTAAGAGTTTTCTGATTGCTCGAGTGTAGTATCTCGAGGACTTCTCAGATGTAGGATTCTGAGAGTTTGTTGATTGCTCGAGTGCAGGATCTCGAGGATTTCTCAGATGTAGGATTCTAAGAGTCTGCTAACTATTCAATGGGAATTTTGAACCGATGGTTAATGATGACTCGGGTGTAGAATCCCGGTTCACAAGGTGAATTTTTGAATTGATGATGAATACTTGGGTATAGGATACCGAGAGCCAGATGAATTGTCAATTTGATGATGAATGCTCAGGTATTGGATCCCGAGAGCAAGACGAAATTTTGAATTGATGATAAATGCTCAGGTATAGGATCCCAAGAGTCATGCGACCTAATTTGGTCCTGAAGGCAGATGCCCCAGCTTCAAAATGAATGCTAAAATTTGGACTAGGGTCGATTGCCCCAGTTTGGAAGCGCAAGACTTGAATAAGACCTGGGCCAGTTGCCCCAGTCTCAAAGTAGATGGATCGATTGGTACCTGGGCCAGTTGTCCCAACCCTTTTTCTTCTTCTTCCTTCCCTTGTTGTTTTTTTTTTTTTAGATGAATCATGGATTGCTTAGACAAGGATGACAAGACAAGTGTGAATGAATGATGCTATGCAAGGTGTTTGATATGACACCAGAACATGGGGATATGCAGGCATGTTGCATGATATAATATGTATGCACTTTTCTGTATAATGCATGAAATGCATGACGATGTACAAACTTTCTTTTTCCAATGTGCCTATAATCAACCGATCAATCTCCAATCTTGCTTATGTTGCCTCTGACCTGGTTCCCTCGAAACTTGCCCCAACTGAATAGATTCATAACTGATCTTGGCCCAATTTTTCTTAATGGAGTTGGTCAACTCGGCTCAAATGAAACTTCATCACAGAATCTACCCAGTTGAATGGATTTATAACTGCTCTTGGCCCTATTTTTCTATTCATCCAATCTGATAAGAAGGTGGATGAATAAGTCCCACTGAAACTGAAACTTGCCCCAGATGAGTTTATCTGCCACTAATCTTGGCTTGGTTGTTAGATTCTTCTTGAATAAGCAGATCTCTAAAGCTCAACATGACATTTGCCCCAGTTAAACTGACTGATTCTCTGTGCATCGTATTTCCTCGATGGGGACCTCCTCTATAAGAAGCACACTAGTGGTTCCGAAACTCTTTGACTATCCATCCCCCATTTTTTTTTTCCTTTTTTTTTTTTTTTCTTTTTGGAAATGAGGAATGATTATGCAATTATGACATCAACTTGTGAAATCAAAAGGTCACCCACCCAAAAATAGATGTTTTACCATGTTCCAATGCTATTACAAGAAAAATTCATACAAATATCCAAAAGCCATATGATATTGATGTTAATTTACCAAACTGAATGGTTGATCTTTTCTTCGACTGTCCCAGCTTTATTGATGGCTCCCTTTCTTCTTTTGTTTCATTCTGCTGCGAAACCATTAGAAATTTCATTTGTTTAGTCAAGTTCAACTCATGTTTTGATCTCAAGATGGTCTTTATGACTCGGGACGAAACGTAGGCTAAGGGATACAGGTTTTCAGAATAAAATGGAAACTATGGCTCAAAACTACCACCCCAAATAATATTTTACGCCCCCAGTTTGAGTTGAGACGTTTTGCAAGATGTTGACCGAACTTGTTATTTAAACAAGCTGCCTACGTACCTTTTCAGAATCAGGTCATCACGTAGTTCAGATCTGTCATTGAGTCTGACAAATCATTTGAGACAACAGTTTATACCAATCTGGTCAGGTCTTCATTTGGACCGTAATGTAGGCTGGGGGGTTATAGGTTAAAGAAGAAAAAGGTTAAATAAGGCTCAAAATTGTCAATTTTATCAAGGGTAATTTTGTCAAAGATCACATATGTAATATGTCCTTATTTCTTTCTTTCCTTTTTTTTTTTTCTTCTTTCTCTTCCCTGCATATTCTTTTTTACTGCACTTTTGCTCTTCCTTTTGTGAAGGACTTTTTAGCATTTTATTTGGACATCCTTTGGGACTGATTTCTCTTAAACTGCCCCAGTGTGGGGTGTGATCCTTTAACGGGTTAATCAATAAATGAATTTTTCAGGCTCAAAAGGGCTTGCAAGAGATTTCTTCTTTAAGTTTCTTTTGGGTAGCAGAAAAATGGCCTGCCATCATTTCGATAGCCCATTGTTGTCTCATATGACTTGCCAAACGTTAGGAGACCCAACCCAGGTTAACTTTTTGGTGAACTGACTTTTAAGAAAAGACTAGTTTAACATTCAGGCTCAACTTGGTTAACAATTGATAAATCAATATTTGGTTCTTTTTAGGGATAACTGGTCGGCCAAAGATGGCCATCTATCATTTGATCAAAACATGAATAGTGAATTAACTTGAAATTCTTGGCACAGCACATATATTTTACTGAATTCCTTCGAGATTCTTTATTTCTTCACAACATCTGTCTTCATAGGGTGAGGAAAATTGTTTTATCTTCTTCTGATTCCATCTCCTGTGTTTGGTTTTCAAAATTAACATCACTTTTTGGCTTATGAATATTGGTATTATTATTTTCCTTATCTTTACACGGAACATCAGCAAACAAATTTTTGGTTAACTGAACTCAAGACACAAGTGATATGAGAAAATGCATAATTCAATTTATTGATGAAAGGGAAATTGTCCGAGACAATAGTGTCGACAGACTGCCAGAAGATAGGGAATGACATCATCACATGAAACAAACTAGATAATCAAAAACTTGCCCCTTGTGTACTTTTGCTCCCTTTGGCCTCCTTATGAGAACTCTAGGATCCATAACTTGACATATTCTTTTGCCTGACCTCGGCTCCCAGTCCTTCGTACAACATATTAACCATTTCTTTCCCCGTGATTGGGTAGGGGATCACTCTGGATTCTTGGCTGCTTATCATCGAAGACCAACCAACCGGCATCCCTCAACGACTGTACCTTGTGTTTAAATGTCCAACAGCGGTCAACGGTGTGACTTGGAGAATTGGAGTGATACGCGCACTTAGCATCCGGGTCATACCATTGTGGTAGGGGGTGTCGTACGGCTACTCCAGGAATTGTTGAAATGAGCCTTCTTTCGAGCAATTGGGGGAACAATTCCGAATAGGACATGGGAATTGGTTCCACCCTATTAGGACCATATCTCTGTGTCTGAACATTTTTCTGTGTGAGCGTAGGCCCATAGGGAACAATCTGAGACCCTGTGCCTGTATGCGCTATCTAGTTAACAAGATTTCTTCTAAACCCTTGGTTATGACCTCTTTGGTATTGTCGCCCTTGAATCATATGAGTTTCATCATCCTTCTTCCTATTTGTCCATTTCTTGTCCGAACCGGTTTCTCCGTCACTACTTCTGGTACACGCACAGAGAATTTTGTTTTATTTTTATTTACTTGTTTATTTATTTATTTTACATCTTTATTTGTTTTGGGAATATTTGAGACACTAACATTGTTACTGCCTTTTGCAGGCACATATACATGTTTATATATATATATATATATATATATATATATACATATACATGTAAAGCTTAATTTTTTTTTATATACATTTAATTGGGTTTATATATATACGTATATTGGTTTTATTTTAAGTCTTAAAGCTCAAGTTTTTATTTTTATTTTTTTTCTCTTTTCTCTTATTTGCATGTGGGTATGTATTAAAATAATATCTATTGTGGTATTTTGTGTGTGTATATTAATATAATACTCGTTGTAGCTTTTAGTTAAATATTTGCATATAGGCTATGTGTATGTATGTATATTAATACATTATTTGCTGTAATATTTAGCTAATGTTTATATCTAGACTATGTATGTGTGTATGTTGATATAATATTTGTTGTAGAATTTAGTTAATATAGGAGAGGGAAGCAGGGGACTCACCAAGGGGGTTCTCGTGTTGCAAGGATGGCCGGAGGAACCAGTGGCTGTGCGTGGTGTCGCCGGAGTGCAGCAGTCTGGCAGTGGTTGCTGGTGGGGTCTACGGAGTTGCAGCAGCAGAAGTAACAGGGCCGCTGGGGGTGGCCGGAGTTGAGCTTGGCTGGTGCAGAGGGTCGCCGGATTGTGACGAGTGGTGGCTGGGTGCTTCTATCGCCGGAGCTGCATAGAGGGTGGTGGTAGTTGTTGGTGATTGCTGGAGGTTGGGCTGTGATGATTCTGCCAGAGCTGCTGGTTATGGAGACGCTGCCGTGATCTGCAGAGGCTACTGTGGTGGGCTCTGTTCTACTATGGAGGGAGCCTCGGGTTGGCGGCAATGGTGTTGCCGGAGGCTAGAGACAGGCTCGGATGGAGGCTCGAGCGGAGGCTACAGGGAGATCTTGGCGGTGGTTGTACAGCGGGTTGGTGGCAGGTGTGGCTGGAATCGTAGCTGGAGGGGGCTCGGGTTGCCTGTGAGATGGAGATGGAGAAGAAAGGATGGAGGCTGGGAAGTTGGTGGCTCGCGGCTGTTTGCTATGCGCACCCTGTGTTCGTGCGCTGCCCCCGGCCCCCTTTGAAGAGAGGAAAGAGGTCCCTTATATAAAAAATTTTAGAAACCTAAAAAAACTTCCTTTTTCGATTTTCTTTTTCTTTTTCTCTTTCTACTTTAGCTATTATGGTAATAATGAAAATAGTAATACTAATAATAATAATTATAATAATAATATAAAGATCAATAAGGAAATAATAATAATAATAATAATAATAATACTAATAGTAAAATAGATAATTAAAATAAAAATAATAAAGATATTATCAATAAAATAATGATACTAATAAGGTAATAATACAAAGATTAAAATTAACAATTGATAATAATAATAATAATAATGATAACATTACTAATAAAGATAAAGATAATAAAAATAATAGTCAAAATAAGATACTAATGCTAATAATAATAAAATAATAATGATAATAAAAATATATTAAAAATAATAATGATAACAAAATAATAATAATAATAGTAATAACAAAAATAAATAAATAATAATAATAATAATAATAATGAAAATAATAAGAGGGGACCCCTTGTTCTGTTTGGCTAGGGCAAAAATAGGGTGTCTACAGCTGCCCCTCTTTGTAGGCTTGGTTGCTTCAATATAACGGTAGGAACTCTTCTATGTTTTTTGGTAGCAACAAGCCTACAAAGATAAAAGACACCTATTTTAGCCAAGCCATTCAACTCCCAATGGCTTTTCAAGTTAATCAAGAATTGTTTATTTCTGCCAACCAGGGATGATCACTCGAGTGTAAGATTCTGAGTATTCAGGTGTAGAATCCTGAGTCTTTCAAAAATGGTTACTACATGGGAGAATGATCAATCGGGTGTAAGATCCCGATTATTCAGGTGTAGGGTTAATTCGCTCGAGATGATCAATCGGGTGTATGATCCCGATCTATAGTTTATGGAGGGTGACTCGCACTGGGTATAGGAACCCATGCTATAGTATGAGGACGATGTGCATCGGGTGTAGGATCCCGAGCGCCGAAAGATGTGCATCAAGTGTAGGATCTCAAGGGCTGCCCAGATGTAGGATTCTGAGAGTTTGATGGTTGCTTGAGTATGGGATCTCGAAGACTTCTCTGAGAGTCTGTTGATTGTTTGAGTGTAGGATCTCGAGGGCTTCTTATATGTAGGATTCTGTGAGTCTCCTGATTGCTCGAGTGTAGGATCTCGAGGACTTCTCAGATGTAAGATTCTAAGAGTCTGTTGATTGCACGAGTGTAGGACCTCGAGGGCTTCTCAGATGTAGGATTCTGAGAGTCTCCTGATTGCTCGAGTGTAGGATCTTGAGGACTTCTCAGATGTAGGATTCCGAGAGTCTCCTGATTGCTCGAGTGTAGGATCTCGAGGACTTCTCAGATGTAGGATTCTAAGAGTCTGTTGATTGCTCGAGTGTAGGATCTCGAGGACTTCTCAAATGTAGGATTCCGAGAGTCACCTGATTGCTTAAGTGTAGGATCTCGAGGACTTCTCAGATGTAGGATTCTGAGAGTATAATGATTGCTCAAGTGTAGGATTTCGAGGCCTTCTTAGATGTAGGATTCTAAGAGTTTTCTGATTGCTCGAGTGTAGGATCTCGAGGACTTCTCAGATGTAGGATTCTAAGAGTTTGTTGATTGCTCGAGTGTAGGATCTCGAGGACTTCTCAGATGTAGGATTCTGAGAGTATAATGATTGCTCAAATGTAGGATCTCGAGGCCTTCTTAGATGTAGGATTCTAAGAGTTTTCTGATTGCTCGAGTGTAGGATCTCGAGGACTTCTCAGATGTAGGATTCTGAGAGTTTTCTGATTGCTCGAGTGTAGGATCTCGAGGACTTCTCAGATCTAGGATTTTGAGAGTTTGTTGATTGCTCGAGTGTAGGATCTCGAGGACTTCTGAGATGTAGGATTCTGAGAGTTTGCTAATTGCTCGAGTGTGGGATCTCGAGGACTTCTCAAATGTAGGATTCTGAGAGTTTTCTGGTTGCTCGAGTGTAGGATCTCAAGGACTTCTCAGATGTAGGATTCTGAGAGTTTGCTGATTGTTCGAGTGTAGGATCTTGAGGACTTCTCAGATGTAGGATTCTGAGAGTTTGTTGATTGCTCGAGTGTAGGATCTCGAGGATTTCTCAGATGTAGGATTCTAAGAGTCTGCTAACTATTCAATGGGAATTTTGAACCGATGGTTAATGATGACTCGGGTGTAGAATCCCGGTTCGCAAGGTGAATTTTTGAATTGATGATGAATACTTGGGTATAGGATACCGAGAGCCAGATGAATTGTCAATTTGATGATGAATGCTCAAGTATTGGATCCCGAGAGCAAGACGAAATTTTGAATTGATGATAAATGCTCAGGTATAGGATCCCAAGAGTCATGCGACCTAATTTGGTCCTGAAGGCAGATGCCCCAGCTTCAAAATGAATGCTAAAATTTGGACTAGGGTCGATTGCCCCAGTTTGGAAGCGCAAGACTTGAATAAGACCTGGGCCAGTTGCCCCAGTCTCAAGGTAGATGGATCGATTGGTACCTAGGCCAGTTGTCCCAACCCTTTTTCTTCTTCTTCCTTCCCTTGTTGTTTTTTTTTTTTTTTTAGATGAATCATGGATTGCTTAGACAAGGATGACAAGACAAGTGTGAATGAATGATGCTATGCAAGGTGTTTGATATGACACCAGAACATGGGGATATGCAGGCATGTTGCATGATATAATATGTATGCACTTTTCTGTGTAATGCATGAAATGCATGACGATGTATGAACTTTCTTTTTCCAATGTGCCTATAATCAACCGATCAATCTCCAATCTTGCTTATGTTGCCTCTGACCTGGTTCCCTCGAAACTTGCCCCAACTGAATAGATTCATAACTGATCTTGGCCCAATTTTTCTTAATGGAGTTGGTCAACTCGGCTCAAATGAAACTTCATCAAAGAATCTACCCAGTTGAATGGATTTATAACTGCTCTTGGCCCTATTTTCCTATTCATCCAATCTGATAAGAAGGTGCATGAATAAGTCCCACTGAAACTGAAACTTGCCCCAGATGAGTTTATCTGCCACTAATCATGGCTTGGTTGTTAGATTCTTCTTGAATAAGCAGATCTCTAAAGCTCGACATGACATTTGCCCCAGTTAAACTGACTGATTCTGTGTGCATCGTATTTCCTCGATGGGGACCTCCTCTATAAAAAGCACACTAGTGGTTCCGAAACTCTTTGACTATCCATCCCCCATTTTTTTTTTTTCCTTTTTTTTTTCTTTTTGGAAATGAGGAATGATTATGCAATTATGACATCAACTTGTGAAACCAAAAGGTCACCCACCCAAAAATAGATGTTTTACCATGTTCCAATGCTATTACAAGAAAAATTCATACAAATATCCAAAAGCCATATGATATTGATGTTAATTTACCAAACTGAATGGTTGATCTTTTCTTCGACTGTCCCAGCTTTATTGATGGCCCCCTCTCTTCTTTTGTTTCATTCTGCTGCGAAACCATTAGAAATTTCACTTGTTTAGTCAAGTTCTTGGACTTGAATTTACATTGAATTTAAATAAAATGTAATATCAAATTGTATTAAAATTTTTCCAAATCCATTCAAAATGTTCGAAATCTATGCTCTCGAATGCAACGTTACATTTTTCATTATTGATATTACTACCGTACAAATTATGTAATATGCATAATTATGAAATCTTTGTGAATTTTTTATATCATATAATTATTTTTCTTGATTATACTAAGCGCCAGCTCTCCACGATTTGTATACTAAATTTTTTTTAGTGACTCTTAATTTGTAGGATTCGTGGCTATCATAACATTAACACAATGCCATGCATGCTTGTACTACAGTCGTCAAATGCAACTTTTGACTATTTCTTTATAATTTTTATTGTTATTTGAACAAATAGAGTTTTTGTATTTTAATTTGAATTTGTACTAGTATTTGTATTTGAATTTTGAATATTTTTAAATAATTTTTTTATCTGAACATATGTTATTTATTCATTTTAATTGATTTTGTATTTAAATTCGAAATTTTGAATGATTTATAAATTTTGTAGTAATTATGGTTTCAGTTTATGTATTCAAAAATTTAATTATAGATTTTTATATAAAAATTGATGATTAAAAAATTAGTATTAAAGATTTTTTAATTTTTCTAATTATTAGTGAAGGATTCAAATTCGTCACTAGTACCCTACTATTAGTGACAGATTTGACTCCTTCACCAATAATAGGGTAGTAGTGATGAATTTGAATCCTTCACCAATGTTAGAGTATTAGTGACGAATCTATAATTCGTCACTAATACCCTGCTATAGTGACAAATTTGAATCCTTCGCAAATAACTTACTTTCAGTGACGAATCAGAATTTCGTGACCAATAACCCTTCTATTAGTGACGAATTTGAATCCTTCACAAATACCTTACTTTTAGTGACGAATTTCTGATTCGTCGCTAATACACAACTAGTAGTGACGAATTTCTAATTCGTCACTAATACCCCTACTATTAGTGACGAATTTGACAGTATTAGGGTTTTAGTGACAATTATAATCCGTCACTAATACTCCATTATAAGTGACGAAATTTTGAGTTTGTCACTAAAAGTTAGTAGTAACGGCACATATAGAAACTATTTTAAAACCATCACTAATACCCTGATTATTTGTAGTGATGGGTCGATAAGAGTGTGCATTGGCTACATATTTTCATATTTCCATAAGTTGGTCAAAATAGCGGGGATAGTGTAATCCTAAAACTAAGATGCCCAAAAGAATGTATGATACGAAGTGGGCAACAATTGGACTCCTATGTTCTGTGGAAATTATTTATTCTTCGAGAAGTGGGGTCATCACCATAACCCGAAACCAACCATGGGAACAAGATGTCATGGGCATCACATTGCCAAGTCTTCCGAAGGATCCTATGAATCAAATAACACCTAACAGAATCATCTGTAACAACTTACCTAGAAGAAAAATCATAATGATACTCGGATCTTTAGCAAACTGCTATCCAGAAGGAAAACTATACATGTTAGGACATGGAGCTTTATATTTTTGCTCTATCCTGTGCAACTCCTACTTGGCAATGGGACACTAATTTAACTGCTTAGGCATTGGCTCAGTTGGGATATAATTTGTATACCGACTAATGTGAAATCTTCAGTTGTTGTCTGCAATTGACTGTGGCTTTTGAAGCCATCTTCAGAATCTAACTCCAACTCTGTAATGAAATTCTTCATTCTACCATTTTTTCTCTAGCACAAATAAATGTCACCCTTTCCTTCTTGGTCCATTTCACATTAGATTTATGCTGCCAGATAATGTATGATCATTAATCATAGCTGACTAAATAACTTCATTTGTATCGTATTTTATACCAAAAAACTAAGATACGTGCTTATTGCATATTTGTCTAGTCATTGAAACAAGATCATGGTTGACTTGAAGTCAGTATACCAGGACTTAGACTTGCCATAATAACAATTCATGTTTTTCATTGAGGATATTTTTCCAATTATATTTTGATATTCAATGTTTACCAACATAGGTTAGAAGTTGAGTCTTAAAAACTATTTGAAGCAAGAAAAAATAAATAAATTTAGAAACCAATTTGGTAGGAAAATAAAAGTTTACCCTGATTTAAAAGGGTAAGCCAGTGCAATAGTTTGGCATTGAAAAGGAATTGGATGATTAGAATTGTAGGGAATGTTTTGAAGCTCACATAATTCTTACTCAAACGAATTACAAAGTTATGGTGAGAGTTTTGAAGTGCCTTTTATACAATTGATCTAACGGGTAAATGATTATACATCCTGGTCTGAGATGTCCCAGCAGGTATGGATCTTGAGGTTATGCATTAATCATTGGAAGTTGAATCAAATTACATTAAGAATTGGTATCGACTTATAGGGATTGGTAGATTATTTGATTAATTGGTAAATCCAAAAATTTTTGAAGAATGATTTGCAATTAAATTACCGCTAATTAAGATTTGAGAATTACACATCCTAAAGACAGAGTTGAGTACACGGTAAGATTGCTATAAGTTTCCGGTGTTACCAATTGGGGTTACTAATGCACCTTGCATTTTCATGGATATGATGAATCAAGTAATTCAACCACACTTAAATCAATTTATTATAATTTTTATGGATGACTTTTGGGGCATTCAAAGATTTAAGAAGAGTATGAACAACAATTGTTGTTAATTTTACAAACATTATGAGAGCATTAGTTATATGCTAAACAGGAAATGTTGGTGTTAGATCTTTGGAAGACTGGAGATGGGAATTGAAGTTGTTGAGTGTTGGTGCTGAAGTAAGGTGTATTAGGATAGGATGTATAATCCATCGACTTATGTTAGTTACCAGTTCTAATTGAGTGGCTTACAAGATTAACTCAAAACTTGTTAGGTTAATGATGGATTTTACTGGGGTTGTATTCAACAAATTTGGAGGACGAAATTCTTTTAAGGAGGGAAGAATGTAGTAACCCAAAAACAATATATTAAAATAATAATATTATTATTAATCTTTAATTAATTAAACATTATTAAATTAATTATTGAAATAAACAAATAAAAGGAATAGTATGGAAAAAAAGAAAATAATAATAATAATATATTAATTAATTAATTAAACAAATAAAAAGGATAGTACTCTAATGAATAAAAAAAAAAAGAAACTAATAAGGAATAAGGATATATATATATATATATATATATATATATATATATATAATTTTATTTTATATATATAACAAATTCCTTGCTGAAGAATCAGCAAGGAATTGGATTGAAAATTTAACAGAGGCGCCCCTCTCAGTGGCGTCAATTTTTTTGTTTCTCTCTCTCTTTCTACTTTGTCACCCCCTCCATTCCTCCTTCCTTCTCTCCTCAATTTTTTGGCAAATATTCGACCGATCGAAAAACCAAAGATACTACTGAGTTCCTACCTCCACCACCGACATTTCTACTAGAGCAGATTTGTCGTGGGAGCGACGTAGGCCCCACTCATGGGGAAATGTGTACTCCCTCTCTTTCCTCAATTTCTCCTTGCATCTTTGGCTAAACCGATGATTGGGCAACACCACTACTAGAAATGCTTGCGAAAATACTGTAATTGTTTATGAAATGTAGGAGTTTGAAATAATGGCTAGTGGTCGGGTATTGTTTGATTTACCAAGGGCCAAGGTTATTATTTGATGGCCGAGAGCCGAGTTTTAATTGACGGCTATACGCCAGGTTGTATTTTGTGGTCAGGGGCAGGTTTTTGGAATAACAAGAAATATGAGTTTGATGATTTTCTAGGAAATTCAATGTTTTACTAGGAATTTGTATATATGCAATTGCAAGATTTTGAGGTTGGTAGGCCGAGGGCTTGAGGGTTGAATTGGAGGCAAGCCTCCCAGTCAGATAGGTAAGGGAAATAAGCTATGCTAACTGATTTAGAAATACTTACCAGTAAAGATATGATATATGATTATGGGTGTTTTCATAGTAAGAAAGTTACGTAGTTATATAGATTTCAGTATATGTATTTTGTTTAACTAATTGTGTGGCACGAGAAATTTATCAATATAGTGTAGAATTTATACAGCTTTCATATTATCAGAATTTATGTAATTATACATAGTTAAAATATTCATTTTTCTCAGAACCATGATTATACAGTTCATACAGAAAGCACGATATTCAGTATTGGCCAGAATTATGATTTATACAGATTATGATTTTACAGCTTATACAGAAATATGAAATTCAGTTTTAGTAAACCATGATATTTAGATTACAGAACCATAACATTTAGATATATCAGTTCATTCAGATCAGTTTACTACATCATTATGGTTATTTTAGTTAAACAAAATCATGGTTAATCAGTAATATAGATATATCAGTTTTATATATAGATATAGTATTAGACCCTGATGGACCAAATCAGTTTTCATAGTATGGTACGGTTGCTAATTCAGTGCAGAGTGCAACCACATATCTCAGATAGTATGTGGACTTTCAGTAGTTGATCATGCCTTTATTGTAGACAGGCTCCCCGTCAGTTAGGGTTGAGGTGGCTGATCTGACTATCGGAGTTCAGTTGACTTATACTGGTCAGCCAACCAGTGTTAAGTCCCGCTTACGGGCTGCACAACCCTTTCATGAGGGGTTAATTCATGACTTTCAGTTATCCATCTAGGGAAGTTTTCTCAAATATTATTATATATCTAGATTTATGGAAACCGTAGTCATACCTATAGATATTAAAAGTACTTTGAATAGAATATTCAGGAAAACAGTTTATGTTAAGCAACATAAGTGTGAGTTATACTATGTTTTATTTATATGTGTTTTCTCAGACTCAGTTGTTTGCAGCATATAGTACTTTTAAATCAGATATTACAGTTATGCAAATTCATCTGCCACACACTGGTAATAGCATATTTTGTTTTACTGAGAGTTGTCTCATCCTAGTAACTTATTACTTTTTAGGTGAACCAGATAGGCGAGCAAATCAGGTTCGGAGGTAGAGGGACTACAATACTGCTTGTCTATAGGGTGAGTATTTTTGGGAAAGATGCATTTTTGAATGATCCCTAGGAGATTAGATGGATGAATTTTTGGAATGTTCATATTGTATGTATATTTTGGGAATACTAAAACTCTGGTATTGTAAATGTGGAAGTATACCTTTTTGTTTACCACTGCATAGGAAATTTTATGGATGTTTAGGCTTCTCGGTCCCCACTTGAATCGAGATGACGTTATAGATTTTATTTAGGGTAAGTAGTATAATTTTATGATATATATATATATATATATATATAAAATTGTGTCGTTACAATCTTGGTTCTCTAAGAAACAAAACTCTATAACCTATCTACTGTTGAAGCTGAGTATGTGACAGCAGGGAGTTGTTGTGCATAAACACTCTATATGAAGCAATAGTTAAAGGACTATAATCTAGAATATTCTGCCATACTAATAAAGTGTGATAATACAAATGCTATAAACATTTCTAAAAATCCAATATCAAACTCAAGAACCAAGCATATAGACATTAGACATCATTTTCTAAGAGATCATGGGCAGAAAGAAGATATCATACTAAAATTTGTAAATACAAGTGATCAATGGGAGGATATTTTTACCAAACCTATTTCAGAAGAAAGGTTTATATCAATAAGAAGAGAACTTCGCCTATTACACAATAAGGAAATGGTTTAGAAAGAATACAAGAAGAGAAAAGAAGAAAAATTGAAATTTTTGGGAAGTCAGGTGACTGAGTTCAGTGATCCCAGTCAACTGACAGGCCACTAACTTGCGGGAATTTAGTTACTCTGTTGGTTAGGCGACTGATTTTAGAGACCCAGTCGACTAGATCATTGGAGCTTTATATATTTTAAGCATGAAACCCTAATTTCTTTCATTCCAATCAACAGGAATTGGTTCCTCAACTCACCCAAATTCATTTTCTTTCATTCCCCTTGCTTTTAAATCCAAAATCTTTCATTGAAAGAGTGGAAATCATCTTCCCATGTCTTCAACATAATTTCTAGGGCTTTCGATTCATTCATCAAAATGCCATGAACCAAATGCGCAACAAATCGAGGTTCTACCCTCGGACAAGAAAAATACAACATTGATCAATGGCTTGTTACTCCTAACACCAAACAACAATATAGGATTCATCATCAAGCAACCAATCCAATACCCAGTAAGATCATCGAAACAACTTTCTTTGTGGCATATTTTTTGAATATACTACCAATGCTTAGGGCAATAGGTTAGGAAAATTCTATGGTTTATCAAGCAAAAGGCCTATACCCAAATCTCATTAAGATATTTTATGTGAATATGGTTCAAAGTCAAACGACACTCACTACTGAAGTCAAAGGACAAAGAATAGTATTAACACCACAAACCTTGGCCCCCATTCTTCATATTGACCAAGGTGATTTTGAGTGTCCTGCATTCTCACGTATTTTGATCATGGACCAAGGATTCACCCTCGAGTAATTTTTACCGTTAATTATAGTTGAAGGACCAGAACAATTTAGGACTCCTCCTAAGTATACACAGGTCGGCTCACACAATTACATGTCATATGTGGACTGCTTTATTATGTGGTGCCTTTTGAAAGGGAGGAAACTTGACTTGTCATGTTTGATTCTGAAATGGATGTGGAAAAGATTGAAAGCAAGATGGGTTACTCTTCCATATGGAGGCATCCTTAGTATTATGTTTTCTCATCTTAGTATCATCAGTCCAAATGAGTTGTTCATAAAGAGAACTCGATATGATCTTTTCAACTCTAGAACTCTAAAACAAATGGGATATAAGAAACATGAGCAAGGTTGGTTTCTAAGAGGTAGAAGACCACCTAGGCCAGCTTCTGAGTAAACTCTACCTCCTAATCAGCGGCCAGAACCTCATATTGATTCTCCTTCATGGTTCATACCATTTCATCATCAGTTTACTACTTTTAGTAGTGATGTACGCTTAGGACTTCAATCTCTTAAGGAAAGTAATACCTCACTTCAGTCTAGTATCTCCTCAATTGATCAAAGACTTGGTCATTTGGAACAATATCAGGCTAGTTCCTCAAAGTCTCCTAGTGATTAGTCTTCATACTTGCACGAAAATCAACCTCAAATGAATTAATGCGTGTTAAAATACCAAACAATTTGTGTGCAGGTCAACCCTCGTGTGTGGATAAGAAAGGGTCTTTATTCAACATTGTGTCCAGGAAATGTCCTTCTTTACGAACTAACGTGTGATGGGAAGTTATTGGAATAATTACCTGCAGTACTTCAGAAGCATTAACATTAGAGGTTTTACCTGATTCTTTGAAAATTATATGCTCACCAGACTGGTCACCCTCTTTATCGGGTGTACATATCATCATACCACTGCAAGAGTCTGCCTCCACATTAAGCTCCTTAATATCTGATTCAAGCGGGAGTGACAGTTTCACGATTTCTGAGCTCGGAGTATGAGGTACCACAAGTTTGTACTTCGTATGAGTATCAGTCTCCTCATCAACTAACTGCTCTGCTTCTGGTCCCGTTTCCTCTAATTTTTCTTTGACCTCTTCTAGTTCAGCCATGACTTCTAGTGCTAGGACAACTGGTTGTCCGACGATGAGCATCTCAGGTTGGGGAAATTCTTTCTCATTTCTCGAAGTAGTCGTGGTCTCTGCTGTCTCAAGAGAAACTTTGTGTATTTGTTGGTGTAACTGCTGGTACTCTTGAGGACTAGGCTGAGGTTCCATGGGCAATTCTTCGTTTTCTAAGATGTCCAACTGCGTGCTTATCGCATTATGGTATCCCGTAATTCATTATTATGATCGACTTGAGTTTGCATGAATTGTTGGATCATGTTTGCCATCTGTGTTATGCTATCCTCGAAAACGTCTGACGACGTACAGTTCGGAGAGATCTGTTGTGGCTGATATTGAGGCGGAGGGTTGTTTGGGCAGTTTGGTGGCTCGTATACATCACCACCACTAATTGTGCTGGTAGGGTGCGCAGTCATGGGTGCCTAAGTGCATCGTGTGTTGCATTGTGGGACATTGTTAGCTAAGTAATTAAAGAATGATAATACTTGATTTGGATCCTCGCTGACAGGTTCTTCAGTAGACATGGTCTGGACAAAGTTCCTACAATCAGGGGTAAGAGCAGTATAAAAATAATCAGCTAACCTCCATGAATCAAACCCGTGATGTGGACAAGTGCGTAGTAGATCCTTGAATCACTCCCAGTAAGCCCCAAATGTCTCATCATCATGTTGCACAAAATTAAGAATCCGTTCCTGCAAAAATTAAGTTTTCTATGAGGGACAAAACACATGCAGGAATTCACACTCCATATCAGACCAATTAGTGATAGAATGAGGTCTCATAGAATGAAACCAAATCAGTGCCCTATCCTGCAAAGTAGCAAGAAATAAATTCAGTCTAGTAGATTCGTCAGCTCTAGCATGAGAGAAAAACATGTTGCAGGTTAACTCAAACTCTGCTAGGTGCTGATAAGGGCACTCAGATTCTGACGTGTAGAACTCGAGTAGCAATGACGTCCTCCCGCGCTGCATCATGAAATTAAACTCGTCATAAGGCAAAACAGTGGAAGAGGATGCAGTGGCATATTAAAACTGCAAAAAATCCATTATCGTGCGCGGTGCAGGTACAGCCATTTTTCAAAACTCAAAATTTTTTCTGTTTTTGTTTTATGCTTTTTTTTTTCTTTTTCATAAAACTAATAAAAATGACGGAAAAAACACAAAATTGAGACTAAGAACAACATTCCCCGGCAACGGCGCCAAAAACTTGACTCACTCGAAAAATGAGCAGTTCGGAAGCTATCCCAAGTACAGGAGTTCTGTCGTGTAATATTAAACCCAAGGGCTAGATCGTATCCTCAGGGAATGCATTTAATCTCAAATTTAATGTTCTTCCAATCAAAATTAAATTGCATTGAACTTGGTTCAGATTCAGAGTTTTCAAGGTTGTTCAATTTTACTTCTGACGAATTAAATGGCACGTAATTTAAAAACCCTAACACTAGCATTTATTAAATAAAACAGTAAGAATGAAAACCCTAGCCTACCTAAGGAAACACTGAAACATGTATTAATTAAAAATGGCAACTTTGAGCATGGAATTAAAACATGTAATGGAAACTCAATCAAACACACACACATGCAATAAAAACCAAACCTTTAACAAAACTATGAAATTGAAGTAAGGACCATAATTTAAATGCAAACACGAACTCAATAAGAATTTAAAATATGCAAACAATAATGGAACACAATAAAAATGAAACTTTGGTAAGACTAACCCTAGACTAATTAAACTTCAATCAAGAATTAAAAGGTAACTACTTTAATTTCTAAGAGAAAGACAAGTAGATAAGTAAATGAATACTATAGTAAAAATAAAGAACCTAATTTCATTACCATAAAAACTCTCACTTTAATAAAAATCCTAAAGGTAGTCAAGTACAATTGCAATTTAAACTATTGTTCAAGCAAATAGTAATAGGACTAAAGAAACTAAAAAAAACTAAAAGAAAGGAAAAGAGAAAGAAACAAATTAAATAAAAAGATAGAGAGAGAGAGAGAGAGAGAGAGAGAGAGAGAGAGAGAGAGAGAGAGAGAGCATGGGTCTGTTCTGTCGTGGAGGAGCTTGAGCAGCTGGTGTCGCAGCTTTAGCCTGGTGTTGGCAGGAATGTGGAGTCGTGGCTAAAGCAGAAGCTAAGGAGCAGCTGGTGCTCTTGTTGTTGGAGGGCTGTGTCTGGGAGGCTGGGCTGTGCAGCGGCTTGGTAGAGTCTCTGGAACTGGAAGGAGGCCGCAAGGATGGAGGTCTGCTATGGTGGCTGGCCGAGCAGAGGCTTGCTGGAGTTGAACTGAGATCTTCTTAGCTCAGGTTGCTGTAGATAGCAGCTTGGCAATTTGGTGTGGGAGTTTCTCTGCTGTGTTGGAGCTCTGCTGAGATGATAGAGCTTGTGGCTGAGAGTCTGTGGTGGTGCTGGCAGTAGGGGGTTGGACGGAGTTGAAAATAGAGAGAGAGTGAGAGAGTGAATACCGAGGGAGAGATTGAGGGAGAGAAGAGAAGAACTAAGGGAGAGATAAGAAAAGCTGAGGGAGAGATCAGAGAGGCAGCAAGGAGCAGAGAAGAGAAGCCAAGAAAAGAATAAAGAAAGGGAAAGAAGGAGAACAAAGAAAGAAGAGGGTTAGGGAAGGGGAGGAAAGGTTGCTGGAAGAAATAGAGAAGAGAGACAAGAGAAAACAGAGTGAGAGAGGAAGAAAGAAAAGAAAACAAATCCAAACGAGAGATAAAAGGCTAAAAGGTAGAGGGTACGGAGGCACCCGCACACCGGGGAGAAGAAGAAGAAGAAGATGATGTTAAATAGGGGAAGAGGGAACCACAGCTGCCCTAGACCTGTGAAGCCATCAAGCTGACCCGGTTATCCAATCCGACTCGAATTGTTATATTTTTTTTCATTTTTTTCATTCTCTATTCATCACAAATCTGACTCTTCTGGATCCCGTTTCTCACAAAACTCAAAACACAAAAGTTGTAGATAATCTTTTCCTCTTTCTCTAAAAATTTGAATCGTCTCGATTGGAGTTTGGACGGAAAAGTTATGCATGAAATACGAACAGGTGTCGGTTTTGGTTTCCGAGATTTTTCTTGCAACAAAAAATTACCAAAACTTCATAAATAATGCAATAAAGTTCAAGAATGATGATTTTTGGCATTTTATTAAAATATTGGACAATTTTGGACATTAATTAAAAATATAAACCGTAAAGCCCGGGTTAAGATGCCCAATTATGTAGTTTTGACGCGTAATCATGCTCATATAAAATACATGGATTAGATATTAAATGAACTAAAAATTAATTTGACTTTGGGATTGCGAAAATGAAAAGGAGTACGTTGATTGACCAATACTAATTGCAGAAACTGTCACGAAGTACGTTGAATGATTAATACCCAAGATTCATTAATTAATTGAAAGTTTGTTTAAATTCTGAGTTTTGGAAGAGTGATTCGAAATTTCTATTGTGCTTCATATTGAGAAATCAAGTCTGTTAATACAGGGCATTTATCACATACATACTTAAACTCTACTTTGACTTACTAAATTGCTAAATCTTGGAAGCATTCCTAGAATTATTCTTTATTGTGAATCTTGTCTTGAATATCTTGGTTGGTTGAATTAAATTGCTGAAAGAAGTATTCAAACTAGAATCCTCATTCATAAAGGTTTATAGCTAAATTAATTTTCCGCTTTACTTGTGATTGTAAAC
Organism: Malania oleifera; assembly: GCF_029873635.1. Classification (NCBI taxonomy): domain Eukaryota; kingdom Viridiplantae; phylum Streptophyta; class Magnoliopsida; order Santalales; family Ximeniaceae; genus Malania; species Malania oleifera. Next base: position 24,108,593 of record NC_080422.1, read on the forward strand.
CAACTTTGTATGTGTCTCTGCTAAAACCAAAAAAGAATTAAGAAATAATTAATTAAAAAAGGTAAAAAGAATTTCTAAAATCTCAATTCACCCCCCTCTTGGGAGTTCACCTTACTTTTCACATATCATGGTGTAAATGATTCATAATATCAACTATAAGGGAAGAGTTAGAAAAACCTTAGTTGAATTGTTAAATGAAAGGTAATAAATACTTAAGGTCAAAAATGTAAAAGCACATATGCTGCTCTTTAAATAAACTTGAGATTTGGAAGATTGAGTTAAAAGAGTCCTAGTATTGTTGTAGATCCTAAGTTATTTTGAGACCCTGTTGTTTAATCAAACATTCATTGAAGATTCAAAGTAAAAATCTGTAGTTCAGCTGGTTAAGAATTGAATAAATCAATAGGATACATACTTAAGTAAGTACAAGTGCAAGTACAAATAAGTTTCGTTTAAATGCACCTAAGTAGTCTTTATGAGATTATATAAGTTTGTAATAGCTTAATAGCTTCAACTCAATGATTATATCAGAAGCAACTACTAAAAATTTATAAAGTTCACAAAACCACAACTTAGACAAGAGTAGTGATCAAGATTGAAATAAAATATGAAAATCTTAAAGAATAAGTGTCTAAGCTTATTTGATAACTATTATATTGAATCAAATGAATATAAAACATGGCATTGTTGGCCATAATCAATGGATGGATTGTCCAAGGCTTATCTTTGAAATCAAAGAGGTCATATTGAAAGTAAGGTGTACTCCCAAGAGGGGGGTGAATTGGGATTTAAAAATTTCTTTACGAACTCTTTTTATAAGTTCCTTTAGTTAATTTTGAATCCCATCCATCTTTTTTTTTTTTAATTGTCACACACAAACACAATGATCAAGAATCCTTTGAACTTTAACAAAAAATTATGCCAAGTTCAACATTTAAGACCAGCTTAGTTAAATTCTTAGATTTTCTCTAATATTCAAACTCAGAATCAATGAATAAATATGAGATCAAGACTTATTTTTAGATTGACAAATAGCTAAGTTTCAGCTTTAATATTCAGTTTCAAGCTCAAAATCTTTTCACAAAATTAATCTCATCTTTACTTTTCAGATTATAGAAGAACTGAATTTCTCAAGATTTATGTCAGCTAAGCAATTAAAACAATTCAGATTTCAGAGTTGTATCAAAAACTCAATCAAGCAATCAATAAATTAATGAACTTTGATATTTATCAATGAACATAGTCCCTTTAGTCAAGGTTTCCACAATTCTCAATGAAAAATTAATTTCCAGCAATTTAGAAAACATCCACGCAATTTATATATGTAGAAAATTAAAGGGAGTAGGGTAAGAAATGTGACACCGTATTTTTACAAGGTTTGGTTCAAGACCTACGTCCTTGCGTCAAGTAAACTGCTATGAGGATTTCCCTTCCCAACCTTTTTGATTAGGCCAAAGTTACAACCTCTCTAATTAGAATCCCTTCTCATTAGTCCAATGATCCAATCCCTTGAACCATAAAAAAGTCTCCCTAGCAAGAATCCCCTTTTGCTAGTCCAACGACTCAATATCCTGAACCGTCAAAAATCAACAAGAAACGATTTGGTGTACAATGACACTCTTAAAAGAGTTGATTAGTACAACTGAATGCACAATAAATATACTTCAATTAAATATCAATATAAAAAGAAATGAAGTTCATAAACTTATCACTGGGTTCTTTTTTAAATTTAAATTTCTCAATAATTGAGCAATGAACCATGTGATTTGATCAGTAAGAACTTCAGCAATGTATTTGCAATGAGGTTTCGAAGAGTATGAATAATAGAGCTTGATTGCTGATTGTAATTGTTGGTGTATGAAATCTTTAGGTTTTCCCATGTATTTATAGATGGAAAAAGCTTCTATTTCGTGTTCCCCAAGTTACTTTGAGTATTTTCCAAATTATTACAAAATTTGGGGTCCAAGTAATCAAATTTGGAAACTTTTCTTCACTATTTAAATTTGACCGTTATGAAGTTCAGTCGACTAGACTATCGAGGTTAGTCGCATGATCTTTTAAAATCCAGCAAAATTTCAAAGTTAGAATGGGGTCAGTCGTGTGAACTCATAGGGTCAGTCAACTAGGCCTATTCTGTCTCCCTATTTTATTTTAGCATAAAAAGGTTCGTCGCCTAACCAGAACAGGTCAGTCGCCTAATCGTGGAACAACATATGCTTTTAAAATTTTGTTTCCAAAAACTTTTGTTAACTTTTGTACTTGGCATATTGCTTTGAGACTTTCTAAAATATTTTTTGGGGTTTTCAAAATTTGGTCTCTAAGTCAATAATGAAATCTAAGAGCTTCAATGCATCCATATCAACATTAAATGAAGTACTTACATAAGACTTCTTAAGACTTAAAACATTCTAAGCACTGAGTCTTCATGCTTGTCTTTCTTTGAGTCCATCTTGTCTTCAAGCTTTAATATACTTTAGCTTCATCAAATTTTTCTATCTTTGAATCCAAGCTTTAAATATACTTTAAGCTTCATCAAATTTTTCTATCTTTGAATCCAAACTTTAAATATACTTTAAGCTTTCCTTTGACCATCTATCTTTGGAGTATAAACTTTCAATAAAGCTTGTAAGTACTTGATCTTGACTTTATATACTTGATTCCTAAAACATTGATGAGTCACTAAAATGCATGATTTTAGACCCTCATTTATCTTTTTAAATCCTTATTTTACTATGTATTTGCCCAGAGTTATTATTGTTCAGAGTTATGTAAGGTTTGTTTGTCTTTTCAGAAAAAACAGGTGAAAACCATGGATTTAGGAATTACAAGAAACCAAGGAGGATTTGGAGGACTCAAAGCTCAAATCAGATGCCCAGCCAATCTCTTGAAGCTTCATATCATCAAGGGAAAAAAGGACGATGCTCGACCATGTTGTGCGACTAGCAGCATAAGGGGCGACTAAGTCCTTACTTGCAGACTCCAAGGTTCACACTGGGATCAAAATGCTGCAAGGTTCGACCAAGTCCTCGACCAAGTAACTCTACAGGGCGACCACATCGAGATACTGAGCCAAAACGGAGATCAAAATTACCGAGAGCCTCGACGAGGTGTTTGACTAAGAGACCTTGAGGGGCGACTATGTCGAGTTCCCGAGATTTCCTGGAGATCGAGATCCTGCAAATCTCAACCATCAACTTGACTCGCAAGACCCTGGGGCATGATGCAATCGAAGACATTGAAGATTCGAATTCCTAATTTCACACGAGTCTCAACCAAGGCGCGCCCAAGAATGACATAGGGGCGACTTGGTCAACCGCAATGATCTTTTGTGCGAGATTTGCTACAAACTTTCCTAAAATGTAAAACAAACCTTGTAAACCCTAAAGCCTATAAGTTTTTGCTATGAACACGAGCTCTGGGTTCCTCTTTGGCCTCTCTTAGGTTAGTGACAAACTTAAGATGTCATTAAGAGCCATTGTAGATTAATTATATTAGGTTTTCAATTCCGATTTTGGTGCGTATTTGAAGTGTCCGATGGCCTGTGACCACCGGCGGCATTCATGTGCTCTTTGTGTATATTACATGATCTTCTTTTCTACTTCCTGGCATTAGTGAAAGATGTGATTAATGCAACGGGATAATCTTTTTACATGCTTTCATTTTACTTTCTTTTATTTACAACTTTCCTTCACTAGTTTCATTTATGGTTTAGATTGTGATGACATTTAGTGACAAGATTAGCACCTTTAGTGCTTCAGTCAAGTACACATATTAGGCTACAGTCTTCCATAAAGGTTCTCGTGATCATTTGTGATAGAGTATACTCCGATTCTCAACCACTCTCTAGATAGCTGGTGCACCCTTGCTATGCCATCGAATGACTCCTTGGATTGTTTAGCCAGGTGTCGGTTAGTTTAGTATGGTAAACTCATTGAATTTAGAGTACGCAGAACAACATCCTACACTATACTCATGTCTAAACACAGCTATGTAGGAGTATGGTTAACTTAGATTTACTTGCTTTCTTTTACATGCTTTCCAGTAGATTGTTAGATTTCACTCATTGAAAAATACCACATTTTTAATTCTCTTTTATATAAGGTTGTAGTAAACTAATTTGGAAGTAGCTTAATAACTACGCTTCAATTCTTTGAGGATCAAAACCCGACTTCCCCACTTTCTATAGAACTTGGGATTGTTAGGTAGTATAAATTTAATTTTTGGTAATTAAGGACCCAAGCCTTGACATGCCCACCAAATTTTGGCGTCGTTGCTGAGGACTTGGCTACAGTTATAAGCCAACTTCCACTTTAGAGTATTGTTGAAATGTGTTTTTTTTTTTTTGCTCTCCTTTTATTTTTTATATTTCTTTATTTATTTTCATTTTTTCTTGTTATCCCTAAAGTCTTGAATCCTTGTGCTTTAACTGTGCATGTTTGGTTTGCGCTCTTAAGATCCTGGGATAGTTCCTATAGATCTCAAGATTGAAAGATCCTATAGGTCTGTTAGGAAACTTGTCTCCAATCGAGAGATCACTAAGTAGTCTAAGCCAAAAGTTATGGCCGATCGAAACCCATCGGTTCTCGCTGATCAATTCCCGGAACCCCAAGCTCCCCACCTACCTATGGTGGGAGAGCAACCACTTAGGGACTACTTTGTGCCTAATGCAGACACCTTGTCATCCTACATCCGGTTCTCAGATGTTCAGGTAGCTCTATTCAAGATTAAGACTTCATTCATATCAATGCTGCCTAACTTTCATGGGAACCCCACTGAAAATCCACATCAGCATCTAGATGATTTCTTGTAGATTTGGTCCACCATCCGTATACCTAATTTTAGAGGAGGCCAAAAACTTGACTCACTCGAAAAATGAGCAGCTTGAAAGCTATCCCAATTATAGGAGTTACATCGTGTAATATTAAGCTCAAGGGCTAGATCGTCTCCTCAGGGAATGCGTTTTAATCTCAATTTCACGTTTGTCCAATCGAAAACAAAAATGCACTGAACTCGGTTCAGATTCGGGTTTTCAAGATTGTAGAAACTTAAATGAAAACACAAATTAAAGTCCTAAAACAAGCACGCACGGAATTAAATAACCATAATAAAAACCCTAATCTACTTAAGGAAACACTAGAGCATACTAACTAAAAATGGAAACCTTAAACATGGAATTAAAAATACGCAACCACAATCACAATTTAAACACGAAACAAACAAAACTCTAAACCTAGCATGCAATGAAATTGAGAGCAAAAACGAAAACTCTAATCTACTCAAGGAAACATTGGGACACGCGTTAATTAAAAATGGCAACCTAGAACATGGAATTAAAAACACACAATGGAAACTAAACTAGACACATACTAAAAAAAACCGAACCTACTAAAAATCGAACCTTTAGCACAATTAAGAGATCAAATCAAGACTCACAATTTAAATGTAAACATGAACTCAACGGAAATTTAAAAGACATAAACAATAATGGAACACAATAAAAACACAACCTTTACTAATCATAGACCCTAACTAAATCGAATTTCGACAAAAAAAAAATATCTGAATTTAATTAAGAATGCTAAATTAAAATAACTATCAATTAGATAAACAAAGAGATTAATTTAACAATAATGAAATACTCAACATTACTCAACTTAAACAAAAAGAAAGAAAACTCCAATAACATTAAAAAAAACTAAAATTTCTTTAATATTCCAAGATTCAAAGAAAAGTAAATAAAAAAAAGAAAGAAAGGAAAAGAGAGAGAGAGAGAAACACATCCACAGAGCCGTGAAGTTGCTGCGGTGCTGGAGAAGTTGCTGCTGCACTTTGGTGGTCCTGCTATGGAGTTGGCTAGTGTTCTGCTGTGCTTGGGAACTGCTGAAGATGGTGGAGGAGGCTGGCCGTACTGCAAGAGGGCAGAGGAGGCTCACTCGAAAAATGAGCAGCTCGAAAGCTATCCCAAGTATAGGAGTTCTTTCGTGTAATATTAAGCCCAAGGGCTAGATCGTCTCCTCAGGGAATGCGTTTTAATCTCAGATTTTACTTTCTTCCAATCGAAATTAAAAAGGTACTGAACTCAGTTCAGATTTGGGTTTTCAAGATTGTGGAGACTTAAATGAAAACACAAATTAAAGTCCTAAAACTATCACGCACGGAATTAAATAACAATAATGAAAACCCTAGTCTACTTAAGGAAACACTAGATCATACTAACTAAAAATGGAAACTTTAAACATGGAATTAAAATAACAATAATGAAAACCCTAGTCTACTTAAGGAAACACTGGGATACGCGTTAATTAAAAATGGCAACCTAGAACATGGAATTAAAAACACACAATGGCAACTAAACTAGACACATACTAAAAAAAAACCGAACCTACTAAAAATCGAACCTTTAGCACAATTAAGAGATCAAATCAAGACTCACAATTTAAATGCAAACATGAATTCAACGAAAATTTAAAAAACGTAAACAATAACGGAACACAATAAAAACACAACCTTTACTAATCATAGACCCTAACTAAATCGAATTTCGACAAAAAAAAAATATCTGAATTTAATTAAGAATGCTAAATTAAAATAACTATCAATTAGATAAACAAAGAGATTAATTTAATAATAATGAAATACCCAACATTACTCAACTTAAACAAAAAGAAAGAAAACTCCAATAACATTAAAAAAAAAAACTAAACTTTCTTCAATATTCCAAGATTCAAAAAAAAGTAAATAAAAGAAAGAAAGAAAGGAAAAGAGAGAGAGAGAAACAAATCCACGGAGCCGTGGTAGTAGCTGCGGCTGTGTGTGGGTTGGTTTGCGGCTGTGGCATGGAGCAAGGAACAACGGGAGAGTGGCTCACGGATCTGCTGGTGCTGTTGGCGGCCGCCGGAGAGAGCAACAAAGTGCAGCAGGAGCTTTTTGTGCTGCGGCAACAATGGACAAAAGAGGTTTGAGCGAGAGAGAGAGGGATAAAGAGAAGGAGAACGGAGAATAGAGAAAAGAGAAAGAGAGCAAAGTAGAATTTAAAAGAACAAAAAAAAACAAACTAAAGAAGAAGAAGAAGAAGAAGAAGGAGAAGAAGAAGGATAATAGGAGAATGGGGAAGAGGAGAATTGGGAGCCCTGGGGGCTGCCTATGCAGGAAGAGGAAGAGAAGGGTTAAATATGATAGGTGGGAAAGCCCTAGACCCAGATAAGAGACCCGACCCAGCAACTTGACCCAATTGGAGTTGACCCGAATTGCTATATTTTTTCATTTTTTTCATTCTCTGTTCATCACAAATCTAACTCTTCTGGAACCTATATCTCACAAAACTCAAAACATAAAACTTGTAGATAATTCTTTCCTGTTTCTCTAGAAATTTGAATTGTCTCAATCGGAACTTGGACGGAAAAGTGATGCATGAAATACGAACAGGTGTCGGTTTTAGTTCCTGGGAATTTTCCTACGACAAAAAAATACCAAAACTTCATAAATAGTGCAATAAAGTTCAAGAATGATGATTTTGGCACTTTATTAAAATATTGAACAATTTTGGACATTTAATTAAAAATATAAACCGTAAAACCCGGGTTAAGATACTCAATTACGCAGTTTTGACGCGTAATCACCCACCTACCTATGGTGGGAGAGCAACCACTTAGGGACTACTTTGTGCCTAATGCAGACACCTTGTCATCCTGCATCCGGTTCTCAGATGTTCAGGTATCTCAGATGTTTAGGTAGCTCTATTCAAGATTAAGACTTCATTCATATCAATGCTGCCTAACTTTCATGGGAACCCCACTGAAAATCCACATCAGCATCTAGATGATTTCTTGTAGATTTGGTTCACCATCCGTATACCTAATTTTAGAGATGACACCCTTTGCCTTAGGCATTTTCCATTCTCTTTGAAGGATAAGGCCAAATATTGGCTGACATCCTTAGAGCAGAATTCGATGACCAACTAGTCCACCATGCAGCATGAATTTTTGAAAAAGTACTTCCCAATTGGGAAAACTAACCAACTCCGAAGGGCAATCATAAGTTTCACACAAATGGATGGGGAACTTTACTTCGAGACCTAGGAGTGTTTCAGGGACCTACTTCGTAAATGCCCACACCATCAGGTCTTTAAGTGGCAATTAGCTCAAACTTATTACGAAGGGTTAGCTGAGAGAGATAGGTCCATGGTTGACGCATCGTGCAGAGGTACTTTCCTCACAAAGCACGAGGACGAGGTTTGGGTTCACTTTGAAAACTTGGTTGAAAATTCTTAACAACACATGGCTGCTGTTCATACGCTACCCAATCCATCAACCTCTAAACCGAAGAGAGTTTATGAGTTGGCCATAAGCCACGACCTAGCCCCTACCCTGCATGTCATATCCAAAAAATTAGACCAGTGCTTGTGCTTAGGAACATAGACAATAGCATGTGTAGAGGTTTGTACAATATTCTCTGACCCTTCCCATACATGTTATAATTGCCCCCACGTGCATTCCCAGCCTGAGCTTGTGCAAGAGGAAGTGAAGGCCACCCAAAACTGGTATGAAAAGTTTTCCAATCAGCCTTATTCATATACCTACAACCTTGGGTGGAAAAAAACATCCCAACTTCTCTTAAAGGCCGCAAGCTCTGGGTTTTCACTCCCAAAGACCTCTATAAGTCCCTAATGCTTTGCCTCCACGCCTATACCAAAATTTTCAAAATCATCCTAAAAGTGAGAATGATACTGAAGAATGCTAATGAAAATATTTTCTTGAGCTTGCATAGTATGATCATGATGTTTTCCTCTAACCATTCAAGTACGTTTACGCTAAATTTATTAAAGCACAAATGTCAAAGGAAGATCCCCAGCTCAATCACCACCGAGCGAACATCTTTTTTCAAGTGTCCACGAAGAAAAATTGATAGAACCCATTGTAGAAGTATGTTACAGTCATGACTTTTCATTCCTAACATCTTCCTTTCCTTCGTGCTTATGCATAGAGATATGTTGGATGCATATCCATCAGGAAACTTCACTAATTTCAACCATTCAAAGAAATTATTCTTCTCATCCTCCAAAAATGTGTAACAGTCTGATGGCATGAGAAGTTTGTCCCCACGATGAATCAAATGCAACTTAGGCCATATTCCCATATCTTCTACATCCCGACGAGCATTTGTGTTGTCCTTTGGCTTCCCATTTATGTCTAGTGATGTAGAAATGACATTCTCACAAATGTTCTTCATGATGTGCATAACATCCAAGTTATGGCATAGTGGAAGATCTTTCCAGTATGGCAACTAGAAGAAGATGCATCTCTTTGTCCAATTTAACTCTCACTCCACACATTTCTTTTTTCTACTGCTTGGTGGTTTCTCAAATTTCACATGTAGAAACCTGAACCCAAAAAATAAAGAAACAAATAAGAAAAGAAGAAAAGGAAATTTAAAAAAGGAATTTCAGTAGGCTTTGTCGACGAATCCCCTATTTTCGTCGACGAAGACCCTTGTCTGGTTCATCGATTAAGTCCAGGGCGTCATCAACGAAGAAATCCCGAACGACTAAAATTTCAGGCTTAGAATTCGTCAACGAAGGCGTCATTTCATTGACGAATGTGACCGGGTTAGTGACTTATAAATAAGATTTTTAGTTGCTTAGTGCTTTAAAAACTCAAATTCTCTCTCTCTCTCTCTCTCTCTCTCTTTCTCTCTCTCTCTCTCTTTCTCTTTCCTGCACCCTCACTGTCTCTCTCTCTCTCTCTCTATGATTTCTCTCCGTTCATTGCCAAATTCGACGATCAAAGTTACCATGAGGATCTAGGGGAGATTCTCTAATAGTCCAGCGGAGTAGATTGTTGATCTGAGCTTTTCAAGCATTACTACAAAATCAGGGTAAGTAAGATATTTTAAGGCTTTATAGTTGTTTTGGAGTCTAGGGGGCCTAGGAAATGCTAAATGAGGAGCCTTTTGGGGTTTGTGTTGATTTATCTAGGGGAAATGTGATTTCAGGATTTTGAACTGCAAATGCCATAGGGCGTGGATTTTGGGGTTTTCAATGGGCTTTCTTGTAAGCTAGGTAAGGGGATTATATTATGTCAGCTTTTTGTGAAATGTGGACTGATTAAAATGCAGTATATGTTTTGTGGAAAAATTATGGTGGTTTGTTGGATCATCTCCTATTTTCTATTAAATATATAATATGAGTTAAATGAAACCTTGGAGATGTTCATACCCTATTTTCAGTAACTTATGTTTTTCCCAATTAGGTTAATTTATTTATGGTTAACAAATAAAAATTGTGTGACATGGGAACGATTTTAAATGACATATGTGAACAGAAGGTTTTTACTTGTTTTTATACTGTATATGATATAAGGGCTGGGGGCCGAGTTTAATATGATGACCAGGCGCTGTGTTTTGATACAATGGCCGAGGGCCAAGTTTTGATATGATGGTCGGGGGCCGAGTTTTATTGAATAATAGTTTGTATATGAAATGAGTTATAATACAATTTTTATTATGTAAATTGCCATATATGATTCTAGAACCCTGTTGATTTGCGATATGTGATAATCTGAGCACGGTACCGTAGCTATATATGGTAGTGAGTGCAATCACACGGACATGGAAGTGTGATGAAGTCGATTAGAGACTTGGGCCACATTACTACTCCGGGTGACCATAGGTAGGCACAATCGTACTTGTGATGATAGTTTGACTCAATTGCTGAACCGCCAACTGTGAGTTGAGTCTAGCCTTTGGGCCACACAACCTGTCATAGGGGGAAGCATGTCGTATAAGTATGTGATAGTGTGACGATGCTACTTTGGCAGTCTAGGTTGTGTCTTTATTTCTTACCACTATTCCATTTTCATCCTTTTTATTTCAAAATACTCACTTAGTTCCTATGATTGAATGGTTATCCAGTTTGGAAACTAATTTCCATACTTTACTTCTTTCAAATTGATTTAATCCTTCTTGTAGGACAATTATCCTTGAGTCATCACTTAAAGCTTCTTCAACATTCTTTGGTTCATCTTGAGATAGGAAAGCATAGTGATTGCATAGATTTTTCAAAGAGGATCTTGTAGTTATACCTTGTGATTGTTCTCTTATTATTAGATCTTTTGAATGATTTTTTACATATTTCCATTCTTTTGGTAATTCAGTATTTTCAACAACATCATTATTTGGTTTTCCTTCATTTTCTTCTTCTTTTGCTTCTACTATATCTAAGTCTTTCGGTTTTTGAGTAGTTTGAATTTCTTTGACTTTTATTGGTTTATTAAATGGACTTTCTTTATCAAAAGTTACATGAATTGATTCCAAGATTGTAGGAGTTCTTTTATTGTATATTCTAAAAGATTTTCTTTTTAAAGAATATACCTTCATCAGCTTTTGCATCACATTTACCTAAATCATCTTTATCATTTAATACATAGCATTTGCATCCAAAAACATAGAAGTAAGACATGTTAGGCCTTCTACCTTTCCAAAGTTCATAGGGAGTTTTATTTAGATTTGATCTTATTGAAACCCTATTTACCACATAGTATGCAGTGTTTACAACTTCAGCCCAAAAGTATTTTGGTAGATTATGTTCATTTAACATTTTTCTTGCCATTTCTTGAAGAGTTGTGTTCTTTCTTTCAACAACTCCATTTTATTGTGGAGTTCTAGACCTTAGAGAGACCCTAGTACCATACACTTCACTTAAGGACAATAACACAAGTAAAATATATCCTAAGTTGAAAATTGAAAGGGATTCAGGCGACCGAAGCAGGCAAGTCAAATTGCCTCAGTTAACCGAACTGTTGACTGGTCAAATAGTTGACCTTACTTTGGGACCAAACTCAAATAACCATAGCATCTTCGGTCAATCGAACTCGTACCCTGTCCTTTTCCAACAACTTAAATGCCCGAACTTCATGTTCAAAATACCCCCCATGTGACTGAATGTGCAAGTTCGGCAGATCGAACTTGAGTTCAAGCAACCGAACCTCAGAAAGAATGGAAAATCGCCTTGGTCAACAAACCAAACTGACTCACTCGAAAAATGATCAGCTCAGAAGCTATCCTAAGTATAGGAGTTACGTTGTGTAATGCTCAGCCCAAGGGCTAGATCGTCTCCTCAGGGAATGCAAGTTAATCTCAAATTTTACGGTTTCCCAATCGAAAAATAAAAGGTTACTAAACTTAATTCAGATTTGGGGTTTTCAAGATTGGTTGAAACTTATTTTGACAAATTAAATGAACACGCAAATTAAAGCTCTAAGCCTAGCATGCACTGAATTAAAGAGTGAAAACGGAAACCCTACGTCTACTCAAGGAAACATCAAAATACGCGTTAACTAAAGATGGTAACTTTGAACATGGAATGAAAACATACAATAGTAAAACTCATTCAAACACATGCGCAAACAATAAAAATTGAACCTTTAACACGAATCAAGAACTCAAACAAAAATTTAGTGCTTTAAAAACCTAAAAAATACCCACACACTATAAAAATACAAACTTTAACAAGAAGGAACCTAACTAAATCAAGCTTCAATTAAAAATTAAATTTTAAGAGAGGAAGACAAATAATTTAATAAAAACAATTTTTTTATTTTTTTATGCTTTTCTTTTATTTTTATTTTAGAACCAAACCGAATTTAATTAAATTAAATAAATAAGTTCAATAAAAATTAAATCCTAAAAAAAAAACTACACTTATATGAGCATCTACTTAAATAACAAATAAAAAAACAAGATAAGAGAAAGAGAGATGGAGAGAACAAAAATAAATAACTAAGTTCTTCAATAAAATTTAGCAGATAAAAAAAAAATAACAATTCGGCTAGTTCGCAGAGGAGAGGAAACCGGTAGTCATAGACAGTGGATCGTCGAAAGGTTGGTTGGTGTGCTTGTGTCTGCTGGTTGTCATGGCTGTATTGCAGAGACTGGAGGAGGCGACAGAGAGTTCGTTGGAAGAGGAGCTGCAGAGGGAGTTGGGGAAGAGAAAAGAGAGGTCTCGGGAGAGAATAGGGAGAGGAGGAGAGAAAAACACACAGAGAGAGAGAGAGAGAGAGAGAGAGAGAGAGAGAGAGGGGAAGAGAAGGAGAAGGAATGGAAGAGAGTTAGGGAAAGATACAGGAAAAACAAAGAGGGAGATAGGAGAAACAGAGAGGGAGAGGGAGATAGGGAAGAGGATAAAAGGGAGTGGTGCGGGGGCACACCCTGCACAGGGGAAGAAGGAGGGCTAAATAAAGAGGAAATGGGCTTGCCCTATGACCTGATGCTGCATGGCCGGGTCACATCAACGACTTTAATTTCTTCTTTTTTTCTCATTTTTATTCTCCATGAACACGGTCCATTTTGACTCTCCCAGAGCCTGTTTCTCTGAAAGCTCAAAACACGAAAGTTGTAGATAATCATCTCATATTTTTCTAAAAATTCAAATCGTCTCAATCGAAACTCAAACGGGAAGGTTATGCGCAATTTACAAATGAGTGCCGATTTTGACTCTCTGGAATTTTTGTGCGATCAAAAATTGCCAAAAATTCATAAATTGTTCAATAAAACTCATAAATTATAAATAAGGCACTTTTTAAAATATTGAGAGTAATTAGCCATTTAATTAAAAATGGAAGCCCTAATGGCCAGATTAAGATGCCTAATTGCGCAGTTTTAGCGCGTAATCACATCCCTCAACTAACGTTTTGCTAGTCTCTAGGGCAGTGCCCACAACTATGAACTCCAGTAGTCATGATATGAATGCACATGCGACACAACCATACCATTTCACATACCAGAATATAACTAAATTTCACATAGGCTTGTTCATATTCAATGCATGCAACTCCAAAGTATGTCACTCATGCAAGTTTCATCATTTATATTTCAGTGAAGAACAGTATCTGTTGGCCTTACAAGGCTTGATATCCTATTTCGATGCTAACAAACAAGTATAACTTAACATATTTGGTTAAGTGTTGTTATTTTTAGGACTAAATAAAGAATGCAAGGATAAAGAGTTCATAAGAGCTTGTACTTTAGAAAAGGGTAATATATCAAGCTTGAGGCATGGATTCAAGAATAAAAAGACAAAACTCAACATGGAAAGCTCAAAGTTCAAATGAAGCTCAAATTTCAAATTCTATATCTTGAAAGCTCAAGTGATCCAAATTGAAAGCTCAGAGAAGTCTGGGAGATTAGAAGTTCAGCAAAGAAGATCTAGAGACCTTAAAGCCAAGAAAATGTCAAAACAACTTAGGTCCAAGTCTTTGTAAGTACTTCAAATTTATTCAAATATGAAGTTTTCATTTTGAAGCTCATTAGGCAAAAGGAGACTTATAGATCATAGCTTAAGTCTTGGAACATGTTTTTAATAGTTAAAGAAGTTAATATTCCAAGATAAACTTAAACGAAAGAGAGAGAAATCAAAAAGGGCTTAAAGAGGAAAAACTACCTAGATAGACGACTGTCTATTAATAGACAGACGACTGGAAAGTTAAGAAACCTACACAAAGTAGTAGAGCCTGACAGACGACTGCCAACCAGCTGACAGACGACTGCCAAGGTAAAATGGGATGCCTGTGTGCGTTTTACCATATGACTGCCACCATTCTGAGTGTTTTACAAATTGAGTGGTTCATGGACAGATGACCCACTTGAGGACAAACGACTTCCATCTCTCTGTGTGTAAAATTTATACTTAAAATTCATGGATAGACGACTACCACCCTGAGGATAGCCGACTGCCACCTTTCTATTAGAGAGATATATGTATGTTATACATTAATAGCCAACTACCAGAGTTTGACAAACGTCTGGCTCACTACATGTTTCAATTTTCCAACGGATATAATCTTTGAAATTCAAATTTTTCAAAGCTTAAATACTTTTAACATTTGGAAACAACTCTTAGTATTTGTGGGGAACAAGAAAGGAGGTTTTCTACCTCTATAAATACCTCAAGAAACATTGATTTTAAACACCAAGAGAGACACCAAGAAAGCAAATTCTGCAAATATACTCTTTCAAGTATTCTAAAATTCTGAAAGATCTTCAAAGCTCACATCATTCAAAAAATCAACTGAAGTCTTGCTGATCTTCTCCCCAATCTAGTGCTTCAATTGCTAATTCTTTCATATATTGAAAGAACTCCACGGTGAAACAATTCTAGAGCTTCAATTCTGAATTTCATATTTTGAATTTACTTTGAAATATATTAGTTGTGCTGTAATTGTTGTACTAACCAGCTCATTGAGGAGCAAGTTCTTTGTACACATCTATTTGATTTTTATCTTGTAGATTAACGAATCGAAGGACTATTTGGATTGTTGGCTAAGTAAGAGGATATTGCTTAGAGAGGCGGGCTCTAGCCTATTTGAAGGAGTGATCGAACAAGGGGATATCGTTTGGAGAGGCGGGCTCTAGCCTATTGAAGGAGTGTGTAAATGTATTGTTCCACCCGATAAAGGAATAAGTTTAGTGAATCCTTTGGTGGTTGTCAAAGGCGAAGACTTAGGCTGGGTATAAGCCAAACCTCGTAAAAATCTCCGTCTCACTCTTTCTTTCCTTTACTCTTTATTTTCATTACATATTTCAATTGCGTGGATGGTTTAAATTTGAAATCATATATATTACTTAAATTTGGAAATCAAACAAACTTAAAGTTCAATTTTG
The DNA here is from genome assembly GCF_029873635.1 of Malania oleifera. Lineage (NCBI taxonomy): Eukaryota > Viridiplantae > Streptophyta > Magnoliopsida > Santalales > Ximeniaceae > Malania > Malania oleifera. Next base: position 24,124,247 of record NC_080422.1, read on the forward strand.
ACTTGAGTGAAACTGAAAAGGGAGTACGTTGGTTAAGCCATTCTTTGCAGAAACCATATGGGAGTACGTTACTTGGTTAAACACTCAGAGATAAATTAACTGAAAGTTTATTTGAATTCTAAATATTTGGAAAGAGTGATTGAATTTTATATTGAATATCTATTGAAGAAGAAAATTTACTACAGGGCTTCAAATTGATATAAGCAAATTCACAACAAGGCTTAGTTCAAATTCTTACATTATTCAAAGTGTTGTATATCTCATTCTTGATTTGGCTGTCTTTACTTTCAAATTGTGGTTGATTGGTTTGGATAGTGTGGTTGAAGATTGAATGTTTAGTTAGTTGATTGTTTAAAAGAATCTCGGTTATTGTGTAATTGATAAATTAAACAAATTAAAGAATTGTTTTAAGAATTTAAAAAGGGTTAAGAATTCTCAAAAGGAATAAAAAGAAAGTTTTAAATTCCAATTCACCCCCCCCCCCCGCCCTCTTGGGAAGCTATTCATAATTTTAGTATACTCACATGAAGTTAACCAACGACACAATTCAGAGTTAATACGGTCATATAAGTCTAAGTATAAACAGTTAAACTCTGAAGGCGTGTGTGATGTATGTGACTTAGTACACCTAGGATACTGGTCGACACCTACAAAATGGTTGCTTTGACTCGGCTTTACTAGTATACCCTCAAGAACACTCAAAGAAAATGGGTTCACTCGTCATATGTGATGAGGAGTGTCGCGATCAAACATCCCACATACTGAAAGGAACAAACGCTAAGTATATGTATTAGACTAGTCGGAGAACGATCTAGCCTATCTATGAGGTGTCGAGTCCTTCACCCTAGCATCTTCTCACCTACTCGCCATATCCAACCGAGACCACCCTAAATCAACTTATTCACAAACTTTTTGTGAATACATCTGAGGCATTAATCGGTTGAAGAATCTTCGTACTCGGAGAACATGTGTCGTGTCCTTGACTTTTTGTGGTATTTTTGTGGAGCAAGAATTAACATTTCATTTCATGTGAATTTATATTTCTTATTCTTTCTTTTGCCCATTCTTCATTTTCTGTCTTTTCTTGATCAGTTAGGACAATCATTGCACTTCTTTTGCTATCTTCATACCATCAATGTGAATTAAGCTCGAACAGTGGTCCATGAAGTAAGTCTATTTCTAGGGGCGGCTTAGCCTTCACATCTTGAGTAGGCTACAAGACCTAGGTTTCTATCTCCCCACTAGATGTCACCTCTAGGCTAGCAAATCAAATATAGAGACTAGTGTACAAAGAATCATCCACAAGGAAAGAGAACTGAGTTCCATGAACTCTAATTTGATGTTAACTCTCAAAATGACGATAAATAGCTCAAGGATATCTCATAAGGTGTCATAGTTGCCACGGGTGTTCTTTAGTGCTTACAGGAAACTCCTAAGTCCAATGAATCACATGAATGTGTTTATTCAGCCTCATAAGATACCGTGTAAACACAAGAAATTATATAGCCAGATTAACATGAGTGTACTACCAATCACTTTTTCATGGAGTCATAAAAACATATAAAGAGAAACTATGCCTAAATGACTCAAGTGTGTAATTATTAAGTTATACGCAAGTGTGTGAAGGGTATGAGTCAGTGTTAAGTATGGCATAATGCAGTGTAATTCTTCAGTGCTCTTTCTTTCTTTCTCTCTTTCTTTTTGATTTTTGATTTTTTATAACATAAAACCCAGTACATATACGTGCACAGTGTCACATACGAATGCTCACCCCCCAACTAAAGTGAAACATTGTCCTCAATGTGAAAGCATAGGGGAAATAGAAAAACTATGCTCACGAAAAGTAGGGCGTACCTGGGTGGCGAAGTAATGGAAAAGAAAAGCTGAACTACAAGGACATGTACCTAAAAATTAATTAAAAATAAAATAAGGTAAAATAAATGGAAAAGAAGGGAAAGCAAAATATCGCAGTTGTCTGGTGGAGGCTCTTGAGAAATTTCATCTAGTGGGTACAGGTTTATAACTTGAATTAGCAGATCTCCAAATTTGAGCTGCCACAATGGATCAGTCTGCATACTTGCATGAAAATTAGCCTCAAAGGAATTAATACTCGTTAGAATACCAAACAATACATGTTCATATCGACCTTCTCGTTTTAACAAGAATAGGTCTTTATTCAGCATATTTTCCAAGAAATTTACTTCTTTACAAACTAGTGTTTGAGGGAAAGTTATTGAAACAACTACCTTTAGTTTTTTAGAAGCATTAACATTAAAAACTTTACCTAGTTCCTTGAAAATTAGACTCTCACCAGTCTGCTCACCCTTTTTATCGGGTGTACCAATCATCTTACCATTGTAGGGATCTATTTCTGCATTAGGCTCCTTGACATCTAATTCAGTCGAGAGTGACGGTTCCATGGTTGCCAAGCTCTGAGTATGAGGTACCACAAGTTGGTACTCCTTATTAGTATCAGCCTCCTCATTAACTAACTGCTTCACTTCTAGGTCCATTTCCTCTAGTTTTTCTTTGGCTTCTTCTGTTTCAGCCGTAACTTCTGGTGCCGGGACAAATGGTTGTCTAGCGATGAGCATCATAGTTTGGGGAACTTCTTTCCCACTTTTTGGACTATTAGCGGCGTCCGCTATCTCAAAAGAACCATTATGTATTTTTTGTTGCTTCTGGTGGTATTCTTAAGGACTAGGCTAAGGTTCCATGAGCAATTCATCTTTCTCTAAGGTTTCCAACTACATGCTCACCGCATTAATGGTGTCCTATAATTCATTTAAGTCCCGAGTATGTTGAGTATACTGATTGATCTAAATTTACATGAACTGCTGGAGCATATTCGTCATTTGTGTCATGCTATCCTCAAGAAGTCCTGATGGCGTATAGCTCTGAGGGATCTATTGTGGCTGATATTGAGGTGGAAGATTTTCTGGGTAGTATGTTGGCTTATATGTATCTCCACCACGAATTGTGCTAATAGGGTGTACTATCATGGATGCCTGATTCTATCGTGCAATCCACTATGGGCCACTTTCAGCTAAGTAATCAAAGAATGATAGTACCTAACCCTTATGAGTCAAACCTGTGATGTGGACAAGTACTTAGTAGATCCTTGAATCGCTCCCAACAAGCCCGAAATGTCTCGTCACCCTGTTGCACAAACTAAATAATATGATCCTACAAAAATTGAGTTTTCTAAAAAGGACAAAACGTATACAGAAATTCACGCTCCATAACAGCCCAATTAGTGATAAAGTGAGGTCTCAAGGAATGAAACTACATTTGTGCCCCATCCTGCAGAGAAGCAAGAAATAAACGCATTCTGGTGGATTCGTCAGTTCTAGCATAAGAGAAAAACATAATGCAAGTTAGCTCGAACTCTGAAAGGTACTAATAAGGGCACTCAGATTCTGTCCCATAGAACTAGGGTAGCAATGACGTCCTACTGTGCTACATCTTGAAATTAAGCTCTTCATTAGGCAATATAGTGGAAGAGGATGCAGTGGTGTATTTAAGCTGCAAAAAGTCCATCATCGTGCACGGTGTAGGTGCAACCATATTTATGTGTTTATTTTTTTTCAAAACTCAATTTTTTTTCCTTTTTTGTTTTTTTTTTGTTTTTATTTTTCATAACACTAATTAAAATGATGGGAAAAACGCTAACTTGAGACTAAGACTGACATTCCACGGCAACAGCGCCAAAAACTTGACTCACTTGAAAAATGAGTAGCTCGAAAGCTATCCCAAGTGTAGGAGTTACGTCGTGTAATACTCAGTCCAAGGGTTAGATCGTCTCCTCAAGGAATGTGTTTTAATCTCAAATTTTATGTTTTCCCAATCGAAAAATAAAAGGTTACTGAACTCAGTTCAGATTCGGGGTTTTCAAGATTAGTTGAGACTTATTTTGACAAATTAAATGAACACGCAAATTAAAGCTCAAAACCTAGCATGTACTGAATTAAAGAGCAAAAACGGAAACCCTACGTCTACTTTAGGAAACATCAAAACACACGTTAACTAATGATGGTAACTTTGAACATGGAATTAAAACACGCAATGGTAAAACTCATTCAAACACATGCGCAAACAATAAAAATTGAACCTTTAACATGAATCAAGAACTCAAACAAAAATTTAGTTCTTTAAAAACGTAAACAATATGCAGACACTATAAAAATACGAACTTTAACAAGAAGGAACCTAACTAAATCAAGCTTCAATTAAAAATTAAATTTTAAGAGAGGAAGACAACTAATTTAATAAAAACACTTTTTTTTTTTCTTTTTTTAATTCTTTTTTTAATTTTTATTTTAGAACCAAACAAACTTAATTTAATTAAATAAAAAAGTTCAATAAAAATTAAATACTAAAAAAACTACACTTATATGAACATCTAATTAAATAACAAATAAAAAAGCAAGATAAGAGAAAGAGAGATGGAGAGAACAAAAATAAATAACTAAGTTCTTCAATAAAATTCAGTAGATAAAAAAAATAACAATTAACATAACATAAAAGAAAGAAGATGAAATAGATAAGAAGAGAGAGAGAGAGAGAGAGAGAGAGAGAGAGAGAGAGAGAGAGAGAGAGAGAGAAAGCCTGAGTGGTCTAGTGGCTACTGGTTGAGGAGCTCGGCTAGTTCGCAGAGCAGAGGAAATCGGTTGCCGCAGACGGTGGCTCATCAGAAGGCTAGCTAGTGTGCTCGTGTCTGCTGGTATTCACAATTGTATTGCAGAGACTAGAGGAGGCTACAGAGGGTTCATCGGAAGAGGAGCTGCAGAGGGAGTTGGGGAAGAGAATAGAAAGGCCTCGGGAGAGAATAGGGAGAAGAGGAGAGAACAACAGAGAGGGAGAGAAAAGAGTGGCCGGAGAAAACAAAGAGAGAAAGAGGTAGAGAAGGAGAAGGAGAAGGAAGGGAAGAGAGTTAGGGAAAGAGATAGGTAAAATAGAGAGGGAGATAGGAGAAATAGAAAGGGATAGGGAGATAGGGGAAGAGGGTAAGAGAGAGTCGTGCGGGGGCACACCCTGCACAGGGGAAGAAGGAGGGTTAAATAAAGAGGAAAGGGGCTTGCCCTACGACCCGGCTCTGGATCCACAACCTGACCCCGCTATGCATGGCAGGGTCACATCAATCACTTTAATATTTTTTTCTTCTTCTTTTTTTCTCAATTTTGTTCTCCACGAACATGGTCCGTTTTGACTCTTCCCGAGTCCGTTTCTCTTGAAGATTAAAACATGGAAGTTGTAGATAATCTTCTCATATTTCCCTAGAAATTTGAATTGTTTCAATTGAAGCTCAAACGGGAAAGTTATGCGCGATATACGAACTAGTGCCGGTCTTGACTCCTCAGAATTTTCCTGAGATAAAAAATTTCCAAAAATTCATAAATTATTCAATAAAACTCATAAATTATAAATAAGGCACTCTGTTAAAATATTGATAGTAATTAGGAATTTAATTAAAAATAGAAGCCCTAAAGCCCGGATTAAGATGCCTAATTACGCAGTTTTAGCACATAATCACGAACCCCCTATGGCTTAGTTGATCGAAACTCGGTTGCCCAGATTTAACTGTGATAATTAAAGTAAAAATTTAATTAAACTTTTTGATAATACCCTCTATGTCCCAACAGTCATATTTTTTAGAAACTCTATAAATACCCCTTTCTTTTGTTTAATTATCAACTTTGATTAACTCCCAAATCCTCTCAAATTATTTTTGTTAATCAAAGTCCCTCCAACTAATTTTTATTGCAAAAAACTATTTCGTGGGGAAAATCTTTTTATTCTCCAAAACTCTCTTGCTTTCATTCTTGAAAATTTATTTTACAAAAGAGCATTTTTGTTTGTTCAAAAGCACTTACTCTCTCAAGCCTTAATTTTTATAAAACAATCTTTGAGAGTAAGATCAAAATTTCTTCACATTGTTTTGCTTTGATAAATATTTTGGTGGAGGAATTTTTATTTAGGGTTTAAATCTTTGAGGTCCTCTTCATACATATCATATTCAAAGATTTCAAAAATTATTTTTGAAACCACCCTTACTCCCTGAGCATTATTGCATATCATATTAGAGTGCATTGTAGAGCTTAATGTGTACATCCATGGTTCTATTTTCAAAAGTACTATTATGTACAAAAATGATTTTATTGTATTTGTTGGGTTCCGCCTAGAATTGAAATGGGGAGTCTCAGCCACGTAAGTGAGATCGGTTCGGTTCAGCCCGAAAATTGAACTGGGGTTTTCCTCATCCAGTGAGGAGAGGATGTAAATGGCTTCTGCTCCGCCCGTTTAAGTAAGTAAGGTTAGTGTAATCCTTGGGGGGTATGCCCAAGGCGAAACGTAGGCTGGTTTGACCGAATCTCGATAACAAATATCGTGTGTCTCTCTCTCCCTATATCATTTAAATTACTGCATTTTAAATTCAGTATGTGTATGCTTATTTATTTACTATCATATTTATTTGCATGCACATATTTAAATTAAATGAGATATACAGCACTTGTGTATGCCTGCACTCATAATTTAATTATTTTACATACACGTTTGTATTATGAATGAGATTGGTGAATCGGCATAAATGTTTAATTTAGCCAAAATGTTTTAAAACCCAATTCACCCCCCCCCTATTGGGATCACACCAATTCCAACAAGTCTCCACTAGATTCTTCCAATGAACTGCAATAAGAGTTTACCTCAGCATTGTGTGCATAAAGCACACATTGGCAACTTTTTGTTCACTTGATTTATCCTCCGATTCGTTTGAGCTTGTGTCATCCCACGTAGCTTTCATTGCCTTCTTCTTCTTCTTCTTCTTCTTCTTCTTCTTCTTCTTCTTCTTCTTCTTTGTCCTTCTTTAGCTATGGACAATCAAGTTTAATGTGTCCTACCTTCTTACAATTATAACATGTAGGTGAATCGTTCTTAGTTTCCTTTGTGTTCGCTTCTCCTTTGTTAGTTTTTGATCCTTTAACCATTCGAGGGAATTTCCTATTTTTCCTGAAAAAATTTCCAAATATTTTAGTGATAAAGGCTAGTTCTTCATCATCGAATTCATTGTCTTCATCACTAGAACTTTCTTTACTAGCCTTAAGGGCTATTGATTTCTTATTTTTATTATTGTTCTATGAATTTCTTTTTATTAGCTTTACTGTAATCCCAATGGGGGGTGAATTGGTATTTTAAAATTTCTCCCCTAAGTCAATTAGTTAGCAGCAATATTACACAACCCTAGAGTCAATTTAGTGTAGATATAAAATAAATCAATATATTCAGCTGCAATTAAATTACACAAGTAAGCCAATTATGCATGCAAGGTAAAGCAAGTAAAGAGAGATAACACCGGATATGTTATGGAGGTTAAGCAAAAAGTGTCTATGTTCCCGCCTTGGCTCATAAGCACAAGGATTATACTAAGGCTCACTTCACGGGTGGAGCAGTAACAAAATACAACCAGGTCAAATTAACACAAGGTTGACCTCAACCTTTACAACCAATCCTTCCATATTGGATTAACGCCCCCTCAGGCCATGCCTGGAATACAACAAAATCACAATACAGTTTGTGTACAAAATATTTTCTTCTAATCAAGCATATTTGCGCCAGTATCAATCAATGCACACCGATAATGTAAGAGCAATAAGATCAGTGATATATGTGTGCAATCAGCACTCAAAGTAATGACTATATCTAATCAAGCACAAGAGTGTATCAACAAGCTAATTTTTGAAACTATGTATAGATATAAATCTCAATCACAGTTTAGGGTTTCAAAGATTTCTACCAAGAGTATTGTTGACTTTGGTGTATTCCCAAAAGGGGGGTGAATTAGAAATTTAAAAATTCTTCCTAGGTTTAGCTAGTCCAACAAACAGTATTTCACAAACCTAGGGTCTTTCTATGCATTCACAATCCCAAACAAATATTTAAATAATAAACATAAACATACAGGTGTAGAAAGTAAATTGTGAAAAATAAAATCAATACCAGATATGTTATCGGGGTTCAGCCAATACTGCCTACGTCCTTGCCTTGGCTCCCCCGCATAAGGATTCCACTATGGCTTACTTAACGAGTAAAGCGGCATCATTTACAATCAGGTCAATTAGCGGGGCTGACCTCAACCTACAACCACACCTTACCAAGATGGTGCACCTAGCTTTTCTAACCGGATCTAAGCCAATCCAAGACTATTCAACAGGGCTAGTCTCCTTTTTCAGGCCCACGCCTAGAATACAAATGATATAAAAATTTACATATAAACAAATGCTTCTTACACAAGCAGATATGTACCAATATAATCAACACACTACCGAATGATAAGATATGATAAGTTCAATGTAGTCTTAATGTCTACTCTCAAAGATTAATGCAAATATGACAATCAGTTCATGAGAGTCTATGTGAAAGGATCTTTGTGTCAAAATAATAGTATCAATCACAATGCAGCAACAAAGATCTTAAGCACACTTCAAATATCCTTAACAAATATTTTTCTCAAGATAAATCACAAGAGATATTTGAAATTGGTTTGTAAAATAATATTTATCTTCAAGCACACTTCAAATACCTTCAAAAAATATTTTTCTCAAAATAAACCACAAAAGGAATTTGAAATCGATTTGTAAAATATTATTTCACAACCAAAACGCAATACGAACTATTGAGTAATGCAATGAATATGCAAAACTCACAAGCTCAAAGAAGTTTTCCTACAGAAGACTTATAAGCAAAGTCTCCTAAAAAAAGCTTGAAACTTACTCTTTACAAAAAAATAAATCTCAATCAAACCGAGCAAGTCAGAGTTTAAGCTTAATGATATAAGCATAAGAGCACTCTTACTAAGTGGTATTTGCAATATGGATGAGTAAGAATGGGAGTATGAAGCTGTAATATGAGAAATAGGCTTTTTGAAATTCAAAGGATATTTGTTAATTATGTTTGCTAATCTCCTCCTAATCAATGCAAATGAAAGGGTATATATAGACACTCTTGAATTTTTGATCGTTTGGGACCTATTTGTCATTTTTGGAAATATTTAAATGAGGTTAATGAAAGATAATAGCGTTTTAACCTCGGTAAAATCCAAGTAACCCGAGAGGGTTAGTCGACCATCTTGATGGTTCGCTCAACCGTGGTGCTCAATTCGGTCGACCGGGGAGAATTTGAACTAAGTGTTCCGTCAACCATTTATAAGGCGATTCTGAACCTTCGCGGTTCGATCTACTGTATTAGAGGTTCAGTTAACCAAACTTTGGTGTTCGGTCGACCAGGTAATTTTTGTACTAAAAGTTTGGTCGACCAAGGCGTTGGAATCCCCCCTAAGTGTCAGTTTGGTCGACTAGAGCGTTGTAGCTCATTTTAAGGTCGATTGGGTCAAACTGTTGACCCAGTGGAGGTTCGATTGACCGAATGGTTCTATGTGTAGAAGTTCGGTTGACCGAACACACTAAAAATGTGCATTTCGATCCAAATTTAAATTAAAAGTTCCCCCTGATAGCATATGTGATAATGGGGACTTTTCTAAATGCTAGTGCAAGGACCTAGGGTCTTTTCTAAGGTCTTTTTACATAGGCCAAAAAATCTGGCGTTGGTCGAACTTCGATCGACCAAAGGGTGATCCCTAAGGTCTTGAGTTTATCTATCCTACCATGTAGGTAAGACATTAATTATTACAGACCCTTGAATTTAAATTATTACAAACTCAATAATATTACAACAAATGATATATATATATATATATATGTCGGGTCTTTATAATTCTTCAAGTTACTACATGTTATTAATGTGATCCAGTTTGTATAATCCTGCACACAAACTTGAAAGTCATCAAATACAAAGAGTATTTGTCATTATCAAAACCGGGAATGACCTATAAGGTTAACAAGTATTTTAAATATCTCTAAAAAATATTTTCTCAATATTCAAGCACAATAGATATTCGAAAAATGAGCCTGCGAAAAAAAATTTGCACTCAAAAATACAAGTTCAATGAGTCTTGCAATGAAGATGCAACTAGCTACAAGATTTTTCCCACACACAGATTTATTAAATAAAATTGGGAGAAAAATCTATGCTTAACTCTTAATCTAAGATCAAACAAACAATGTATACAATGAGAGTTTCTAGTAAATGAGAATAATGTAAAACCACTCAAAGAAGACTCACAAGGATTGATTTAGCAAAGGAATGATTGTATGAGAGATTATAGGCTTTGTATGAAAGAATAAGCTTTGAAAAATTTCAAAGGATTTTGTTGCTAATCAAAATGTTAATCGATCACTAATCTGAGTAAATGAACTTGTATTTATAGACTTGGCCAATTTTATAGTCGTTGGGGATGCATAGGGAATTATTAAATTTATTTTAAAAGAGTTTAATAAAATTAACCCTGTTTAACCCCATTTAACCTCAGTAAAAAATAGGCCAACCCAAGAGTTTTAGTTGACTGTGCCACAGGTTTCGTCGCCTGAATAGACACATGAGAAAAAGTAACTTTTCCATGTTTGTATGCCTAAATAAGCATTCGGTTGCTGACGAAAGCGATTTTCCAAAACTCTGATATTCGGTCGCTCAATCTCAAGTTCGGTTTACCGAACTCACATGTTCGGTTGCCTGAGGGTGATTTGACCGTTAACGTTCAGACACACGAGTTGTTGGAAAAATTCAGTGTAAATGTTCGATTGACCAAAGACGCTTAGGTATTTTTAGTTCGATGGCCCGAAGTCAGGTCAACACACTAACTTTCTCTATGTTCGGTCGACTAAGGTGTTTTGAACACCAAGGTTTGGTCGCTCGAAACCTCACTATTTTTATACCTTAAGTCCTGTTTTAATTCAAAAGTCTCCCCTGATAGCATATGTGATAATTGGGACAAACATAAGTGTAAGTGCATGGACTTAGGGTCTTTATAAGGTCTTTGAGCTTATCAGTTCCTACATGCATGATATACATTAATTATTACAGACCTTTCCTACCTGAATAATATAGACCCGAATAAAACTTAATATAAATTACAACAAATAAATATTCTGGGTCTTTATTCTTCAAGTCATCACATGCCATCATTTGATCTTGCCAGTATGAACCTACACACAAACTTTACGGACATTAAATACCAAAGTATTTTTTATAATCAAAAAAGGGTATGACCTATAAGGTCAACAATCTCCCCCGTTTTGATGATGACAAATACCTTATGCAAAAGTGGGTACAGCCAAGAGAGGCTCCTCCTAACCCTATGCATAAAAGAAATGTAAAGATTTAAAAGATCAAAACATCTATCCCACTTACCCAATTTTGCCTCTTCTCCTCCTTTTGGCAACATCAAAAAAGGCCATAGAAACTTGGAAACATATAGGCAAGGCATTGAGTAGGAATCATTTGAATATAAGATATGAATGGGAAGATTTTTAGAAATTTCGATAGCATACTATTTGAAAATAAAGCATTTCCCAAAAAATATATGTATAGAAATGACCTAATTGAGTTCAAATTCACAATTATCCACAATAACTAACTCAAACAGTCCAGTATGATCAAAATAGAAAACATAAGTATAACTATCAACATGTAATAGATTGATAGCCAAGCATTGCAAAGCACACAAAAACTCATAAAGTATAAATCAAAGATGGATTTAAACTATTTAGAGCCATATATTTTCTATGTTAAGAAGCTCCCCTTAAGTTTGTGAACTCTATCAATTTTCTATGTAGCCTCTCTATTATGCATTAGACCTAGCTCACGTCTCATCTGTATGAACCTATCTTCCTGAAGAGATTTGGTGAAAATATCAGCCCACTGCTCATTAGTGCACACAAACTCAAGTGTCACATCTCCTTTCTGTAGATGATCACGAATAAATGATATCTAATCTCAATATGTTTGGTTCGTGAATATGTGATTGGATTCCTAGATATATTAATTGCACAAGCATTATCACATTTAATTGGAACCATATTATAGTGCCAAAATCCATAAGTTGTTGTTTCATATAAAACGTTTGAGCACAACTTCTAGCCGCAATATATTCAGCTTCGGCTGTGGATAAGGCAACTGAGTTCTATTTCTTGGAGAACCAAGAAACTAGAGATCGTCCTAAATAGTGACAAGTGTTGCTAGTATTCTTCCTATCAACCTTACTACCGGCAAAGTCAGCATCAGTGTAGCTAACGAATCCAAATGTAGTATGCTTTAGGTACCATAAACCTAACTCAACAGTTCCAACTACGTACCTAAGTATTCTTTTCATGGCTAATATATGAGACTCCTTGGGAGCGGCCTGAACCTACCACACGTACACACACTAAACATGATATCAGGTCGACTAGCTGTAAGGTATAGGAGACTACCAATCATGCCATGATATAATTTCACATCAACAGGGATGTCTTGCACATCTTTACCTAGTTTTGTTGAAGAACTCATAGGGGTACTAAGAATTTTACCGTCTTCCATATTAAATTTCTTGAGCAAGTCCCTAACATATTTAGATTGGCATATTAAAGTCTCATATTTAGCCTGCTTAATTTGAAGTCCTAAGAAGAAACTTAGTTCACCCATCATGCTCATTTCGAATTCACTTTGCACGCATTTGGAAAACTCATTACACAAATCATCATTAGTTGCTCCAAAAAATAATATCATCTACATGTATTTGAACAAGGAGCATATCATCATTTTTAGATTTGATGAAAAGTTCAATTTTGCCCCGGGTAAAACCATTTTCTAAGAGAAAACCACTAAGCCTCTCATACCAAGCTCTAGGAGCTTGTTTCAATCCATACAAGGCTTTGGACAACCTGTAAACATGATCAGGATATTTATGACTTTCAAAACCGGGAGGTTATTCTACATATACTTCTTCATTTATATAGCCATTTAAGAAGGCACTTTTAAAATCCAGTTGGTACAATTTAAATTTCCTAAGAGCGGCATAAGCAAGCAACATACGAATGGCTTCCATTCTAGCTACGGGAGCATAGGTTTCCTCAAAATCTATCCCTTCTTCCTGAATATATTCCTAGGCAACTAGTCTAACTTTATTTCTGGTTACTACCCCATTTTCATCCTTTTTATTCCTATAAACCCATTTAATTCCAATAATAGTATGATCATTGAGCCTAGGAACTAGGGTCCAAACTTTACTTCTTTCAAATTGCTTAAGTTCTTCCTACATAGACATTACCCAAGATTAATCCTTTATGGCTTCCTTAATATTTTTGGGTTCTTCCTAGGATAGAAATGTAAAATGACTCACTAGGTTTCTTAAGGAGGATCGGGTGGCTACACCACATGAAGGCTCACCTATGATTTGATATAAAGGATGGTTCCTAATGCATTCCCTAGGCAGTTCATGAACCTCACTTTCAACTTTATCATTTTCAATTGATTTATCATTTGCTTCTGAATTGATATCCACATTATTTTCAGTAGACGGCTTATCTAATCCTTTTCTAATATCAATATCATCTTCATCATCTCTTTTGGAAAATGGGTTAGATTCATCAAACACAACATGAATAGATTCAATAACAGTTAAGGTTCTTTTATTAAAAACTCTATATGCTTTACTGTTAAGTAAGTAACCTAGGAAAATTCCTTCATCAGATTTAGAGTCAAATTTCCCTAGGTGCCCATTATCTCTAAGTACAAATCATTTACAACCAAAGACATGAAAATAGGAAATGTTGGGTCTATGGTTGTTCCACAATTCATATGGAGTCTTATTAAGTGAAGGCCCAATTAATACTCTATTCATTACATAGAAAGCAGTGTTCACTTCTTCGGCCCAGAAGTATTTGGGTAATTTATGTTCATTTAGCATTGTCCTACCCATTTCTTGCGAGGACCCATTCTTTCTTTCTACAACTCCATTTTGTTGTGGGGTCCTAAGGGCAAAAAAATTATGTGAAATTTCCTCTAGGTCACAATAATTTTCTATGCCATCATTTTTTAATTCACTTCCCCAATCACTTCTTATGTGTGTGATTTTATAGCCTTTTTCATTCTAAATTCTTCTACATAGTTTAGTGAATTTTTCATATAATTCATCTTTATGAGAAAGAAACTGCACCCCTGTGAACCTAGAATAATCATCTACAATAACAAAGGCATACACTTTTCCACCTAGACTTTGAACTTGATTAGGACCGATAGGTTTGGTGTATTCCCAAAGGGGGGGGTGAATTGGTATTTTAAAAATTTATGCCCTAGGTGAGTATCCTAATAGTAGTATATTCACAATCCTATGGTCAGTCTAGTGCAAGTAAATTAAATCAATTATAATATCTACTGAAAATTAAATCATGCACTTTAATTAACTACACATGCACCGAAAAATAGTAAGGAAAGTGACACGTAGAAATGTCATCGGGGTTCGGCCAACTATGCCTACGTCCCTGCCTTGGCTAGACTAGCACAAGGATTACCACTATAATGCTAACTTAAATGGGTGGAGCGGCACCTAAACAAACCTGGTCAATTAGCACAGGGCTGACCTCAACCTTTACAACCAATCCTTACCGGGCTGGATTACTGCCCCCTCAGGCGACGCCTGGAAATACAACAGTATTCTCTCAAACAGATGGTACATAAGTAGTACTTTTATGTAAAGCAGATATGTACCCAAATATGCACATTTACATACACATCAATAACATGGATATAGTGCAAGCTCAGTAATGCAAGTTTTGTGCAATCAACACTCAACACAATATAATCAGTATGATGCTCAAAAGTATTCAATACAAGCAATATCTTGAAATCTAATCAAAGTAGTTCAATAGCAAATCAGTATTCCAAATATGCGAATCAGATAATCAAACTAATTCAAAAGAGTTTTCCTCAATGAAAGATGCACAACACTAGTTTGAAAATACTTGCTTGTTTGAGAAATATTTGCACAACAAAAACCAAGCTATTGGACACTTGCAACAAAATGAAAATATCTTAAGCTTCCTTAGTTTATCCCCACACAAGATTTATAATATAAAAATCCGTGGGATAAACCTAAGCTAAACGCCCTAAAAACAATATCTCAATCACACAAGTGGGAGTATTTAGCAAGATTTAGTAATCACAATCACACAAAGAGAGCTCTCACATTCTTAGAATATATCAAAGGAATGGAAATTTGAGAGTATTTGGCCAAAAGGTGTATTTTCAAAAGAGAAGATATTTTGGATAATCTATTTTCTAAATCTTCTCTAATATTGTAAATGAACTCATATATATAGCCAAGGGTAAAATTATAATCGGTTGGGACATGTTGAGAATAATTTAAAAAGTCCCAAATGGTTAAAATATAATCAGCCCAAATTAACCATGTTTTAGCGCGGTTGAATTAATTTTAACCGAACGGGGTTCGGGTGGCTGAACCAAGGTTCGGTCGCCCGACAAGACTTAGTAATAAGTTTTATTAAACTTAGTTCAGTCCCCTGGTTTCACGTTCGGAGACCCGAATCAAAGTCAGTAGCATTGATTCGTGACTTCGGGTGCCCGATCCTATATTCGGTGGCCCAAATCCATGTGTTCGGTTGCTCGGGGCTCATTTTGAACTAGACCATTCGGTCGCCTAAGTTGGTGGAATGTCCCTTTGAGAGGGTTCAGGCGCCCGTGGATAGTATGCACAAAATAGTTTGGTCACCCGAGAGCCCAAGTCAATTGTTGACTTCTCAACAGTTTGGGCGCTCGAGGAGTTTTGAACTCCTGGGGTTCAGTCACCCGAGATCTCTTAAATTCTTTTGAAATATTAAATTTAAGCACATTTTTAACACTCTTCTATTTTTTATGATATATGTGAGAGTGTTGGGACCTACGGTCATACTAGGGTCTTACTAAGGCCGTTTTGAGATAATCCCAAAAATCCGGCATAAGGTCATTCGATCGCTATGGTCATTCTACGGTCATTTTGATCTTACCATATATCCTATATGCATGATATGCAGGTAAGTAATACAGACCATATTCCAAGTTACTATTACAAACCCATATTACATTAATTGAATTGGTAATACAAATTAAAATCTTTAGGGTCTTCATGTTGCTTCAAGTGTCATTCCTTGAGATGCTTATCTAAGCCTGCACAAACACTTGAAAACTATCAAATACTTAAGTATTTGTCATTATCAAAACCAAGTGTGGCTTATAAGGTCAACATTCTCCCCCTTTTTGATGATGACAAATACATCATGCAAAATTTGTGGTATAGCCTTAGAAGGTTCCCCCTAACAATGTGCATTATGTAAAACTTCAAATAATTTTTCATTTAAGTTCAACTTCAGCTCAACCCAATTTTTGAGTCAACCCAATTTTTTCCCTCTCTTATCCATCTCCCCCTTTTGGTAACAGTAAAAAGGACCATGAGTAAAAATCATTTGTAAACAAGAGAAGTTTGGGAATTTTTTAAAAATTTCGGCAGCATGTCGTTTGAAAATAAGACATTTCCCAAAAATTTCTGTATAAAAATGACTTGTTTGGAGGATTTAAGGCCTAACAGTTTATCAACAACAAGGCAACTTAAACAGTTCCGTATGGTTAAGAATTATTACTTTCAGTATGCAAGAAGATGTTATAATCATACAATGCATAAAAAATGACAAAGTATGAAATATAGCAATTACGCACACAAACAATATAACTGGTCATTTAAAGATTTAAATGACATGAAAACTAAATTAAACCATAAATATGGACAAACCGTGGTAATTGAAACAAATCATAAGATCCCTGAAATATTTGAGTTTAAAAACACACGACATTTGATAGCAAATAGGAGGGTTGAGCATAAAAACAGTCCAACTAGTTCACATGCATTTTTATGTGTAGTTACTAAACTAGTTATGCGACTTGAAACCAATATATATAATAATAACAATAATATTAATGCAAGAGAAAAAAAAAATTGGTTTTGAAATTAGTTCTTGCCATAAAGTATTACAATAAGTATATATATATATATATATATATATATATATATATATATGTAAATAGAAAAATATAACCCCCCCTTGATATTGCAAAAAGTACTGGGGGTGTGCTTGCTGAAAAATAAGATTTTAATTGAAAGCAAGCAAGTACAAATTTTATGGTTTGTCAATTAAGCACATACTAAAATATAACCAGAAAATCACAACCACAATAAACCTAAAAATTCAACAATACATGCAAGATCATATGGCATACACAAAGAACATGTTGCTGAGTATTATATTTTTCAATTAAGATATTCAATAAGCTTATCACAATTAAGCACATGCCACAGTGAATAACAAACTGATTTAAGCCAAAAATATTGGTGAGCATAACAAGATAGGATTTTAATTTAAGATGCTCCCCCTATTAATTTGAATTCTAACTTAGATGCAATAAGATGCTTATACCAATTAAAGACCATTTTCAATATGCTTAGTAGTATAAGCCATCATTTTAAATCTCTTGAAATAAATATACTGGTAAAGGGTAATTTACTCTTTTATGCAACCAGTATAGCTATCCCTATGTCCCTATGTATTACACATGTATTAGAAAAGATATACTAAGGCATGAAATGATACTCATAACGTAAACGAATCCATATATATTCATAGACCATTAAGCACGTGATATGATGTTCAGGGTTTTCTAAAGAACCTCGATATTCAAAAGGTGAATTGATGCATATGAGATCATTATTTTCTTTCTCTAGGGATGGAGCTGAGCTCCTCTAAATATATAATGATTATGCAAGGATAAAAGTTTGATATTTCTATTTAAGTTTACACTCATCCTTTCAAAAAGATTTTAACGTTTATCTTATCATAATCATCTTTATACAAAGTTTTATTTTGTGAAAAATCTACCAAAATTTTGGCAGCATTCCGTCTATAAATTGAACGTTTCCCCATAAAACTTGTACCCGATAATGGATTTTTTTCAATAGATAAATCATATAAAGCAAGCAACAACCTAATATCCACAACTAGCATGCAAATTATATCACAGCATCCGCCATGCAGGAGGCTTTCAACACAAGCATGCTTTCCAGTAGTTCAATTAACAACTTATGAAAGAAATGAACTATCCAACATATGACATGACCAGTAACTAACAATGGATAGTTATGAGATTAGTGCAGAGTTGTTCTCACAAGAGCATACAGACATATAAGAATAAATGAAAAATTGAGAGCATTTTAATGTATGTAATCATGAAAGAATGTATGCTCCCTTTGAGTTATGCGCTCAACTCTTTTTATGCCTTTTCTTTCATCTTCACAATCAATAACCAAGAGTTATAATATTTTCAATGATTCTAGCTTGGCTTTGAGTTCATAGGCTTAACGCATCAAAAAGTCAAAATGATTATTTCTTTGAGAGTTCTAAGCCTTTATTGCCTCTATTGATATGAATTTTAATGTGTGTGAGAGGCACCAAGTTGGAATGACTTTCTATTTAAACTACTTGTGCATAGGTCTACTTGAATTTTATACATTCATCTAGACTACGACCTAGGCAATTTTATTAGCCATTCAACTCATCTCTAAGTATATAAAGATCTTATGGGTTTGACTTAGTGTTTGAGAGCTTTGTGTGAGAAGTAAAGAATAAATACTCCTAACAGTTAAATTTCTATTAAGTTCAGAAGAGTATTTAGGTAGTAGTAAGACAATATGAATGATGAGCACACCAACCAATATGTCCTAACTAGTTTTAGAAAAGAGCAGTATAGAGTGTATGAATATTTAAAGAATGATGTTCTTTGATAATTTCAAATCAACCATGGCTGGAGGGTATCTGTTGAAGCATAATTGACCAGTTAAGTTAAGGATATTTTTGTCCATTTGGAAGCGGATTTTAATTAAGCTATAGCCAATGATTTCATATTTTAACCAATGAATATATGCATTAAGTTCAGATTGGTTACATTCTTGGATTTTCAGATTGGCTTGATTTTTCAAAATACTAAGTATGTAAAATTTTAAATAGTGGACATATACTAAGATTTTACATTTCAGCCCGAACCACTTCCTAAGCCTTTAGTCAACACTACCCCCTATGGCTAAACCTAAATGTTAAGGAAGAACTATGTGACTATGTAATTCCTGTTTGAGTAAATTCTTCCTTGAATTTCAAGGGGTTTTCTTTCTTAACAACCCATACCATTTTTATATCTTTGATTCTTGATGGGTTAGGACTAGGTGGTACTTTGACTCTCCATACTTGTTTGCATTTAACACCTTTCCTTTTAAACGGGTAATCAAATTTTGTGTGCCCCTTCTTTTTATATAAGATACATGTGGTGTGAGAATATGGACCAAAGGAGGTACTAGCATAGTGTTTTGATGCTCTTACAAAATACCCCATGCATAGGTTCTTCTTTTTCCTATTTTCAAATCCATTAAAACCTATACCTTCTTTATCTAAGGTCATCCTTTGTGAACCTAAGAGTTTATCAAAATTTTCTTTACCTCTAGTGAATGTATGGATGATCTTAGACTTGTCTTCTACTTTCTTTTCTAGATCTTGCATTTTTGAATCTTTCAAGTCTTTGCAAACATTTTGTAATTTAATAATCTCCTTAGTTATGTTATTTGCTTTGCATTCAAGTTCTATATTAAGAAGATCTTTATTATTATCATTTGAAGTTTAAGATCTTACTGCTTTCAATTCTTTTTCTAATTTTTCATTCTTGTTTACTAACTCTTTGATTTTAAAATCATTTTTCCTTTCAACAAGAACTTTTGATTCACATTCTTTCTCACATGCCCCATACTTGTTCTTCAAAGCAGTATATCTTTTGTTCGCTTTAACAAGTGACTTATGAATTCTATCATATTCAATTTGCAATTCTTCATAAGCATGCTCTCATTATCACTACTATCATATGATTCATAATTAGATGCATCATTCAAATCATCACATGAATCATTTCTAGGGTTATCTAATAACATAGAAGGAGATGGGTTTACCTCATCGTCAGTTAGAGCTATGAAGCACGATTTACCTTCTTCATGGCTTTTTGAGCTGTAATCACATGGAGCTATAGAATTTTCATGCTTAGATGCTCCATACCTCTTTTCAAGATCCTCCCATATTGCTTTAGCGTTTTGAAATGCCTTTACTTCAAGAACGATATTAGTATCTAAAGCATAAAATAGAATATTCATGGCATCAAAATTTATTTGAATTAAACTCATATCATTATCATTCAGCTCAATTTCTGATTTGGGGATTTCAACATTATTAACACTCCTCATAGGTACGATATCCCCTTGAGTAATGACTCTCCAAGTCCTCCAATTCAATGATTTTATAAAAATAGTCATTTTAAGTTTCCAATCAGAAAAATTTTCACTAGAAAACATTGGACGATTTGCAAAGAACCTACCCTCACATGATTGGGATACACCAACATGAGCCATTTTGATCTTTTACAAAATAACGTTTAAGTCTACGTAACAAGGCTTTGATACCAATTGATAGCTTTGGTGTATTCCCAAGACATGGGGTGAATTTGTATTTTAAAAATTTATGCCCTAGGTGAGTATCCTAACAGCAGTATATTCACAACCCTATGGTCAGTCTAGTGCAAATAAAGTAAATCACTTATAATATCTACTGAAAATTAAATCATGCACTTTAACTAACTACACATACACCAGAAAGCAGTAAGGAAAGTGACACGCAGAAATGTTATCGAGGTTTAGCCAACTATGCCTACGTCCCTTCCTTGACTACACCAGCACAAGGATTACCACTATAATGCTAACTTAAACAGGTGGAGCAGAACCTAAACAAACCAGGTCAATTAGCACAGGGCTGACCTCAACCTTTAGAACCAATTCTTACCGGGCTGGATTACCACACCCTCAGGCCATGCTTGGAAATACAACAGTATTCTCTCAAAAAGATGGTACAGAAGTAGTGCTTTCACATAAAGTATATATGTACCCAAATACGCACATTTACAAACACATCAATAACATGGATACAGTGTAAGTTCAGTGATGCAAGTTTTGTGCAATCAACACTCAACACAATATAATCAGTATGATGCTCAACAGTGTTCAATACAAGCAATATCTTGTAATCTAATCAAATTAGTTCAATATCAAATCAGTATTCCAAATATGCGAATCAGATAATCAAACTAGTTCAAAAGAGTTTTCCTTAATGAAAGATGCACAACACTAGTTTGAAAATACTTGCTTGTTTGAGAAATCTTTGCACAACAAAAACCAAGCTATTGGACACTTGCAACAAGATGCAAATATCCTAAGCTTCCTTGGTTTATCCCCACACAAGATTTATAATATAAAAATCCATGGGATAAACCTAAGTTAAATGCCCTAAAAACAATATCTCAATCACACAAACAAGTGGGAGTATTTAGCAAGATTTAGTAATCACAATCACACAAAGAGAGCTCTCATATCTTAGAATATATCAAAGGAATGGAAATTTGAGAGTATTTGGCAAAAGGTGTATTTTCAAAAGAGAGGGTATTTTGGCTAATCTATTTGCTAAATCTTGTTTAATATTGCAAATGAACTCATATTTATAGCTAGGGGTTAAATTATAATCGGTTGGGACATGCTAGGAATAATTAAAAAAGTCACAAATGGTTAAAATACAATCAGCCTAAATTAACCCTGTTTTACCACGATTAAATTAATTTTAACGGGCCGGGGTTCAGGTAGCTGAACTGAGGTTCAGTCGCCCAACAAGACTCAGTAATAAATTTTATTAAACTTAGTTCGGTCGCCTAGTTTCACTTTCGAAGACCCGAGTCAAAGTCAGTAGCATTGCTCTGTGACTTCGGGTGCCCGGTCCTATATTCGGTGGCCCGAATCCATGTGTTCGGTTGCCCAGGGCTCATTTTGAACTAGACCATTTTGTCGCCCGAGTTGGTGGAATGTCCCTTTGAAAGGGTTCGGGTGCCCATGGACAGTACGCAAAAAATAATTAAGTCGCCTGAGAGCCCAAGTCAACTGTTGACTTCTTAATAGTTCGGACGCGCAAGGAGTTTTGAACTCCTGGGGTTCGGTCGCCCGAGATCTCTTAAATTCTTTAGAAATATTAAATTTAAGCACATTTTTAACACTCTTCTATTTTTTATGATATATGTGAGAGTGTTAGGACCTAGAGTCATACTAGGGTCTTACTAAGGCCGTTTTAAGATAGTCCCAAAAATCCGGCGTAAAGTCATTCGGTCGCTATGGTCATTTTGATCTTACCATATATCATATATGCATGATATACTGGTAAGTAATATAGACCATATTCCTAGTTACTATTACAGACCCATATTACATTAATTGAATTGGTAATACAAATTAAAATCTTCAGGGTCTTCATGTTGCTTCAAGTGTCATTCCTTGAGATGCTCATCAAAGCCTGCACAAATACTTGAAAACCATCAAATACTTATGTATTTGTCATTATCAAAACTAGGTGTGACCTATAAGGTCAACAAGGACCAAATAAATCCAAGTGTAGCATTTCAAGTGGTCTAGTGGTAGATATGAATTTCTTTTTCTTAAAACTTGATTTTGTTTGCTTACCCATTTGACATGCATCACAAATCTTATTTTTCACAAAAGGTGTTTTAGGTAAGCCTTTAACCAAATCCTTTTTCACAAGTTCTGATAACAATTCTGTGCTTGCATGTCCTAAATGTTTATGCCATAACCGACTAACTTCATTTATTGCAGAAAAACATGTAACTTGTTCAAAAGCTAAATTATCAAAACTAGTGGTGTACACATTTTCATGACGTTCAGTAGTAAAAAGAACTTTGCTATCAAATTTACTCTCAACAATGCACTTATCATTTTCAAAAGATACTTTATGCCCTTTATCACATAATTGGCTAATACTCAACAAATTATGTTTCAATCCATCAACCAATAATACATTATCAATAACTCAAGAAGGTTCCGTACCAACCTTACCTACACCGATGATTCGGCCCTTTGCATTGTCCTTAAATGTCATGTATCCTCCATCCTTAGGAGTGAGGGATGCGAACTTGGCCTTGTCGCCGATCATATGCCATGAGCAGCTGCTATCCAGGTACAACTTATCCTTGGAAGAGAACGATCTTAAGCACACCTGCAAGAAAATCTAAGTAACGGACGTTGGTCCCAAAATTTTGTTGGGTCCATAGGGGTTAGTTCCTGGATCACCTTTGACTCTCCAAACCTTTTTAATTCTTACATGTTTATTTCTAAGTGGACATTCAAAATGAATGTGATCAATTTGTTTACATTTAAAACATATCATTCGACACGGAGGATCTTTAGGTGGAATTTTGGATTTTGATTTTCAAGCAAAATGTCACAAGTAAAGATTAGGTCATCTCACATTTTCAATACCATTAAATTAGAGACCTCCTTTGTAAGAGTGTTTCTTTGGGCCCCTAGAAATTTTTCAAAATTGTGTTGGCCCTTAGTAAATTTATAAACAATTTTGGAGCTATCCTCTAATTTTCTCTCAACCTCAGCAATTTTCAAATCTTTTTCTTTAAGAATCGAGGCACAATATTTCTATGCAATTTCAAAAAGTTTAGACCAATATTCAAATTTCTTTTTCAAAACATCATTTTCCTTGGTAATTTTATTTAGTGATTTAGATACACAAATATATTCATATTGTAATTCTTCAAATGTAGGCATGCTATCAGAATCACAGTCACCATCAGAATAATATGAAAATAAGGAGCAAGAAGACAATACCTCATCATCCCGTGCCATCAGGCACAAATTGGCAATCTCAGAGTCGCTGCAATCTGAATATGAATTGCTGCTATTTTGTCAATCCCACGAGGTACTTGCTTTCATGGCTTTCTTCTTTTTCCTAGACTCCTTTTTCAACAACAGGAAATCATGTTTGATATGCCCAACTTTTTTGCAATTGTAGCACATGGGAGCATTCAATTTTTCTTTTCTTTTACTAGAATCTCCCTTCTCAAATACAGAATGTCTAAACTTTTTGTAAGGCCTACTATTCTTTCTGAAGAACCCACTGAATTTCCTGGTTAGCATGACCATGTCATCTCCAGATTCAGGTTCACTACACTCACTAGATGTATTAGTGGACGTTTTTAATGTAGTCACTTTTCTCATTCTATTGTGCTAATTCAGTCTCTCATTAATAGCTAACTCACAGGTGATAAGTGAACCTATCAGTTCATATAGTGACATAGCCTTAAGATCTCTACCCTCAGATATGGTCGTAGCCTTTGCTTCCCAAATAGGAGGCAAACCCGTAAGGATTTTCCTAATCATTTCATATGTATGATAGGTCTTAACTAATACATGTAGTGAATTAATAATGTGTGTGAATCTAGTGTGCATGCTTTGTATGGACTCACCAGTATTCATCCTAAATGCTTCATACTCACTGGTCAGCATATCAATCCTACTAGCCTTTACATCTCTAATACCCTCATAGGTGACCTCTAACTTATCCTATATCTCCTTAGTAGAAGAACATGTCATAACTCTATTAAATTCATTAACATCAAGTCCAAAGTAGAGATTATTCATGGCAATAGCATTTATACTAAGAGCTTTCATATCATCATCAGTATATTCCTCTTCAATCTTAGGAACTCTAGTTTCACCTTCAGTTTTCATAGGAATTTAGTTTCCCTTAGAGACAACTCTCCACACCTTCCAATCAATATTCTAAAGGTAAATAAGCATCCTTTTTTTCCAGAAGGTGTAATTGACACCGCTAAAAATAGGAGAACGTGTGGAAGAGGGTCCCTCAGGGAAAGGGTTTACAGTGTTATGAGCCATTTAGATCTTTTGCAAAATAACGGTTAAGTAAAAACTACTAGGCTCTGATACCAATTGTTAGCTTTACTGTAATCCCAAGAAGGGGGTGAATGGGTATTTTAAAATTTCTCCCATAGGTCAATTAGCTAGCAACAATATTACACAACCCTAAAGTCAATCTAGTGCATATATAAAATAAATCAATATATTCATCTAAAATTAAATTACACAAGTAAGCTAATTACACATGCAAGGTAAATCAAGTAAAGAGAGATAACGCTGGATAT
Source organism: Malania oleifera (assembly GCF_029873635.1). Classification (NCBI taxonomy): domain Eukaryota; kingdom Viridiplantae; phylum Streptophyta; class Magnoliopsida; order Santalales; family Ximeniaceae; genus Malania; species Malania oleifera. The sequence continues at coordinate 24,149,309 of NC_080422.1, forward strand.
GTTATCGAGGTTCAACAAAAAGTGCCTACGTCCCTGCCTTGGCTCACAAGCACAAGGATTACACTAAGGCTCACCTTACGGGTGGAGCAGTCCCAAAATACAACCAAGTCAAATTAACACAGGGCTGACCTCAACCTTTACAACCAATCCTTCCATATTGGATTAATGCCCCCTCAGGCCACGCCTAGAATACAACGGAATCACAATACAATTTTTGTACAAAATATTTACTTCTCAATCAAGCATATTTGCACCAGTATCAATCAATGCATGCCAATAATGTAAGAACAATAAGCTCAGTGATATATGTGTGCAATAAACACTCAAAGTAATGACTATATCCAATCAAGCACAAGGGTGTATCAATAAGCTAATCTTTGAAACTATGTATAGATGTAAATCTCAATCACAATTTAGGGTTTCAAATATTTCTACCAAGAGTATTCTAAATATCTCTAAAAAATATTATCTCAATATTCATGCACAACAGATATTCGAAAAATGAGCTTGTGAAAATATTTTTGCACACTCAAAAATACAAGCTCAGCGAGTCTTGCAACGAAGATGCAAAGACTCACTAGCTATAAGATTTTTCCCACACACAGATTTATTAAATAAAATTGGGGAAAAAATCTTTGCTTAACTCTCAATCCAAAATCAAACAAACAATGTATACAATGAGAGTTTCTAGAAAATGAGAATAATGTAAAACCACTCAAAGAACTCCCATAAGGATTGATTTAACAAAAGTAATGATTGTATAAGAGGGTATCAGCTTTGTATGAAAGAATAAGCTTTGAAAAATTTCAGGGGATTTTGTTGCTAATAAAAATATTAATCAATCACTAATCTAAGCAAATGAACTTGTATTTATAGACTTGGCCAATTTTATAACTATTGGGGATACATAGGGAATTATTAAATTTGTTTTAAAAGAGTTTTAGAAAATTAACCCTGTTTAACCCCATTTAACCTCAGTAAAAATTAGGCCAACTCGAGAGTTTCGGTTGATCGAGCCATAGGTTCGGTCACCCAAACAGACACATGAGAAAAAGTAACTTTTCCATGTTCGAGTGCCTGAATAAGCATTCGGTTTGCTGATCGAAGCAATTTTCCAAAAGTTCGAGATTTGGTCGCTCAACCTCAAGTTCGATTTACCGAACTCACATGTTCAGTTGCCCGAGGGTGATTTGAACATTAACGTTTGCATGCCCAAGTTGTTGTAAAAAGTTAGCGTAAATGTTCGGTTGACCGAAGACCCTCGAGTCTTTTTAGTTCAATCTGCCGAAGTCAAGTCAACATGCTAACTTTCTCTATGTTTGGTCAACCGAGGTGTTTTGAACACCAAGGTTCGATCGCCCAAAACTTCACTATTTTTATACATTAAGTCGTGTTTTAATTCAAAAGTCTCCTCTGATAGCATATGTGATAATGGGGACTAACTTAAGTGTATGTGCAAGGATCTAGGGTCTTTTTAAGGTCTTTAAGCTTATCAATTCCTACATATATGATATACATTAATTATTACAAACCTTTCCTACCTAAATATTACAAACCCGAATAAAACTTAATATAAATAACAACAAATAAATATTATGCGTCTTTATTCTTCAAGTCATCACATGCCATCATATGATCTTGCCAATGTGAACCAGCACCAAATTTGACAGACATTAAATATTAGAGTATTTGTTATAATCAAAACATGATATGACCTATAAGGTTAACACTTTCATTCATTGCCATCTTATTTGTGAGAAGCGATCCGATTAACTTATCAAGAGAGATATTTTTTCGTTATTACTGTGGCTTTCGGTTCCCAAATTAAAGGAAGTCCTCTGAGGATTTTTCTAATCATTTCATATGTTGAATATTTTTTCCCTAAAGCATTTAAGGAATTTATTATGTTAGTGAACCTAGTATACCTGCTAGTGATAGCTTCTTCTGGATTCATCTTAAAGGCCTTATACTCGCTAGTGAGCATGTTGATTCTACTATCTCTAACATCTATAGTTCCTTCATAGGTTACTTCTAACTTGTCCCAAATTTCTTTGGCTGACTTACATGCCATGACCCTATTAAACTCATTTACATCTAAAGCATAATATAGTGCATTCATGGCACTTGAGTTTACTTGCATCATTTTATAGTCATTGTCGGTCAAATCTTTTTCTTCTTTAGGAACTTCTTTACCATCTACTAATTTTGTAGGAATGTAGTCACCATGTGTGACAACTATTCATGCTTTCCAATCCATAATTTGAATGTATATTCTCATCCTTTGTTTCCAAAATGTATAGTTTAAGATAAGCGGTCTAGTAGAGGATTGGCCTTCAGCAAAAGGGGGTACACCTAGATGTGCCATTTAGACCTGTTTATAGCTTCTAATTAAACTTTACTATAACTTGGCTCTAATACCAATTGAAAGTCAAGGTGTAGTCCCAAGAGGGGGGGTGAATTGGGTTTATAAAATTCTTTTAAGTCTTTTTAACACATTCACAATCTCCCTTTTTACTTAGTAACCACACAAGAAAGTTTTTGATTTTAAATACTCAAACAAATTAACCACAATCACAAACACAATGCCAATCACAAACCAAGTAGCAACCAATCAATCAATCACAATACTTAACCAACTTGTGAGAGCTACATCATTTTCTTATTTTAGCGTTTGCCAAATTTCAGTTTATAGCCCTGTGTGAATGAATTTTTATGTGCTTCCTTTAATCAAGAGTTCCGCAAGGGATTAATCAATGTACTCCCTTTAGGGTTTCCATAAACGATTAACCAGCGTACTTTCTCAAATTAAAACATCTTCTCAATCTCGATTTTCAACAATCTTGCACTTTGAAACACAATTTGTATATGCTTAAATTTAAATAGAAAAGGGTAGAGTGTGAGACCGAGATTTTTTCACAAGGTTCAGCTTATCCTCAGCCTACGTCCTCGCCTTAGGCAAGACCACCTAAGGATTCCACTAATAAGTTCCTTTACAGGCGGAACAAACCATTTACAACCCTCCTTTAGGGTCGAGCCCCCTCTCCAAACAATACCCCATGCTCAGTTACAACAATTCAATGACTTGAACCGTCAAAGAAACAAGAAACAAGAAACGATTTCTTTTGTACAATGAATGCTCTCAGATAGAGCTGGTTAGTACAATTGAAAGCACTAATATACTTGAATAACAAATACCAAAAGAAATTGAATTGAAGCTCAAGAACAAATTCACCGGATTTCTTCTCTAGATAAGGATCAGCAATTCAGAAGTTTTAGCTCAGACAAGATTGATTAGAGACTCAGAGAAACTCAACAATTCTCAGTTTGAAAAAGTGAGTAAGAGAGCTTTGAGAGAGCAAGAGAGCTTTTAGCTTGAGAGCAGATTTTCAATGCTTGGTGTAGTTTTGATTAGTGAAAACATGCATTTATATGCTCAAAAAGGTTTAATTCGTGTTGCCCGCGTTACTTGGAGTGTTTCCCAATGTTTTACAAAATTTGGAGCACAAAAGACTTAAATTTGAATTTTAAAACTTTTTAAAAAATATAGCCGTTAACAGTGTTCAAGCGCCTGAGGTTCTTTAAAACTGTGAATTTTTAGTTATAAAACAGGGCCAGGTGCGTGAGGTTACCAAGGTCAGTCGCCTAAGCCTAGGCTACCTCTTCAGATTCTTTCAAGAAAATCTTCAAGCGCTTGAGGTTATTCTTCTGTAGCTTGAACAGTTATAATTTCTATTTTTCTGTTCATTTAACAAAAACTCTCAGTCATCTTACTTTGTTACTTTAAAAAACATTTTTCGGGGTTTTTAAAATGAGGTCTCTAAGTCCAAGATAACCCCTAATGAGCTTCAAAATATTTCCACATGATATTCAGTATGAAGTACTTACATAATTCATCCTAAAGCCTTAAACACTCAAAGCTTTGAAGTCTTCATATGAGTCTTTGCTTTGAATCCTCTTAGACTTGAGCTTGAGTCAACTTTAGGTTTCCATATGCTTTGAATCATTTTGGTTCATTTGAGCTCTCTTTGGATCACTTTGAACTTTGTCACTCAAGCATTCCTGAAACATCATCACTTAAAAAAGACATGTTAAATCAACCTTCATTTGTTATTATCAAAACAAGATTCAAAAGACATGTTAGGCCAACAAGGTCCTTTGCTTCTTCAATTGCAGTGGACTTTGTGTGCCAATGTTCCGGTAATAAGCGAAGCACCTTCTGCATGTTGTCTTCCATAGAGTATTCCCTACCAAGTTAAACATCTCATATTCTTTCACCAACATATAGATTTTTTTACTTTTCAACTTGACACATACCTTCATATGTTACCTGGAGCTTCTCCCACATTTCCTTTGCGGTGTTACATCCGAAAATTCAGTTGTATTCTTCCTTGCACACAGCGCAGTAGAGAAAATTTTTAGTTTTGAAGTTTAGTTGAACTAACCTTGCTTCAGCTTCTGACAACTTCTTGTTTGGTATGATCTCACCTTCTTTATCCTTGAATACATAATCTCCATCGGTGATTACATTCCAAATTTTCATGTCATATGATTAAATGATGATTGTCATTCGGTTTTTCCATGCAGGGTAGTTGCTTCCATTGAACTTTGGGAGAGGGTCAACCTATTGTCCTTGGGAAAATATATTCGCCATTTTATCTTGCGCTCTAAATGTTACTCCGAATGTCTAGCAACTCACTCTGCTACCACTTGTCGGCCCGGGTGTGCGTCTAGAGGAGGGGTGAATAGATGTCTTTCGCAGATATATGACTTTTTCTATAATCACAAAATTATTTTGGTACGATGCAAGAGTATTATATCACAATTTATATTTAAAGCAAATACAAGCAAGCAAGCAATAATAAGAGGTAGGGTGAGAAAAGCTTAGCATTGTGATATTAACGTGGTTCGGCACCAAGCCTATGTCCACGCCTTGAGACCAACTCAAGGATTCCCCAAATCCACTAAGCAATCCTCCTTCAATACGGGGAAGCCTTTACAATCACGGGTACACACCCCAGCTGCTCACCAAGAGCTACAACAATATGCTTACCAAGAGTCACCTTACAAAGGCTCACAAAGAACACCTCAATACAAAAAATCAAAGCAACTAGATGCAACTTCAAAGTGCTCCTTTTTGAGCTAATAATACAAATCAACCCTCCCACTACTCTCTTTGTAAATGAAGTGTAAGACAAGAGTAAAGAGCAAGAGAATATAAGCAAATATGAAAACCTATAAATGAATGCTCAATTAATTTGCTTAACAACCAAGTGCTCAACTAACCTAAAATGAATGCAAAAGACTCATATTAAAGGGCAAAGGGACAAGCAACTCGCTGGAGAGCCATTGGGCATTAATGGAGAAAAGACAATTTGAAAACTAGCCATTATTGCGCATTAAATGCATTCTACCGCCCGACACTCATCGACAATTCTATGACCTCGTTGACGAGTCTTACACATGCATACATCGATGATCCCTTGTATTCATCGATGAGTCTTCTCTACTAAATTCAAATCGGTCTCAGCTTCTCTTTTTCGATGATTCCTCTGCATACGTCAACGATCCACCCCTATACATTTGTCGCCAAATCCCCTATGTTCGTTGACGAGTCTACTATGAGATTTTAGTGGTCTCGAGTTCTCATCGTCAATGATTCCCTTGTGAACATCGATGAGCTCCCTCTATGTGTTCATCGACGAATCCCCTGTATTCATCAACGAGTCCCTTTGTTTTACTTATATAAGGACCTAAATGGATGTGGACAAATCCAAAAATGGTTTTTGTTCAAGTTAAGGTCCAATCTTGTCCAAAATTAATTTTTACCAATTATAAGATGTCTTGGTTTGATAAAATACATTTGAAAGTCATTTTGACATCTTATGCAGTTAAGCGACTCGATATGCATGTGTGAACTCAAAATTCATGCTCTAGCCTATTATTAACTAGATGTGTGTGTAATGTAATATGTGGTGTAAAGAGAGACATTAACGAGTGAGAAGAGAGATTTGTGATTTTGAATTCCTCTGAATTATAATTTTTTCACGAAATCAATTAAGTGTTTATTTTACAAATTAAGTGTAATCATCACTGAGTTTCAATCACAACTAGTGATTGAGTGAGTCCCCTCCACCCATCAATAGTATCAGAGTGCTTCAGGTTTGCCGAAATTCGCCAAATAGAGGCAAACAAAGGGAAATTCAATTTTTTTCTAGATTTGAAGTTGCTCAAATCCAAAATTGAGCATACCATTGTGAAATTCGCATCGATACGATTCCAAAGGTTAAAATCGTGCTCCAAACGGAGTTTTAAAGACCCCATACGTGCTCTCACATGCCGACGGACAAAACAACATCCTCCACATATGCCACACACGCTGACGAGGACACTAACTGCCGACGTCATGCTCCACACGAGCCCACACACGTCTTCCTCGCTTGGCTGGTGAGATCCGACCCGAAGACTCGATCTGCAACTCGGCCCAGCAACTAGCAACCTGGAACTGGCCCCGTGAGCACAACTTGACTCAGGTGACTAACCCTCACCCAGTCACTGACACGCGACCAGCCCAGAAAATGCCACGTGGCACTAACGGCATTCATTAATGCCATCTTTTGGCCATTAAGTCAAATTGTTTCAAAAATTTTCTTTTACCCGGTTCAATGTCATTTTGACCGATTCTTAGCCACCAAAAATTGGTTCCTAAGGTTTTTCGACCTTCTGAAGACACGGATGGCATCAGATTTGCCAAAATCAATCTATCACTCTATTTTTTAATATATTAAATTTGATGACGAATAGTACTACACAAGCAGCGATTCCAAAGCTGACACGGGAGAATTATGACAATTAGTCTATTCAAATGAAAGCCCTACTAGGTTCTCAAGATATTATGGACATCGTTGAATATGGGTACAAAGAAGCCCAATCAAAGTAAGTCGAAGCATCTGTGTCTTACGCTCAAAGAACGATCTTGCAAGCCAATTGAAAGAAGGATTGCAAGACGAAGTCCATAATCTACCAAGGCCTTGATGAGGCCACGTTCGAAATCATCACCTTCGCCAAGACATCCAAAGAAGTTTGGGACTCTCTCCATCGAACATACAAAGGTGCAAACAAAGTAAAGAAGATTTGTTTTCAAACATTGCAAGGTGATTTCGAATTTTAAGAATAAAATCTACTGAATTTATTGCTGATTATTATACACGAGTTATGGTAGTATCAAATCAATTAAGAAGAAATGGCGAGACTCTCAATGATAAGAGAAATGTGAAAAAAAATTTGCGATCTTTGGATCTAAATTTTGATTATACAACGATGACCATGGAAGAAACAAAAGACTTGGAAACCATGTCCGTAGAAGAACTTATGGGCTCCCTCCAAGCACATAAGTAGAAAGTCAACAAAAGGATTGAAGATAAAGCACTAGAGCAAACCCTCCAAATGAAGTTGTCCCTCATTACAGATAGATACGACAAAGAAGGGACGTCACAATGAGGAAGAGGACAAGACCGAGGATCTCGTGGAAGAAATTATGAAAATTTTGACTTCAGAGAAGGTGGCAGAGGCGGAAGAGGTCCCACTAGAGATGGACGCAATTAATAGAACTATGTCCCATGAGGCAAAGGACAAGGAATAAAAGGGGGATACAATATTCGTTTGAACGTAGACAAGAGAAATATTCAGTGCCACAACTGCCACAAGTACGAACACTACAGTAATGAGTGCAAAGGTAATCCCCAAAATCATGAAGTAAATGAAAATGCTAACTTTGCAGAAAAGGAGAAAGTCGAAGGACAATCGTTGATGCATATGGCACCCAATTCAACCCACCAAAACCAAAATTTTTGGTACCTTGACTCTGGAGCCATAAATCACATGACTGGTAGAAAAAACCTATTTAATGAACTTGATGAGAAAGTTTAGGGAGAGATATCATTTGGTGATCTCTCTAAAGTCCTAGTTCGACGAAGGAGAAATGTCCTAATCAAGAGGAAGGATGGAGACCATGCTTTTATCTCCAACGTGTACTATGTGCCAACCATGAAGACTAATATACTTAGTCTCGGGCAGCTTGTGGAGAAAGGCTACTGAATTAGCCTTAAAGATAAGCAGATGGTGATAACAGATGCTCTAGGTAAGCTCATTACTCAAGTACAAATGGTAAAGAATTGAATGTTTCTGCTCGCCATTCAACATGATACGCCAAGGTATTTGAGAGCTATCATCAAAGACAAGGACTAGCTATGGCATCTCAGGTATGGACATCTGAATTTTGATTTTGAAAAAATTGGGAAGCAAGAAGATGGTAAAAGGCTTACCCAACATCCACCACCCAAATGTGATATGTGAAAGTTGTGTTCTAAGCAAGCAACACATAAACAACTTTGGAAAGCAAGCCGACTGGAGATCTAGCATGCCGCTCCTGCCAGTACACACAGATGTGTGTGGTCCATTGAGACCATTTTCAAATGGATAGAACCAATACTTCCTCACCTTCATTGACGATTACAGTAGGAAGACTTGGGTCTACTTCCTAAAAAGGAAGCCAGAAGTGTTCGACAAGTTCAAAGATCTTTTGGAGAAACAGAATGGCTATCGCATCAAGCCACTCAGATCAGACCAAGAAGGAGAGTATAAGGACGAAGCTTTTCTGGTTGCTAGAATTGAAACTATTAGATTACTAATTTCACTATCAGAAAAAAATGGATGGAAGATTTACCAGATGGATGTGAAATTGGCATTTCTGAATGGTTTTCTAGAAGAAGGGATCTATATCGATCAACCACCTGGATATGTGAAGAAGTGAAAAGAAGATAGAGTGTACAAGCTAAAGAAAGCATTCTATGGCTTGAAGCAAGCACCTCGTGCATGGAACACAAGGATTGATGACTATTTCCAAAAGAATGAATTTGAGAAGTGTCCCTACAAGCATGCACTATACACGAAGATGAAGTCAGATGGAAGCATGCTGATTACCAGCCTATATGTTGATGATCTAATTTTCAATGGCAACAATCCATAGATGTTTGCCACTTTCAAGAGGAGCATGGTCAAAGAATTAGAAATGATGGATATTGGTCAGATGACTCATTTCCTTGGCATAGAAGTCGTGCAAAGCGAGAAGGGAATCTTTATCTCCTAGAGTCACTATGCAAAAGAAGTACTGAAGAAGTTTGGGATGGACAAATGCAACCCTGTGACAACTCTAGTTGAAACGGGATTGAAATTGAGAAAGAATGAGGAAGGAGATGTTGACCCCACATATTTCAAGAGTCTGGTTGGAAACTTGAGGTATTTGACGTGCACTAGACCATACATACTCTATGGAGTTGGACTTGTCAGTAGGTACATGGAGACTTCTGACCAGTCCCACCTGAATACAGCGAAAAGGATACTCCACTATGTCAAGGGTACCATCATTGATGGTACGTTCTATTCATCAAAAGGTGATTGCAAACTTATTGGCTATTCAAATAGTGATTAGGGAAGAGATCTTGATGAAAGAAAAAGCACGAAGGGATTAACATTTTTCATGGGAGATACAGTGTTTACATGGTCATCAAAGAAGTAACCCATTGTAATGTTGTCATCATGTGAAGTTGAGTATGTTGCTGCCAGTTCAGCTATTTGACATGGTATATGGATCAAGAATGCACTAAAGTATCTGGGATTTCTTCAAAATGACCCCACAGAAGTTTACATCGACAATCGATCAGCGATTTCACTTGTGAAGAATCCAGTATTCCATGAAAGAAGTAAGCATATTGATACTCAGTATCATTTTATCAGGGAGCATGTCAAGAAGAAAGAAAAGGAGTTGATATCTTGTAGAACGTATGATCAAATTGCTGACATTTTCACGAAACTACTCAGACATGATATTTTTGTAAGACTGAAGACATTGTTCGGAATGACAAAATCAGGAGAGTCAAGTTTAAAGGGGGATGTTAAAAATTAAACTTGACTGGGGATGGCCGGCAGCCCACCTTTGTTGAATTTGGGAAAGAGTCGGCCACCAACTTCACCAACCAGCCTACTTATTTGAATTTAATCCTACCTACCATTCATCCTTAGCTATAAATAGATGTGTGTGTGTGTGTGTGTGTGTGTGTGTGTCTGTGTCTGTGATGTAATATTTGGTGTAGAGAGAGACATTAACCAATGAGAAGAGAGATTTGTGTATTTTGAATTCCTCTGTATTGTAATTTTTTCATATTGAAATCAATTAAGTGTTTATTTTACGAATTGAGTGTAATCCTTACTGAGTTTCAATCACAACCAGTGATTGAGTGAGCCCCCTCCACCCATCAGAGTTAAAAAGTACATTTTGTTAGCTAGAGGAACAAGAAAAGAGAAGAAAAAAGAAGCATACCAAATTAAGAAAAGAAAAATAGGAAGGAAGAGAGAGAGAGAGAGAGAGAGAGAGAGAGAGAGAGAGAGAGAGAGAGAGAGAGAGAGAGAAGTAATGTAGAAGCAAGGTAGTAAGGAAGATACATCTAGTGGATGCCAAAACAACTTAAATACAAAGAAAAAAAAATATCACGTGATGTATAATCAAAAAAATATGCTTTAACTTTATATATACACTAGAGGTTTTTATTTTTTTATTTTTAAGTAAAGATAAACTACGGGGTTTACTTTCAAGAAATAATGTCGAAATAATTTCAACAGTATACATCAAATGTTAATAGTTTCTATTCCCATGAGGAGGTAATCAATGGCTGCAAATATATGTAAGTGGCCAACTAATTAATGGTTTTCTGTTATTTATTTTATTCTATTACCTTTTTTTTTCTCTTTAAATGATTTAAAATTAGAAACAAAATACAGAAAATATACAAATCTTCAAAAATAGAAAAAATCTAGTTTTATTTTGGCCATTCATGTCATTATTAATATTATTACTATTAATATTAATATATTATTATTATTATTATTATTATTATTATTATTATTATTATTTGTGTTAATTATTCCTTAAAAAATCTAGAAGAAATTTAAATGTATTATGTTAGCATATCTCCCTAAAATACCTTTGTAGTTTGCCTCCTTCCCCTATAAAAGGATCGCCTTGTACAACTTTTATTTGTACAAAAAGATTAATAAAGTTTTTATTAATTTTAACATGGCATCGAAGCTAGGTTAACCTAATTTCTTTTTCTTAAACCTCCTTGCCGCCGCCCACTATTTCTAAACACCATTCCTTGCCATCGCCGGTTGAAATCCCTCTAGTCCCATCCTTCCCCCGCTTGGCCGCCGTTTCTGACGACATCATTGCCATCATCTTCCTTGCATAAGAGAGCAACAGTCTCCTTCTAGCGTTGTTTCACTCTTAATCGTCTCAAGCTCCTCAGTCACTGTTAGTCTCTAGTCCCAAAGAAGATGACTTGCTTGAGTCGCTGTGAAAACATAGAGGGAGAGGCGTCCTCAAGACCATCCCAACCAACACAACAGCCGATCGAGAACGATCCTTTATAGTGGCAACGATCGAACATATCGTGCAACCTTTAATCACACTCTGATCACACGGTCTTGATCCTCTTTATTCAAGGACACAGAGGTACAAGCCTATAGAACAGATCATGTTCGCTGCAGCCTTCTCCTCGACGCAACCTTCTCCTCTCTCTTGCCCCTTCCCTCCCTATATAAACGACGCTGCAAAGCCATAACCATCACCGATGACGTCGAGCTCCAGCTTCCACCCGGCTTCCTCGTACAGTGCTCTCGGCGCATCGCAGGCTTCCACCCGACTTCCCTTTGTTCTTCGAAAGCAAACATAGAGTCACCCATTCAGAGAGAGAATTTCTGAATTCTGATATCAGATTGGATTGATACAGCCATTCGGGAATTCATTCTTAACGTTCGAGACTTGATTTTTTTTTTTTACTGTGCTTCAATTTTTAACTATTGTCCATGCATCTTTCTTTTGCCACCATGTGCAGGATATAGATAGTCTTCTTTGGCCGCGTTCTTTTTATGGCGAAGCACTAGTTTTCATCTCTTATATTCCGTTAAATTGCTATTTGCTCTACATCGGTCAGTATTATCCATTTTTTTTATGGCGTCTTTAACTGATGTTGCCCGCCCTATAGAGATTGTTTTCAATGGCTCCAACTACAATGCTTGGGCCCAAAAAATATAAGTTTTTTTTATTGGTCGAAGATTATGGCATTTTGTCACTGGAACAAAACAAAAACCCACAAAAACTAAAATGCAATCAATAGAAGAGTTTCATGAGGCTCTTGATGAATGGGAAAGTACATACTGTAAGATTCTTTCCTGGTTTATTAATACATCTATTCCTACTATGCAAAGTCTACTTCCTAAATTTCGTAATGCCAAACTTGCTTGGGATTTTTTGGCCAAACGATACAACTGTGACAGTGATGTTGCTCTCAAGTTTCAATTGGAAACTAAGCTTTCTCAGATGCGTCAGGAATCTGCACAATCTATTGCCGAGTTTCATGCTCAGGTTAGTGGCCTTTGGGATCAGCTTTCTCAAGCTGACCCTACTTTTTTTGATGAGCAATCGATTGAACTTTTTGCTGCATATCAGCATCGTTGTCAGTTTATATACTTTATGATGCATATCCGAGATGAATTTGAGAATACTCGAGCTTCTTTATTACATCGCTCTCCTCTTCCTACACTTAAGGTTGCTCTTGCGGAGCTCATTTTTTAGGAGAAACGTCAACAAACTCGTCGGGTTCATTCTATAGATCATATGGTTTTAGCTACTGCTCCGTCTAGTTCCTCTACTCCGACTACTCCTACTGTAGCTGTTGTATCTTCTAAACTGCATTGTTTCAATGGTTAGTGCCCCTATTATAAGGAAGATGGTCACCATATTTTCGATTGTCCTAAGAAGAAGGCTAAGGATGCTAGGGATACTCTCAAGGCTAAGGCCTCTTACTCTTCCAAGCCTATTGCTATTGTCTTCACTCGCTTCTTAATTTCTGCTCCATCTTCTGCACCTCCTTTGTCATCTCTTTCGACAGCTGACCTTAAGGCAATTATCATCTAGGTTCTATCCCACACTTCTACTGCCTTATCAGTCTCCACAGGTACCTAGACACCTTGGTTTATTGATTCTTCCTGTTGCAATCATATGACCACTGATTCCTCTTTAGTGACACATAAGTAGTCTTTAAATCCTGTTCCCTTAATTTATACTGCTGATGGTTCACATATGTCTATTAGTCATCTTGGTCATATTTCTGCTCCTACTTTTTTTATGCCTGACACATATGTTGTGCCTAACTTGTCTCTTAATCTCCTTTCTATTGGTCAACTTGTTGAATGTGGTTTGATCTTAACCTTTTCTCACAAAGGTTTTGATGTGCAGCATCCGAAGATGGGCTAGCTTGTTGGGACCGGGTGTAAATTTGGTCGCCTTTTTGAGCTCACATCTCTACATTTGTCTCACTCATGTTCTCCTCCGTCTCTTTCTACTGCAGTGTCTTCCAGTGTTTGGCATTCTCGTCTAGATCATGCCTCGTTGTCTCGTGTTCAGTCTTTAGCTTCTAGTGGTTGCTTAGGAAATGTCAAATTTGAACATTTTGATTATATGCCTTGTCAACTTGGGAAACAGAAAGCTTTACCTTTTAATGAAAGTAATTCTTTGTCTTCTACACCTTTTGATTTGGTTCATTCTAATATTTAGGGACCTGCTCCTATCCTTACTAAGGGCAAGTCCGGTTACTTTGTCATTTTTATCGATGATTACTCTCGGTATACATGGATTTATCTTTTGCATGATCGCACTGGGTTACTTAATGCTTTTCGTGACCTTAAGCAGATGATTAAAACTCAGTTTTCTTGCACCATTAAAGTCTTTTGGTCCGATAATGCCCTAGAATATACTTCTACCCCTTTCATTGAAGATCTTCGAGAAGCTGGCACCTTATCCCATCGATCCTATCCATCCACCTCCCAACGTAATGGTAGTGCCAAATGTAAGCATCGTCACATTCTTGACACTGTTCGCTCTCAACTCTTCTCTGCATCACTCCCAGAATCCTTTTTGGGTGAAGCTGCTCTTACCGCTATTTACACTATTAATGTGGTTCCAATCCCTACTCTTTCCAATAAATCTCCATATGAGGCTCTCTATGGAAAGGTACCTGATTATTCTTTTCTTAAAGTCTTTGGTTGTGCTTACTTTGTTTTGCTTCCACCTCATGAACATACAAAACTTGAACCTCGCTTTCGTTTATGTTGCTTTCTTCATTATGGCATTGAACACAAGGGTTATCGGTGTTGTGACCCCATAGCCAAGCGTCTTCAAATCTCTCGGCATGTTCAGTTTTGGGAACACAAAATGTTCACTAGTATCTCTCCATTTTCTTCTGATTTTCCCTCACACTCCCCCATTTTCACTGATCCTGCCATCGATCCCTCTCCCGCTTTCTCTTTTAATACAGGTCATGCCAGCTCATTAGGTGATCCCTTCGCGTCTGCCACTCCTGAACCTGGACCGTCTGATGATCTTGCCATCGCTTCCACTCCGCCTGAGTCCACTGATTTGGATGTTCGTTGTTCTAGTTAGGTAAGAGCACCTCCTACATATCTCAGTGACTATCACTATTTTTCTACACTTGACTCCCATGACGAGCTTCGCAGTTATCGCGAAGCTTGTTCTGTTCCTGTTTGGCAACAAGTTATGTCTGAAGAACTTGACACACTTCACAAAACTCATACTTAGGACCTGGTTGACCTGCTTCCTCATAAGACAGTAGTTGGGAACAAATGGGTGTATAAACGGAAAACAAACTCCGATAGTTCTGAAGTATGATATAAAGCTCATTTAGTGGCAAAGGGTTTTACTCGGGAATATAACATTGATTATGAGGAGACATTTGCCCTTATTGCTCGTATTACCTCCATTCACTCTCTTTTAGATGTTGCCTCTGCTTGGCAATGGCCTTTATTTTAGATGGATGTTAAGAATGCCTTCTTATATGGTGATTTGGTTGAGAAGGTATATGTGTAGCCCCCTCCTGGGTATCCTCATTCTCCTGGTCAGGTTTGTCATCTCCATCGTGCTTTATATAGGCTTAAGCAAGCTCCCTGTGCTTGGTTTGCCAAGTTCAGCTCCACTGTTGCCCAGCTTGGGTTTGCCTCTAGCCCCTATAATTCAACCTTATTTACCCATCACACTGCTACTAGCATCACTATTCTACTACTTTATGTTGACGATATGATTATTACTAGTGATGATACTTCTAGTATTCATGCACTTAAGCAATTTATGTGTTAACAGTTTGAGAAGAAAGACCTTGATTCTCTTCGCTACTTCCTTGGCTTAAAAGTGTCCTCTACCTCTTATGGCTACTCCTTGACCCAAGCCAAATATGCCTCTGATCTTCTCACACGTGCTGGCCTCACCGATTGTAAGATAACTGATAGTCCTCTGGAGCCCAACATCAAACTCTGTCTTACTGATGAGGAGCTCCTTCTCGATGCCACTCATTACCAATAGCCTGTTGGGAGCTTGATTTATCTCACTATCACTAAACCAGACATTGCCTATGCGGTGCACCTTGTTATCCACTTTATGTCGGCTCCTCGTTTCGTTCACTACGCAGCTATTGTTTGCATCTTATGATATGTGAAGGGCACCTTATTTCATGGCCTTTTTTTCCCTCTCACTCATCCTTGACGTTACAAGTTTATTCAGATGCTGATTGAGCCGAGGACCCTACTGATCGTCGGTCTACCACTGGTTTTCTTTTTTTACTTGGTGACTCTCTTATCTCTTGGTGGAGCAAAAAGCAGACTGTTTTTGCTCGCTCTAGCACTGAGGCTGAGTATCGGGCTTTCACTGATACTACTTCTGAGCTTATTTGGCTTTGTTGGCTTCTCCAAGATATGGGAGTTCCTCAGCCCTCGAGCACTCTGTTTTATTGTGACAATCATAGTGCTGTCCAGATCGCTCACAACAATATCTTTCCTAAATGCACCAAACATATTGAGATCGATTCTCATTTTGTGTCATCATCTTCAGGACGGGACACTTCACCTCTTGTCAATTCCTTCTGCTAATCAGTTGGCTAATATCTTCACGAAAGCTCATCCACCTGGTCGTCAACGTGCTTTAGTCTGCAAACTTCAGATGTCATCTTTGATACCACCTTGAGTTTGAGGGGGGATGTTAGCATATCTCCCTCATATATCTCCCTAAAATACCCTTGTAGTCTGCCTCCTTCCCCTCTAAAAGGATGGCCTTGTACAATTTTTATTTGTACAAAAAGATTAATAAAGTTTTTATTAATTTTAACATAATGTCATGTTGATCCTGACTTCATCATTGATATTATAATGAATTTTATAATTATTACTCTTTGTTGTGTTATTATTATTATTTATGTTGCCCTTTTATATTATAAAATCTAAAAAAAATATTTTAAAGATGTAGAAAAATTTTGGGATTTTAAAATATATATATATATATATATATATATATATATTTCTAGGGTTTTGAGGGTTTCCTTTTGTGTCTTTTTTTATATTAAAGTTTCAAAATTTTTAAAAAAACACAAAAAATAAAAGAATCCAAAAATAAAAAAAGGAAGTGTCTTTTGCGTATATATATATATATATACCTTGATTTGATTTTGTTTTTCATTTTGGAAAAGTTAGAATATCTTGAAATAGGAAATTAGGATTTGATTTTCTTAGCAGCCTCTTTTAGCATTAGGATAATTTCTTATTTCAAAAAAAGTATTGCATTTGCATTTATTGATCTTGATCTCTTTTAAATATTATGCATGCATTAAATTACTATCCTTACCTTGATGAAATTCAATTCATTCATGGATCCAGCACATAGGGCTGTAATTATATGTGTTTTATATGGTTATACTAGTGAATCTTGTGAACTCTTAATTTTCTTAATTGTTCAATTAATTTAAAGACAGATCCTAGAGGGATGCAGTACTAGCACACTCTTAGGGTTTTTTGAGGTGAGTAAATCATTGCACTCTATATCGAATTACCATGTAAAATATAAAGTGGCTTGATATTTGATGGAAGGATAATAAAAATTAAATGAATAACAATTAATTCAAATTGGTGATTATACATAATTTAGTAGATACTATTCGTGTGATGGGTTTGTAGGGCACACTAATACCTTTTCCTCACCTAAAAATACTCTCCAACCCGATTTTGATGATGCATACCATGACTATTAGTTCCCTAACTTCTAGATTAACTTAACGCAGACAATAATTAAGTAACCTAACTCCTCCTATATTAAATAAAAGAATAGTACCCACTCTACACAAACTAAATATCAAACAAAGATGGTAACAAAATTATTTTTGGATCGTCATCTCAATGGAAGCATTGTATTCCCGTTCTGCACATGTTTACTAGTAGTTGTAATAGTTGAATCCCACAATAAGTATTGGTACAAGGGTGATAGTAATACTATCAACAGCAATAAAAAGAATCCAATTTATACTCAAATAATTGAAAAAGGGTAGCTCTGGCCTGTCTGCAACAATAATATTAATTATGGGGCATGCTCTCACTGACATTCACCAGAGAACCCAACACCCTGGAAAGTCGAAGCACAGAGCAGGTGCAGAAACCTACCTTATATAATTAGAGAATGAACTCATCATTAACTCATTTAAACGAAAGAATCCCAGCAATTCTATATACAGAGAGGCACAGAAGATGAAAGCATGCTTTGGATTGACGTAAGCAAACCTTTGGGCATGAACCCATAAACCCTTTTCTTTAGAGAAAGCACTTTTGGTGGCGATCATATCCATGCAGCTAAAACGGCTTCTCTCTATTTATAAATATATATATATATATATATATATATATGCACTTAACGTTACATAAGCTTCATCATCGTGCTGCTTTCTGCTCCCGTGCATTCTTGCTATAGGCTCTGTTATTCATAACAAGGTTTCACCTTATTTTAAGTTCCTTCTTTTGGCTTTGAAATTCCAAATGTTGGAGGCAGTTTCTGAGACTCTAAAGCTCAAACAATGATGCTGGTTCAATTCCCTAGTGTTCTAAACCCACCAAAAAATATAAAAGAACGATTATCTATTGTTATCTGTTCAGGGTAAAAGAGCCGCGTGGTAATTAGGGAAAAGGGTTTTGCTATTATGAAATAAGAATTGCTGGGACTCATTGCTCGAGATGATGGTATTATGCGTGCATTCTTAATAATTCTCGAGGCTTCTTTGGAGGAGATTTCGATAATTATATTGCCTCCAAACCCCAAACCCAATTTTTAAAAATTTTAGTATTTTTTTGATTGGTTGCTATTTAAGATCCTAAATTAGGATTGGTTCAGTTATTTTTTTAGAATTTTGATTTCAATCAGAAAAGTTTAATCGATTGAAATGTATTATTTTTAAATGTAATTTATTTATGAGGCATAAATCACTCCCTCAGTTGCATCTCTCTCTCTCTCTCTCTCTCTATTTTTAAAAAAGAAATATCTTATTATCACTCTTAAACACCCCCAAGCCACCTAGCCACTCTCTTATATTTCAAACTATAAACCAAATATAGTAGAGCATCTACAAACCTGAACGTCTTCCCTGCTACTGATAGACATTCATACTCTAATTTCAACTAAATTATCTCAAATGAAATCATATAGACCTCACAACTTTTCGTAGAGAGGTATGAAATGGTGAGAATAATAATAATATTGAAATTCGATGGAGTCGTCACTAACTTATTATTTAGTTAGTTGTGGTTAGTTCATCTAATTACTACTCGTTAATTTGTCTTCTAAACTAATTTTAGGTCAAATAACCATTAGTCTCAGTCTGCATTTACCAGAATTGGGATCACGAGTTGAGTTATGCGAGGGGAAGGTATCATCACCTCCTACACACCTATTCTACAACGGTACCTAATCAATCATGAATTATCAAAACTTGAATCTAATGGGCTTAAATTAGCTCCTTTAAAATAAACAAACAAATAAATGAATGAATGAATAAATAAATATATAAAATTTTAAAAGAAAAATAAAAATCATGGTGCAATTTAGGAATGTCTAATAAGACCTTCAAATGAAGGGATCTTGTTAGATAAACTCTCCCCCCCCCCCCCCCACTTAGAACTAATATAAGTGAGGTCTGAAATACCTCTTTACTCTTTATTAAATCATCAGGATACACACACACACAAAAATCAAATAAAATCATCAAATTTGGGCAAAAAGAGTCATTAAATAATTCCCAGATTTTTCCAAAATTTTATTGAAATTTTCTAAAAATTTTAAGCATTTTTCTAAAATTTTCTGAGATTTTAAAAAGACCTTTTCTCAAATTTTTTATATTTTTATTTTTCAATTTTTTTAAAACTAAGTAAAAAATAACTCAAATATATTTTATTTATTTTTCATATTTTTTAAAATTATTTTTCCTGATTTTTAATTATTTTTTTCTAATTTTTTAAGAATTAAAAATCAATTAAAAATTAAAAGTAAAATGAAAAAAATAAAACCAGTGGCTCAGAAATCAACCGCTTCAACCGATCTAAACAAGGCTCAATCTAGTTGGATTTAGCGGGCCTCATGTCCACCCACAGTGATGACACGTGGCTCACTTTACTTTTTGTTTTTAATTCACTATAGCAAGGTGACGTCAGCATGACGTCACTCGCCACGTGACAACCCTTTTGTTTTCCTTTTATTTTTTTGGAATTTTTTGCAACTGGGTGCTGACGTCACCTGTCATGTGGCTTACCTGAGTGGCTCCTAACATTTGACACGAATTGCTGACATGGCAGCATTCCGACCATATAGAGAGAATAGAGATCAAACAATTAGGATTGCTTCACGTTGCCCTCAAAATAAACGGTTTTGGTTGTGTCACGTGTCACCATTCGAACGTTGACACATGTCCCATGATATTTCATATAAAACTCCATTTTTCTCTATCCTCTTTCTTCCCCTCTCGTTTCTTTTCTCTCTCTTCTTTCTTTTGCAAACTCTCTCTCTTCTTTCTTTCTTCTTCTCGCATGAATTTCTTCCCTCTCTCTCACTCATTATTCTCTCTCCTCTTTATTTCACTTTCTTCTTCTCTCATGAATTTCTTCTCTCTCTCTTACTCCTCTATTCTCTCTCCTCTCTATTTCACTTCCTTCTTCTTGCATAAATTTCTTCTCTCTCTGTCTCTCTCTCTCTCTCTCTCTCCTCTATACTGTCTCCTCTCTCTTTCACTTTCTTCTCATTTTGATTATTTTTCTCTTTCTTTCTAATCTCTCTATTTCCCTTCCTCCTCTCTGTTTCTATTCCTCTCAGATTCTCATTCCATTTTTTTATTTTTTTAGATCTAAACCAATAAAGGGAAAAGTGCGAACAGAGAGCCTTGCATGGTCTAACTCCGAATTGAAGTGAGTTCTCTATCCTTTTTTATTTTATTTTTATTTTTTTGAATGTTCATTGTTTATCATTTTTTTTTTCTTCAAATTTTGTTGGGATTTTCTCGTGAAAAGTTTCTCCAAAGTTTCTTGAGGGCCAAACAAAACCTACCTAAATTGAGTCTAAGGCTAAGCTCAATGAACCGGGACTTGAAGTTAGGCTTAGGCCAACCCAATTGGACTCTGAGCCAAAAATGGGCTTGATTCAAATGGACCTTCAATGGGTTCTACCAAATTGGGCCGAGCTAAACTAAGTTTGGACACTGGGCTTGAATTATTCACTGCGCTTGAACCTAATATGGGTATTGGGCTTAGAAAGATTAATTGGGATGGACCCAATTCAATTTGGGTTTGAGATAAATGTTGGTTTAACGATTAATGGACCTATGTCTAAATTGGACTTGGGTTTTGGGTCAAGTCTAGTCCAACGGTTCATGGGTTATGGGTCAACGGATCAGATCCAGTCCAATGGGTTGGTCCTATATCAATGGGTAGGATCTAGTCCAATGGGTCGGAGCTTAAGTCAATAGATCAAAATTTGGCGTTTCAAATCACTTTACCTTCAAAAAATTGTGTAATTTAAAAGCAAAATTAAACATAAAAACATAAATGAAACCAACCTTAGTCTTCAACACCTATGGTCTTCAGGTTCAACGTCAATTCTTCATTTCTTCTTTGATTCTGCTTGCAGTCCTCAAATATTTAAGGTCTGACTTACGAACTTTAATTGCCTTTGCCTAAGTTGTTCTAAATTCCTCCCTTTCCTTCATAGTGTCTTCAATTCTCAAGCACTCTAGCTTATCCTCGATCAAAACTCTTATTTTCTCACAATTGTCTGTATGATTTTTTTTTTTATTTATTTATTTTTTGTGATTGTTTGTCTCTGTTAATGTCCAATGCACTTTCATAAGCTTGTATTTATAGGCTTTGGGATTCAATCAACTTAATGTCGACTTAATCAATGAGCACTAAATTTATCAATTACCATTAATTCAAATTTTGCACATTTTCACATATGTTTAATTTGCTTTTTTTTCCTCTTCATGGGTTTAAATTGAAGACTGAAGATTGCGGACCCACTTCCTTACTTTTCCTTTTTATGTTTTTTATTTTAAAATTTTCATGTAAATTTTATTTCCAATGTACAAAATTATTTTTTCCTATATTCCAATTTTTCCTGTATATTTTTTATTTTATGAAATAAAATTTGTTATATGCCCTGAACAAAATAGTGTGTCAACAGTTGTCCCTCTTTATATGTTTGTTACCTTAGAATGATATATAGATCTTTCTCTCTTGGCATTCTACAGTAACAAATTTATAAAGATAAAAAACACAAATTTTGGACTAAGCTTTATATAAAAAAAAAAATTCCTAACCAAAGAAAATGTATGGATTTAAAAATAAAGTGGCATTAGGCTGTCTAATTTGCCCTAGGCTATTGTATTGATATGTTGATTTTAGTTGAAAGTCTTTTACAATATAAGTTGCACACCTATTTATATATATTACAAATAAAAAGACTAGAGTTACAATTGATATGTGAAGGAAATAAACAACAATTGTGTTGCTCTAAATCATTTCAATGAAATATTTATTCTTGATAAATTAATTTTTTGAATCCTACAAAGATAGAATTGTTTTCCTTGGCCGAAACTGTCCTAAATTTTTGTAGTAATTAGCTTAAAATTTCATTATCTTCAAAAATAAAAATTACTTTCCGCTTGTCCTAAATTGTTGTAGATGTGAGCTTAAAGTTATATTTTGTTCAAACTTTATAAATATATGAAAATAGAAATACATTGATCCTAACTTATAAGTAAACCATAGTAGTATTAATTATTATTTAAGCCTTATTATTTACTAATACTATTTAGTAGCTGCTAAGGTGCTCATGTACTTGCAGAACTGTAGCAGAATATTTGCTAACATTATTATTTTAGAATATCATTATTAATGCAATATTTAAATACGTGATCAAATGTATGAGTAGTTTAATAAGTGTTGGGAACTTTTCTCTCAACGTTCTACAATATGATTGGGGCCATATTTAAATAGGCATGTCACCTCCCGGTTGAGTTAGAGCATCGGGCCTATTGGCCGATTAAGAAGTTCAATTTAGACATGATCGCTGTCGGTTCCCATCACCACCTCCAACTCATTGAGTTAGAGGAGATCCGGAATAACTCGTATGAGAATGCCAAGATTCATCACTTCAAAAAACAAGCTTATTATTGAAGAATAAAAACCGTCACTAATAATCAAAAATTCATCACTAAGAGTATTAGTAACGGTTTTGAATTAGTCGCCATAACTACAGTTATTAGTAACGAATTTTAAAAGTATCACTAATAATACAGTATTAGTGACGAATTATAACTGTCACCGAATTATAACCGTCACCAAAATCCTAATACCGCCACTATAAATTCTATATTGGTTCGGCTCAAAATCATCACTAATAGTAGAGTAGTAGTGACGAATTTCAAAACTGTCACTAATAGTAGAGTATTACTGATGAATTTCAAAATTGTCACTAATACTAAAGTATTAGTGACGAATTTCAAAACAGACACTAATAGTAGAGTATTAGTGACGAATTTCGAAACCGTCACTAATAATATATTATTAGTGACGAATTTAAAATCGTCACTAATACTCTACTATTAGTGACAATTTTGAAATTCATCACTAATACTCAACTATTAGTAATGGTTTTGAAATTCATCACTAATACTTAAAAAATTAAAACTATCACTAATAATATAAAATTTTTTAAACAATTGATTCCCGTAAAAATATGTAATTTCATTTTCGCATGCATACAAACACATTATACTTAGTAATTTTTTAAACCATAATTACTAAAAAATTCCTAAGTTATTCAAAATTTGAATTCAAATTCAAATATAAATACAAACACATTATACAAATTCAATTAAAATACAGAAATTCCATCTAAATAACAAAAAAAATTCAAATTTCAAAATTCAAATTCAAATTCAAATTCAAATTCAAATACATTATAAAAATTCAAATTAAAATACAAAAATTTCATCTCTTCAGATAACAAAAAAAATATAAAAAATATAATCAAAAGCTGCATCTGACTATAGTGTTTGACATCGTGCTAATGTTGTGACAACCACAAATCCCACAAAGTAAGAATTATAAAAAAAAAAATTAGTATACAATTTTTGAACATATATATGTACTATAAGTATATGTTGACCCTATGGGTCATATCCCAATTTTAATAATGACAAATACTCATGTATTTAATAGATATCTAGTTCATGGGCAGGTCTATACTAGCAGATATATTGATGACACGTTAAAGCTTAAAGTTGGAAGACCCTATACATGTATTTTATTTCATTATCATTTAAAGGGTCTGTAATAGTAACTAGGGCTTTAATTATAATAATTGCATGCATCACCTGTATAATGTAATGTGTAAGTTCAAAATGAAAATGTCCTTAGAAAGACCTTAGGGATTTGGTCGACCAACACGGAATTTTTTTGGTGTTTTGGAAAAGGTTTAGAAATGACTCTAGGACACTCACACACTCACTTGTATATGTCATACTTTTGTTTAGAGTGTTTGTTGCATGATAAAGGATTGAATTGCACAAAATGTGCACCTATGGTCGACCGACCTGTGCAATTCATTCTGCCCTGGTCGACCGAACGGGGTCTGGGTCAACATGTTGACTGCAGCCCGGTCGACCGAGCTATGACAGTTCAAATGGCCCCGGTCGACCGAACCCTCCAGAAGTCAACACTTTGACTTCCTAGTCAACCGAGAGAAAATTGTATACCAACGGTCTGGTCGACCGAGGGTCCTCAGGAGTTGTCCCAACAATCTAGTCAACCGACTGGCTTGGTTCAAATCAGCATGACCTACTGAACCTCGTGAAAATTGAAAATCGCATCTGGGCATGTAAGTCCAATCGACCGAGACCATAGTTCATTTTCCTCCTGGTCAACTGAAGATCAAGCATATTGAAAAATCACCTCAAACATACATATTCAGTCGACCGAACAGGCAGTTCATTTTTGGCCTGGTCGACCGAACCCCAAGAACTTCGATCGACTGAACTTGTCCTCGTTGACCCGTGCTCTCAGGTTGACCTTAATTTTTACCGAGGTTAAACATTTTTTAAAACAGGGTTAAAATAATTGAAAGGTCATTAATCTTTTCAAGTAATATCATACTTGTCCCAAACGGTCATAATTTATGGGGTTTCTATAAATACCCCTTCATTTGCTAAAATTAGCAAGAGATTAGGCATATCAATTAGGAAAAATACTCTTAAATTCCAAAATTTATAGAACTCCTTTTTGAGCCTCCAACACTTATTCTTACCAGATCTTACGACTCAAATACCTTCTGTAAGTGTGATTTAAGTGTTGCTGTCCTATAAAGTTTGCTCTCCTTGTAAGTTTGATTGAAACGATTTTTTTGAGAGCCAAACCTAAGTGTTCTTAGGAGGCTTTGTTCATAAGCCTATCCTAAGAAGACTTACCTAAGCTTCTGAGTATTGCATTTGTGTTGCAATATCTTGAGAAGCTTGTATTTGATTTTGGTTGCAAAAATTCTTTTCAAATCACTTTCAAATATCTAGTGTGTTTTTATCTTGATAAATCTTTGAAAAGATATTTGTTTGTGTGATAGAAATCTTGTTGCAATATTCATTGATTTATATCATTTGTTGAATACAGAGATAAAACTATTTTTGCTAACCAAACATATACACTACTTGAGCATCATACGATTGAGAAAATCTGCTGATTGAAATATACATATATATTGTTTGTCTAATATCTTTGTTTGAGCATTTAGATTGAACATCCTGTGTTACAAAGATCATATAGGTTGACACTCTCACGCACTCATTACATAAATAGCAAATATTTATTTGAGAGTTGATATATTAAACCACATTGAGTTTACATATTATATCATTTCATGGTGTATATGATTGCGCGTAACTTGGTACACATATGCTTTACATGAAAGCATAATCACTATACCATTTGATTGTATTTCAATATTGTTGTATTTCCAGGCACGAGCCTAAAGAGGGAGACTAACCCTTTGAAATAGTCCCGGATTGGCTTAGACCTAGTTAGGAAAGTTAGGTGCATCATCCTGTTAAGGCGTGTTGGTTGAGGTCAGCCCCTTGAATTGACCTGGTTGTAAAGGTTAAAGTCAGCCCTGTGCTAATTGACCTGGTTGTAATTGGTTCCGCTCCACTCTTAAGTGAGCCTTTAGTGGAATCCTCGGGCTTGCGAGCTAGAGGCGAGGACATAAGCAGGGTTGGTTAAACCCCGATAACATATCGTGTGTTAATTTACATTTCCACACTTTATTTTTACCGCACGTGTATGTTATTGTGTGAATTATGCGCTTGATTTAAATTTTTTCATCTCTCATATATCCGCGCATTGGGAATTATATAGATCGACCCTAGATTGTATTATACGGATATTTCATTTAACCTAGGAAAAAGGTTTTAAATTCCAATTCACCCCCCTCTTAGGAATACACCAAAGCTAATAATTGGTATCAGAGTCTCGTTGCACTATTCTTAAACGTTTTTGTAAAAAGATTGCAAATGGCTCAAATTGTTGTATCCACATTCGGAGAGGGACAGCCACCTACTAGTCCTCCATTGTTTTGTGATGTCGATTACACCACCTAGAAAATTAGAATGAGTATATTTATAAAATCTATGAGTTGGAGGGCTTGGCAGGTGATTGTCAAAGGAATTTGTATGCCTGTAAACGAAAATGATATTATCTTGATGCATGCAAATTCATATGCCATGGAACTATTATATTGTGCTTTGGACTCTAACATCCTTCTTGAGATCATGACATGTCGTAGTGTACAGGAAATTTGGGATGAACTAGAAAAGAAATATGGAGAATCCTAGGAGATGGAGATTGTAACTCCTCCGAATGCTCCATGCTCAAATGATCAAGAGGAGGTAAATCATGAGCTAGAAATCAATGAGGAGGCATATGATTCTCACTCTCGCTCGTTTGATGATTCTTGTGATGATGTGTGTGATGATTCTTATGCTAATTGCTATGTTGTGTCATATGATGAATTTTCAAATATTCCCTATGATAATACTATTGATCATGCATGCAATGATTCATATAATAACTATGACATATCTTTTGATGAATCATGTGCTGAATTGAATATTAAAAGCATGTTGTCCATGAAAAACTAGAAAAGACTTTATTGAAAATGCACAAGATTCTAGTTAGAGTTTCTAAGCATAAAATATTTTTGAAGAGTGAGAACAAAAGAATAGCAAAACAATTAAAGGGGTTGGAAAATTTTCATGCTATTCTTGAAAAGAAAAAATTGAGAAAATATTGAAAATTGTATGCTTAGATGAAGAAATATATGATTATTTTAGATTTACACTCAAAGCTAAAAATGAGAAGAATAATCATAATAAACCATTTGGAGTTAAAAGAAATAAATTTTTTAAAAAGGGTTCATTTTATAAATCCCATTGTCGTCAAAATTTTCATGCCTCATTGAGTAAAAACAGAATAAATAAGCATATCCCTTCATGAAAATTCAATACTTGCTTATTTTGCAAAACTATGTGGCACGTATGGTTTAATTGTTTATTTAAAAGTGTCAGAGGCTTAAAAAAGGAAATGAAATGGATAATTAGCAAAGCGAACCCCGTAGGATCTAAGGAAAAATGGATTTAAATTAATACTATTTAATTACTTAATGTTTCCTTAGATATTAGGTTTAGGTTTAGGGGGTTGTGATGACTGTAGGCTGAGGAAGTGGTTGTTGCTTCAAATGAAAATCTTAGTATACGCAATCACCTATCTTGTTATACTAAGAATCTTTATCCACTTCCATATGGACATGACATGTATGTCTGGTATTTAATTCAAAATGCTTAACCCATGCTAACATGAAAATCACAAGTTTAAGCATACTTTTGTCCATTGTACAGAATTAAGCTTTAGGGATCTTGTCTTGCATTATATCTTTTTACCCTAATCTCATTAGTCAAGACCTGGTCATCACTCTAGGTATAAGCAATGATAATAAATTCCATATCTATCTTGTACTAATAAATAAAACATCCCTCACACAATCAAAATTAGAGGCATCCACTTGGGAATTCGTATTTTATTGTTAAATCAAATTATTCCCTTTGAGCTTAATATTTAAATCCTTTAATCTTGATTCTCCTATTTCCTTCATAGGAAATCCTTACCAAAGCATGATCATATTCAGTAAGGTTTCACCTATCTACTTGTATCCTTGCTTTAGATTGTAATTATATTTATAGGATACTTTCCATTCTCCGAAGAGCATTGTTCACAACATTCACATATCCTATATGCTCTTTGCCCAAGCATGGACATGATTACTAAGCACAAAAACATTTTTGAAAATGTCCACTCATTCTAAATACTCTTCTGAACTAATTGATAATTTGATTGTCAAGAGTATTTACTCATTTTCACTTCACAAGCTCTCAAATTATTAAGTCATATCCTTTAGAGCTTTATATACTTAGAGATGAGTTAAATGACTAACTTGATTGCCTAGGTCTCAATCTAGACGAATGCATAAAATTCAAGTAAACCTATGCATGTGTACTTTTAAATTGAAAGTCATTCTAATTTGTGCCTCTCACATATATCGAAATTCATATCAATAGAGGCAATACTGGCTTAGCTCACTTAAAGAAATATCTATTATGACTGTTTGGTCCTCTAAGCCTATTTATCCAAAGCCAAGCATATATCATCAAAAATCTTAAAACATTTGGCTAAAGAATTAGAAAATGAAAGAGGCATAAATTGAATAAGTGCATAACTCAGGGGGAGCATTTCTCTTTATGAATATATATACATTAAATGCTCTCATGAATGTTTGTCTTTCATGCCCATATGCCTTCATATGAAAAGCACTAAATTTCTACTAATCATTATACGTTAAATGAGTATATCTTATAATAGATAGTTTATCTTTTGTATCCTCTATTGATTATACTACTAGATTGCATGCCTATTTTGAAAGCCTCCTGCATGGCGAATACAGTTGATGAGAATTGCATGCTAGTAGTGGATTATAGGTTCTCGCATACTCAAAATACTATTTTGAATTGATTGCTTGAATCTATCAGGTTTTGGTGCATGAAAATTTGGGAAATGTCCGATTTACAGACCGCATGTTGTTGAACAGGATTTTCCCAAACCAAAACCTTGTGTTAAAGATGATTATGATGAAATTAACTTTAAAATATTTTTGAAAGGATGTGTGAAAACTCAAGTAGATAATTAATCTTCATCCTAACATAATCATCAATTGTTTAGAAAGGCTCAAATCATTCCTTATAGGAAGCGCATAATTGATCCATATGCATTACTTTCATTTATTGAATATCGAGGCTCTTGAGAATACCCAAAACATCATATCTAGTGCTTAAAAGCTTATGTTTTGATATGAAATGTTCTTGGGTCATGAACATTATTGCATGCCTTAATATATATCTTCAGATGCATCCATGGTCTATAGGGACAACTATACTAATCAAATGATAACATGTAACTGACAAATACTTAGTATAGTTGATTTTAAAGATTTGGATTGATGGCTTATAATA
The DNA here is from genome assembly GCF_029873635.1 of Malania oleifera. Lineage (NCBI taxonomy): Eukaryota > Viridiplantae > Streptophyta > Magnoliopsida > Santalales > Ximeniaceae > Malania > Malania oleifera. The sequence goes on from NC_080422.1 coordinate 24,178,390, forward strand.
CTAAGCATAATGAAATTAATCTCTGGTTAGTATAAGTAGTTAAAAAATCTAAGCATGTACTCAAATTGAAAAGGGAAGCATCTAAGCATGAAATCTTATTTTGTTTTACTCACAAATATGTTTAGCTTAGATCTATTGTGAACTCATTGTGGCATGTGATTGAATGAAATGTTTTTATTGAAAATCATAGTCTGAAGCATGTTTATAACACCACGGTTGTTTGTGTTTGCCATATGATCATGTATGTGATTGTTGAATTCGTAGGATCATTATGGTTTTGCCATATTTTAGTATGTGCTTAATGGACAAACTAGAAAACTTGTACTTGTTTGCTTTAAATTAAAATCTTATTTTTCTAGCAAGCAACCCCCAGTACCATTTTGCAAACATTTAAAAGGGGATTTATATTATAATTATATACGTATATATATTTATCTACATTAACTTTTGGCAAGATCAAATTTCAAAACAAACTCTTTTCCCTTTTGCCTCATTATTATTATATGCATACATGTATTTCAAAATTGCATAACTTTGAGTATAGTCTTAATTGACTATCATGCTTTTAAAATAAAATGCAGTATGTCATGCACATGCGTTGAATGATTAATATTTGTTGCATGCTGAATTTATTTGATAAGATGAGTATATAAGAAATGCACTTAAAAGAACATCATCCTTGAGCTTAATTCAAGTAAGCGTGCATGCAAATATACATGGGAATTTAAGTCCCAATCTTAGAATAAATCAGTAAAAACTTAATGCCTAAAATCTCTTGCATGCTAAGTAATATTAAGAAGAATGAATGTATGACGGATGTGCTTAAATGAAATTCATTCTTGAGCATAAACGCACTTATGTATGCCTGAGACTATATTGGGGAGTTTAAGTCCTATCCATGAGAAGAGAATTATAACTCACCAAGCTTATTGGGCTCATACTATTAACTGGTTTTACTTTGTGAGTCTGATTTGTTCCATTACTTATACTATGTTAAAAACCTAATGAACTCTCATAATTAATATCAGTATAAGTAGTTAACAGGTCTAATGCATAGTAGAGATGCTTCTTAGATGTTTCATAATTTGCATAAATTTAGGGGGAGCTCTCAAATAAAATTTAACAAGTCTTAGCAACTAATTTCATTGTTGTCATGTTTTCTTGCCTTAGACTTTGTGAGTGTTGATTATTGCTTGTGTGCACATTTCTTATATCTATAGCATGATCATATTGGACTTAATGAGTATTGATTATGACTTGTAATGACTACTTCCTTTGTCCACTTCATGATGATATTGAAATTTATACTTAATTGATAGACCATACTGAACTTTTTGAGTAGTTGTGGATAAACCGTTAGGATATATAAACTCAAACATGTTACATTTATACAAGATTTATTTTGCAAAGTCCAATTTACAAACGGCACTCTACCGAAATTTTTTAAAAAATCTTTCCCAAATTCATAATGTATAAATGTAATACTTACCCATTGCCTCGATTGTTAACTTATATGACCCCTTTTGCTGTTGTCAAAAGGGAGAGAAGTAGGGCAAGTATTTGTCATCATCAAAAAGGGGGAGATTGTTGACTCTATGGGTCATATCCCGATTTTGATAATGACAAATACTCATGTATTTAATAGATATCTAGTTCATGTGCAGGTCTATACTAACAGATATATTGATGACACGTTAAAGCTTAAAGTTGGAAGATCCTATACATGTTGTATTTTATTTCATTATCATTTAAAGGGTTTGTAATAATAAATAAGGCTTTAATTGTAATAATTGCATGCATCACTTGCATGATATAATGTGTAAGCTCAAAATGAAAATGTCCTTAGAAAGACCTTAGAGATTACCCTTTGTCAACCGACACCAGATTTTTTCAATGTTTTGAAAAAGGTTTAGAAACAACCCTAGGACACTCACACACTCACTTGTATATGTCATACTTTTGTTTAGAGTGTTTGTTGCATAATAAAGGAATGAATTGCACAAAATGTGCACCTTCGGTCGACCGACCTATGCAGTTCATTCTGCCCTTGTCAATCGAATGGGGTCTAGGTCAACATGTTGACCGCAGCCCGATCGACCGAGTTATGACAGTTCAAATGGCTCCAGTTGACCGAACCCTCCGAAAGTCAACACTTTGACTTCCTGGTCAACTGAGAGAAAATTGTATACCAACGGTCTGGTCGACCAAGGGTCCGCGGGAGTTGTCCCAACGGTTTAGTCGACCGACAGGCTTGGTTCAAATCAACCTGGTTGACAAAACCTTGTGAAAATTGAAAATTGCATCTAAACATGTAAGTCCGGTTGACTAAGACCATAGTTCATTTTCCTGCTGGTCGACCGACAGGCTTGGTTCAAATCAACCTGGTTAACAGAACCTTGTGAAAATTGAAAATCGCATCTAAACATATAAGTCCGGTTGACCGAGACCATAGTTCATTTTCCTCCTAGTCGACCGAAGCTCGAACATATTGAAAAACCACCTCGGACATACATATTCGGTCGACCGAATAGGCAGTTCATTTTTGGCCTGGTCGACCGAACCCCAAGAACTTCGGTCGACCGAACTTGTCCTGGTCGACCGGTACTCTCGAGTTGGACTTAATTTTTACCAGGGTTAAACATTTCTTAAAATAGGGTTAACATAATTAAAAGGTCATTAATCTTTGCTAATAATACCAGACTTGTCCCCAACGGTCATAATTCATGGGGTGTCTATAAATACCTCTTCATTTGCAAAAATTAGCAAGAGACTAGGCATATCAATTAGGAAAAATACTCTTAAATTCTAAAATTTATAGAACTCCTTTTTGAGCCTCCAACACTTATTCTTACCAGATCTTACGACTCAAATACCTTCTGTAAGTGTGATTTAAGTGTTGGTGTCCTATAAGGTTTGCTCTCCTTGTATGTTTGGTTGAAACGATTTTCTTAAGAGCCAAACCTAAGTGTTCTTAGGAGGCTTTGTTCACAAGCCTATCCTAAGAAGACTTACCTAAGTTTCTGAGTATTGCATTTGTGTTGCAATATCTTGAGAAGCTTGTATTTGATTTTGGTTGCAAAAATTCTTTTCAAAACACTTTCTAATATCTAGTGTGTTTTTATCTTGATAAATCTTTGAAGAGATATTTGTTTGTGTGATAGAAATCTTTGTTGCAATATTCATTAATTTAAATCATTTGTTGAATACAAAATTAAACTCTTTTTTCCAACCAAACATATACATTACTTGAACATCATACGATTGAAAAAATTTGCTGATTGAAATATACATATATATATTGGCTAATATCTTTGTTTGAGCATTTAGATTAAACATCCTATGTTACAAAGATCATATAGGTTGACATTCTCACGCACTCATTACATAGATAGCAAATATTTATTTGAAAGTTGATATATTAAACCACATTGAGCTTACATATTATATTATTTCGTGGTGTATATGATTGCGCGTAACTGGGTACACATATGCTTTACATGAAAGCATAATCATTGTACCATTTTATTGTATTTCAATACTATTGTATTTCTAGGCACGAGCCTGAAGAGGGAGACTAGCCCTTTGAAATAGTCCTAGATTGGCTTAGACTCAGTTAGGAAAGTTAGGTGCGTCATCCTGTTAAGGCGTGTTAGTTGAGGTCAGCCCCTTGAATTGACCTGGTTGTAAAGGTTAAGGTTAGCCCTCTTCTGATTGACCTGGTTGTAATCAGTTCCGCTCCACCCTTAAGTGATCCTTTAGTGGAATCCTCAGGCTTGCGAGCTAGAGGCGAGGACATAGGCACAATTGGCCAAATCTCGAAAACATATCATGTGTTAATTTACATTTCCGCACTTTATATTTACCACGCATATATGTTATTATATGAATGATGCACTTGATTTAAATTTTCACATCTCTCATATATCTGTGCATTGGGAATTGTATAAATCGACCCTAGATTGTATTATACGGATATTCCATTTAACCTAGGAAAAAGGTTTTAAATTCCAATTCACCCTCCCCCCTCTTGGGGATACACCAAAGCTAACAATATCAATGATTTGATAGCAAAATAATCAGACATTTGAATATAGTTAAAAAAATGATACAATTTTAAATAGCTAAGTTTTATCAGTTTAGAAAAATTTTGGCAGCATTTCGTCTGTAAATATGACATTTTCCATAGAGATATGCTCCAAACCTGGGTGTTTACAATAAATAGTTCACAATAATCTAACTAGTAATGAATTTTATGAGTGCACAAGAGCTTCATATAATAAGCATTAAATAATGTAATGTGTTCATGCATCCCACAAAAAATTTATATCAGAACATAGTTTTATGAAAAAAAAAAAAGGAATGTAATGTCATGGTTTACATGACTCTCTTAGGATTCAAAAACAACTATAATAATCAAATAATGCAAATGAGTCCATGATTGATAAAATTTTCCCTTAGCATATGCAAAAGTAAATTTAGAGATGAAGTTCAAAATTCATTTGAACTTCACTTATCATTTCAAAAATGTTTTAACATATAGCAAACTATAATCATTCTTATAAATATGGTATATGACTTTGATCATTTTGGAAAAAAAATTTAACAAATTTTCGGCAGCATGCCGTCTGTAAATAAAATATTTCTCAAACCTGCAAGTCACAAAAGCATGCAATTCATAAGATTTTTGCATCATACAAATGCTTAATATGCTCAAGACAACCTTAGGACTCAAAAATAATGACAATGATATGCATGAAAGTCCATAGGATTACGTTTTCCAAAATTATAGTGTTGACTCTATGAATTTATTGTCATAAAAAAAAAAAAAAAAAAGGGAGATTGTTGACTCTATGAGTCCAATCTGGTTTTGATAATGACAAATCACTTGCCATTTGATCTATGCATTGAGTTTGTGAATAGGAACCATATTAAGTATGCACAGAAAGATAATGAGTCATGGAAGTCACAAAGTAAAGCTAACATATCTTGGCAAGATCCATGGAACTCAAAGAGTACGAGAATCAAGATGTAAGTCGCAAAATTCAAGAACATCTTTGGAATGGATATTTAGAACTCATGTACCTATATTTTCATATGATTTAATTTGAGACTCAACATAAATTAGAATTTTTTTAGGATTCATGTATTTCATGTATATCATTAGGGAACCTTAATGGACTTAGAAATGTTTTTGAAATCATGGAAACTATATTTTATAAAAGGCCCAAGAAAAAGAGCAAAGCATATTTTGAAATTAGAAAAAGAAAATTAAGAAAAAGTGGACTTTAGTAGCCTAAACTCACCCTCAGTAGCCTGAAGAATTTCTTCAGGAGCCTAAAGATTAAGTTCGGTAGCCTGAAGAATTAATGGGAAACACAGCAAGTTGGTCGAGGCTCTTCGGTTGCCTGACCTTGGGACCTCAGGTGCCTGAACTCACTTCAAAGAATTTCTTTAGAAGACCGAAGATTAAGTTGAGTCATCTAAAGAATTAATGGTGAAACACAAAACCTGACAGAAACACATCAGAAGATTGAACTTAGACTTTAGTCGTCTGAACCCGACACTTTAGAAGACTGAATTCCAACTTCAGTCGTTTGATCCTGTGTCCAGGTTTGTTTTTTTGAAGCTCTAAGAAAACTTCAGTTGTCTGAGCCCTAACCGTCAGTCGTCTGAACTTGCGAGAAAGTTAAAAATTTAATTTTTTAATGAGAGAACACGCGAGTTATTTTTTGATCCAATAGTTAAGAGTCATTCTAAAGGCAAGGTTACCTATATAATCAACATCTAAACCCTAGTGCACCACAAGAGAAAGTAGAGAAAGAACTTTTGACATACGATTGAACATATTGTACGATTAGTGCAACTTGGGAGAATACACTGCTGAGTTCTTGATTGGGATTTCAAATCTTATACTTCAAATATGAGCTAAAGATACGTTGATCTTCAAAAGACTTTCTTGTGATTGTTATGAAATCAACTTCGTCTTGGTGGTTGGGTAAATCGATCTGCTTGTTAATATTTATTCTCATAGAGTTTTTCATCTAAACTGATTTTCTTATTAATATTTATTCTCAAAGAACTTTTTATCTCAACATTTATTATTGAATATAAGTTGAGTGATTGATCTTGAGTATGCTTACATATAGATTGTTTTGACAAGATCACTACTTGAGAAAAGTTTTTGCCATCAGTTAAACTGTTTTTGATTCAAGTGTATTTTCAATTAAAGACTCGATATTTTCGATATTACAAATCCTCTTGATTAAATATCCTTAGTGTTCATAATTATAAATACTATTGAGGGATTTGTTCTGAAAAATATTATATTAGGTTTTTGATCTTTGGAAATCATATATATTTGCATATTACAAAGATCATATTGTGGTTGAATATTTGGAAGGAAGCTTATTGATTTTGATCATTATAATATTCAAGAAAAATCTTTTGATAAGTTCACATTTGATATTCGTGCATTTAGCAAGTTGAACTAGAGCCCTAAGTTCTCCAAAACTTTTACTTATATCATTACTTAGAAGATTTGATAAAACGGAAATTAGTTGAAGCATATCATTCATAAAACGATTGTATCGCTACATACATACTGAGCTTCAAATTTCATCATATGGATATGTGTTAGGTTTCAATTGTACTCACTAGCTCTTTTAGAAGCAAATCTTGAGTTGTTTTGCAGACTTGACATTATATATTGTAATCACGATTTGGGTTGTAAACCGAGTGAGGAGGAAGTTGTGCCTCTTGTAAACAGCGGATGTAAGGGAAGCTCCGTCTCGGTTAAAGGAGCAAGTATTTAGTGGAATCCTTGAGTAGGTTGCTTAAGGCGAGGACGTAGGCCGGGTTGGCTAAACCTCGTAAAAATTGTGTTTGCCTTCTCTCTTCCTTTACTCCTTTTATTTTCTACAACGCATTTCAATGTCTATCTTGCATGTGTATGTTGAATAACCTCACACGCACTTGACTATTAATTGGGTGAAAAAAATTCATTGGTATAATAATTTAAATTAGTCTTAAACCCCTGCAATCCATTTATTAAATTTAGAAATAGGGATTAAGTTATAAATAATCTGAATGGTTTTTGAAAATACCCAATTCACCCCCCTCTTGGGATTACACTTAAATTAACATATTGAATGAAATGACCAAAGAAAATGATGATTTGAAAAAAAATGCGAAAATTAGTCAAAATTGTTTGGAATTGCAAAAACCTCTCATGCTTTGATTTTGAAAGAAAAAGATTTTAACTATTGCTGAGCTTGAGAGTAAATTGGAGGATAGCTCCAAAATTGTTTTTAAATTCACTAAGGGCCAACGCAATTTTGAAAAACTACTTGGAGTCCAAAGAAATTCTCTTACTAATAAGGGCATTGGTTTTAATGGCGTTGAGAATGTTGGACGATATAATCTTTACTTGGTACATTTCACTTGTGAATCAAAATCTCAAATCTCACCTAAAGATCCTAAGTGTAGAATGAAATGTTTTAAATGCAAGCAAATCGGTCACATTCAATTTGATTGCCCACTTAGAAATAGACATGTACAAATTAGAAAGGTGTGGGTAGTTAAGGGTGATCCAGTCACTAACCCATATGGACCCAATAGAATTTGGGAACTAGCGTCAGTTACTTAGTCTATCTTGCATGTGTGTTTAAGATCGTCATCCTCCAAGGACAAGTGGTACCTGGATAGCGGGTGTTTACGGCACATGGCCGACGATAAGGCAAAATTCACTTCAATCACTCCCAAGGATGGAGGGTATGTGACGTTTGGTGACAATGCAAAGGGATGCATCCTTGGTGTAGGTAAGGTTGGTAAGGATCCTTCTCTAATTATTAATAATGTTCTGTTAGTTGATGGCTTGAAGCATAATTTGTTTAGCATTAGTCAATTGTGTTATAAAAGGATATAAGGTTTCATTTGAAAATGACCAATGCATAGTTGAAAATAAATCCGATCATAAAATTCTTTTCACTACAAATCGGCATGAACATGTATATATTAATACTTTTGACAATTTACCTTCACAACAAGTAACTTGTTTTTCTACAATAAATGAAACTAGTTGGTTATGACATAAGCAAGTAGGACATGCTAGCATGGATTTACTATCAAAACTTGTAAGAAAATATTTAGTAAAAGGCTTACCTAAAACACCATTTGTGAAAGATAAAATATGTGATGCATGTCAAATGGGTAAGTAAACAAAATCTAGCTTTAAGAAAAATAAATTTATATCTAACACTAGACCACTTGAAATGTTTTACTTGGATTTGTTTGGTCCTAATTTTATGCAAAGTCTTGGTGGTAAATCATATGTCTTTCTTATTGTTGATGACTTTTCTAGGTTTACATGGGTACTATTTCTCTCACATAAAAATGAATCATGTAAACAGTTTACTAAGATTTGCAAGAGAATTCAAAATGAAAAAAGTTATAAGATAACTCACATAAGAAGTGATAGTGGCACTAAATTTAAAAATGAAGGCATAAAAGATTATTGTAACTTAAAGGGTATATCACACAACTTTTGTGCACCTAGGACCCCTCAACAAAATGGTGTGGTAGAAAGAAAGAATAAGTCATTACAAGAAATGGGTAGGGCCTTGTTGAATGAGCATAAACTGCCTATATACTTTTGGGCTGAGGTCATAAATACTGCATGTTATGTCATGAATAGGGTGTTGATTAGACCGTCACTTAATAAAACCCCTTATGAATTGTGGAACAACCATAGACCTAATATTTCTTATTGTCATGTTTTTGGTTGTAAATGCTTTGTGCTTAGAGATAATGAACATCTAGAGAAATTTGATTCTAAATCTAATGAAGGCATTTTCCTAAGTAATGCTCTTAATAGTAAAGCATATAGAGTTTTCAATAAAAGAACATTGATTGTCATTGAATCTATTCATGTTGTATTTGATGAATCTAATCCATTTTCTAAAAAAGATGATGAAAATGACATTGACATTAGAAAATGCTTAGAGAATTTGTCTGTTGAAAACAATGCAAGTGAAAATTCAGAAATAAATGATAAATAATTTGAAGATAATGACAATGAAAGTAAAGTTCAAGAGTTACCTAGAGATTAGAAATTTATTAGAAACCATCCTTTAGATCAAATCATAGGTGAACCTTCCCATGGTGTAGCCGTAAAATCTTCCTTGCAAAACCTAGTGAGTCCTTCCGCCTTCTTGTCCCAAGAAGAACATAAAAATATTAAAGAAGTCATAGAGGATGAATCTTGGGTGATGTTCATGCAAGACGAACTTAATCAATTTGAAAAAAGTAAAGTGTGGACCCTAGTTCCTAGGTCAAGTGATCACACAATTATTGGAACCAAATGGGTGCATAGAAATACGAAAGGTGAGAATGGGGTAGTGACAAGGAATAAGGCAAGACTAATTGCCCAAGTTATAATCAGGAATAGGGAATTGATTTTAATGAATCCTATGCTCCTATTGCTAGGATGGAAGTCATTCGTATGCTACTTGCTTATACCACTTTTAAAAACTTTAAATTATTTCAAATGGATGTTAAAAGCGCTTTTCTAAATTACTATATTAATGAGGAAGTGTATGTAGAACAACCACCCGTTTTTGAAAATCATAAATATCTAGATCATGTATACTGGTTGTCTAAGGCCTTGTATGGATTGAAACAAACTCCTAAAGCTTGGTATGAGAGGCTTAGTGGGTTTCTACTAAAAAATGGGTTTACCCATGGCAAGATTGAGTCTACACTTTTTGTCAAATCCAAAAATGATGATATGCTTATCGTTCAAATTTATGTTGATGATATCATTTTTGGAGCCACTAATGATGAGTTGTGTAATGAGTTTGCCAAATGCATGTAAAGTGAATTTGAAATGAGCATGAAGGGTGAACTTAGTTTCTTTTTAGGGTTTCAAATTAAACAAGCTAAATATGAAACTTTCATATGTCAATCTAAATATGTTAGGGACTTGCTAAAGACATTTAATATGGAAGAAAGTAAAATTTTTGGTACTCCCATGAGTTCTTCTATCAAACTTGATAAAGATGAGCAAGGAATCCCTATTGATGTGAAATTGTATTGTGGCATGATTGGGAGTCTTCTATATCTTACAACTAGTAGGCCTGATATTATGTTTAGTGTGTGCATGTGTGCTAGGTTTTAGGCCGCTCCCAAGGAATCTCATCTATTAGTAGTTAAACGAATGCTTAGGTATCTAGTTTGAACCATAAAGTTAGGATTATGGTATCATAACCATACGACCTTTAAAATTGTTAGTTATACTAATGCTGACTTTACCGGTAGTAAGGTTGATAGGAAGAGTACTAGTGGCACTTGTCACTATTTAGGACAATCTCTCGTTTCTTGGTTCTCAAATAAACAAAACTTAGTTACCTTATCTACAGTCGAAGCAGAATATATTGTGGTTGGAAGCTGTTACGCTCAAACTCTTTATATGAAACAATAAATTATGGATTTTGGGTTGCACTATGATACAATATGATTAAATGTGATAATACTAGTGCAATCAACATTTCAAAGAATCCTATTTCACATTCATGAACTAAACACATTAAGATTAGACATAATTTCTTTCGTGATCATGTGCAGAAAGGAGATGTGGTACTTGAGTTTGTATGCACAAATAAAAATAGGCTGACATTTTAACTAAACCACTTTCAGAAGATAGGTTCATACAAATTAGACGTGAACTAGGTCTCATGCATAGTAGAGATGCTTCTTAGATATTCCATAGTTTGCTTAAACTTAGGGGGAGCTGTCTAATAAGTCCAATGTCTAACAATTAATATAACACTTTGTATGTTTCATTGGTTTGGACTTTATGAAATTAGTTATGTTTTGTAATGCACAATTCTTATATCTATTGCATAATAATGATTCCATTTATGTTTTATGTCTTGATTATACTAGATCTGTTTAAGTTGAGTAGTTGTGGATAAACTGTTAGATCTTAAAACTCAAAACATGTCATTTTTATATAATAATTTTTTGGAAATGTCTTATTATCAAACGGCATACTGTCAAAATTTTTAAAAATTCCCAAACTCATCTTATATACTAATGATTTATACCCACTACCTAAGGCTATTAGTTTCATAGCCCTTTTTGTTGTTGCCAAAGGAGGGAGATCTATAAGAGAAGGCAAAAATTGGGTTGAATTTAACCTAAATGAAAAATTATTTGTATTGGTAAAGTTTTACATTATGCATATTGTTAGGGGGAGCCTTCTAAGGCTATACCCATTTTTTGTACGATGTATTTGTCATCATCAAAAAGGGGGAGAATGTTAATCTTATAGGTCATAGTTGGTTTTGATAATGACAAATACTCAGGTATTTGATGACTTTCAAGTGTATTTGCAGGTTCATTTTAGCATATCAAGTAATGGCATGTGAAAGCAAAGCATGAAGACCTTGAAAAATAATTTCATGTTATAAATTCATTTTATGTAATATGAGTTTGTAATAGTAATTAGGATATAAGGTCTGTAATAATTACATGCATGTCATGCATGATTACGGGTCAAAACTGTATAATTGGGCATCTTAACCCGGGCTTTACGGTTTATATTTTTAATTAAATGTTCAAAATTATCCAATATTTTAATAAAGTGCCAAAATCATCATTCTTGAACTTTATTGCACTATTTATGAAGTTTTGGTAATTTTTTGTCGCAGGAAAATTTTCGGGAACCAAAATCAACACCTGTTTGTATTTCATGCATAACTTTTCCGTCCGAGCTCCGATCGAGACAATTCAAATTTTTCGAAAAAGAGGAAAGGATCATCTACAACTTTCGTGTTTTGATTTTTTTGAGATACGGGCTCCAGAAGAGTCAGATTTGCGACGAACATAGAATGAAAAAAAAGAAAAAATATAATAATCCGGGTCGGGTCTCCTATCCGGATCTGGGTCTAGGGAACCCAATGCCTCCTTTAAATCTCCTTCTCTTCCTCTCCTTGCACAGACAGCCCCGTGAGGGCTCCTTTCTTCCTTCTCCTTCTTCTTTCCCTTTTCTTTTTTCTTTAGCCTTTAGCCTTTCTATTCCCTTTCTCTTGCTCATTCTCCCGTCCTCTTTCTCTGTTTTTTTTCTTTCGTCTTCCTGTTCTTCTTCTCAACTCTCTGTTTTTTTTTCCCTGTCTTCTAATTTCTCTCCTTCCTCCAGCCCCTGTTCCAGCCCGTAGCTGTGTTCCTCCACCGAGCATATTCCTCCACACCAGTCAAGAACCTGAAGAGCCCTCTGCAACTCTGTCGAAGCCCAGCAGCAATCTGCTACCAAGCCGAGACCAGAACATAGCCAAACCCAAGCCTCCTTCTGCTCCACACTCCAGCTTGCAGCAGAACTCCTCTGCGATACCAATCCGGCCAGCCAGCAACACAGCCAGGAAAACTGCAGCAGGCCTCTCGGCCAATTCTCCACCAGCCTCGGCTTTGCTCCAGCCCGGTCTCCACAACCGCCTACTGCAGCCAAGACCCGAAGCCACAGCAGACCACTAGTACCCGACACCAGCAGCAGCAGCCTGCGGCTTCACCAATAGTGACTCCACCGAACAGCAACCCGTGAGCATCCAGCACATCCAGCAACTTCGGCCATTCTCCAGCAACTACCCTCTGTTTTGCTCTCTCTCTCACTCTCATCTTTTCTTTTCTTTTTATATAACTTTTGGGTAGTTGAATAAGTATTATTTGTTATCTTTTGAAGATTACTTAAAGTTTTAATTTTGAATATTGTGTTAGTTGGATAACTGTTAAATATTAATTCTTTTTGGGTTATTTGAAATTTTGAATTGCGAATGTTATTTAAAGTGTTTTTATTATGGTCGTATTCATTTATTTTCTTAGATACAAATTAGTGGTATATTTAGCTCGCAGTAGTTAATTTTTGGTTCTTTTTGAAGCTCAGTTTAATTAGGGTCGGGTTGATTAAAGTTTGTATTTTTTTTAGTTGTGTTTCGTTATCGTTCAAGCTTAAATTTTTTTTTTTATGTGCTTGCATTTTGATTCAAAGTTGTCATTCGATTAAAAGTGTTTTTTTTTGTAGTGTGCGTGTGTTTGATTAAGTTTTAATTGCGTGTTCTAATTCTGTGTTCAAAGTTGACATTTTTAATTAGTGTGTGTTTGATGTCCCTTAGGTAGATTAGAATTTCTATTTTTATTGTTTACTTTAATGCCAGCTAGGTCTAGGGTTTTAATTCGTGTGTGTTTGTCTAATTTATCAAAAGAAATCCCAACAATCTTGAATTCCCCGAATCTAAACTAAGTTCAGTACATTTTTATTTTCGATTGGGAGAACGTGAAATTGAGATTAAACGCATTCCCTGAGGAGACGATCTAGTCCTTGGGCTTAATATTACACGACAGAACTCCTATACTTGGGATAGCTCTCGAGCTGCTCATTTTTCGAGTGAGTCAATGCATATAGGATATACTATAAGCTCAGTAAGACACTACTGAGACTTTAGGTCCCAACAAAAATGCATAATCACTCCCCATAATATCTTGCTCAATTAGGGGATCAAATTGAAATGGGTTGAACATAATAGGCATAAAATGAGAGAGGTCGGGCGACCAAACCCCAAGTGTTCATATCACCTCAGGCGCCTGAACCATTGGGATGTCAACGGTTTGACTAGGCTTTGGGCGACTGAACCTAAAATAACTCTATCTTCCCCTGGGTGACTAAACCCTTAAAAAGTAAATTTTCACCAACTCGGGCTGCCGAACTTTTTAGTTCAAAATAGGCCTCTGGCAACTAAATCCCTCTGTTTGGTTAACCAAATGTATTTTCAAGCACCTAAACTACACGCCAAAACTTTCTAACTTTTTTTCAGCCAACCGAGTTTAATTTCGGGCACCTAAAGCATTTAAAAAGCCTTTTCAATTAAGTCTATTCGGGCGACCGAACTGAAGTTCAGCCACCCAAATCTTCTCAGGTTACTTAATTATTTACTGAGGTTAAAAAGGTTAAACTGGGTTAAATGTCCTAATGTGTTTTAAAACTTTCCTAATACTACCCAACATGTCCTAAACAGTCATAATTTGACATCGGTCTATATATATGGGTCCATTTATGTGGATTAGCAATTAATTAAGAAAATCATTAGCAAAAATTCCTCTCTATTTTCAAAATCTTACCTTGCCCAAATACTCTCAAATCCTTATTCATTTGATATATCTTAGTAGTGTGAGAGCTTATTGATTGTGCTTATGATTACTAGATATTGCTAATACTCCTATAGTGTTGATTGATTATTTGATATTGATTTTGGGGAGTTTGGCTAAAATTTATCTCACAGATTTGAATTTTATAAATCTTGTGTTGGGATAAACTAGTAAGCTTAAGGATCTTTGCATTATCATTGTGAGATTCCTATAGCTTTGTTTTTGTTGTGCAAAAATATTTCCTACAAGCTACAATATTTTCAAACTACTCTTGTGCTTATTGTATTGAAGGAAAATCTTTTAAGCTAGTTTGATTATCTGATTAGCAACTTTGAAACCCTGATTTGTTATTGATATTTGATATAACTTGTTTCAAAGATATAGTTTGATTAGAACACTCTTGAACATTTTGGTGATCATATCTTATTGAGTGTTATTTGCACAATTATTCACATCACTAAGATTACATTTTCTATACTGTTGATGTGCTTGTGATTGATTACATTTGGTACATATCTGCTTTACTGAGAAGCATAATCATTGTACCTTGTCATATTGTGAAAATACTATTGTATTCTAGGCGTGGCCTAAGGGGGCGGTAATCCAGCCTGATAAGGATTGTCTGTAAAGGTTGAGGTCGGCCCTATGCTAATTGACCTGGTTGTTTAGGTGCCGCTCCACCTATTAAGTGAGCCTTATAGTGTTAATCCTTGTACTTGTTAGCCAAGGCGGGGACGTAGGTAGTTTGCCGAACCTCGATATCATTTTTGAGTGTCATCTCTTATTTACCATTTCTTGGTGCATGCTTGGTTAATTTCATTGTGCAATTTAATTTACCCTGCATATTTAAATTAATTTAATTTATCCGCATTAGATTGACCATAAGGTTGTGTAATACTATTGTTAGGGGATTTACCTAGGGCATTACTTTTTGAAAATACCAATTCACCCTCCCTATTGGGTTTACGGTAAAGCTAACAATGTCCACTGTCCTTTTCACATGGTTTGCGTGGAGAATGTCCATACCAAACTCTTCCTACATAGGTAATATAATTAGAATGTTAGACGGTTGTTTGGCTAATATATTAAAAGTAAGAAAAAAAGGTTCAAGATTACTTTCCAAGATACGTATGTAAAGAACCATGCACTGCACCTCAGTCACCTGCGGCCAACTGAAGGTGGTGACTGGAGCATACTGTTGGCATATAATGCTGATCTCCCATGTCCACACTAGCCACCAATCATCAAGCGGCGTTGTGAAGCCTAGAGGAATGTCGATCCGAATTTGCTGCCCCGTCCTCTCCAGGTGCTTCTTAAGCACTGTGTTCTTCACCACACCACAACCTAACCTCACTATTGATGTCAATGCTAAAAGAAGAGTTAAATTAAAAACAATATTTTAATCATACACGTGAATAACCATCAATAGTTTAAATCTAAATAAATTAATAACCTTACCAAAGTTGCTCATCATGGTGGGCAACTCACCTTGCGTTTCATTCCCAACTGTGGTCTCCATGCATGGCCGAGGTCCTGATGGCTCAAACAATGATGATGTTGCATCAGGACCGACGTGCTCCACTGGTCTCGAGGATGTCATATCATCCTCATGCGATGATGTCATCAAAAGCCTAGAAGGAAGTCGGCCACGACGACCTCTTAGTACCATGTCTACAAAATATTAGACAAGTATATATAAGAAGTACGAATATTAGATGGATGCATAATAAATATATTTTTAGTTATTTACACATGAGAGATATATGGTGACAACATAACATGCTTGCCCCCTATACGTCCTCAATATCGGTATCATCCTCACTTTCTAAAGTGTCTTCCTCTTCACTACAGTACTCGACCCCTGTTTCATCTTCCCCATCAATTTCCTCATCGTCGATGAGGTGAACGTCTACAAAAGGTTCAATTGTAATGTCAGCAGTCCCTACGTATTCGGCTATGGAACCTACCCTATTCAATGGTATAGGATCGGCCCCTTCTTCAACAATAGTGAAAGTAGATTGCGCTGCTGCACTAACAAATGCCTCAACTTCTTGGAATGCAGCCTTACTGGCACTCTTCTCCCCATCTACAACTTTTCTAATAGCAGATAAACTTCAGGGAGGAATCTTTTTGGTCACATGCCATTCACCTTTCAATTTTGTGTGTTTAAGGTAAAACACTTGTTCTGCCTGCGTCGCTAGCACAAAAAGGTCATTTTGACACCATGTCTTGCTAAAATTGACAATGGTAAAGTAGACATTTGTGTTTATCCTAGTCTTTTTATTGCCAATGTCTCACCAGGTACACTTGAATAGGTGGACGAGTCTGTTGGCTCTATAGTTAAGCTCTATAATGTCATCCAAGACACCAAAGTAGTCAATTTATTCATCTCCTTCTGTGCCTAGCACCGCAACCCCACAATTTTGGGTTCTTCTATTTACTTCGAGGGACTTTGTATGAAATCGTAACCCATTGACAATGCAACCACTGTAGCAGTTAACTCGTTGATCGGGGCCACATGCCAACGCATACAAATCTTTACTTTTCGTTGGTTCTTTATTGTAATACATGACTTTCATCTATTAAATAAACATGAGTTTACATGAGTAAATCGTCAATATTGAAAATGTATATTGCTTCGTACTCACACAGTATTTGTTACTTACACGGCTCCCAAACTAATTGACAAATTCATTCTTATGTCTTTTGTCAATATTCCTTTCATTTTAGACCAGAAGTTTAGCTTTATGTTCGCTATATTCAACAATAGTACATGGTACTGTCAACTAAGTATATAAATATGCATATGTAAATACAATGCAAAGTAAGGAGTTTTGAACCACGAACTCAATATATGAAATAGTTTCATCACAATTATTGAGGACGTAAAAATGGGTCTTTTGTAGGTCATCCATATCGATGAAATCGTAAACCCATGCATTGAATGGCTGAACATTTTCTCGAAATATAGAGCTCCTCGGTTCTTCATCTTTGGCATTAATAACATGAACATACAGCATTTTGCTCCTCATGAGCGAACCTTGTGTCAATATCATGTAGATACATTGAGCAAAATACAAGACATTCACACTCAAAGTATGCCTCAATGATTGAACCTTCCGGCCGTGCCTTATTGCGCACATACCCCTTCAAAGTGGATAAGAACATGTGCATTTTACATAACATTATTGACTTGTAGACAAAAAAAAAAAAGAAAAAAAAAAGAGAAAATCACGTGACCATTATAGAAAAACTTTATAATTTACCTCCCAATATGATGCATCCTACGATATTGGATCTATCCTCCAATTATGGCCTCCCTTGGTAAATGGATGGTTAGGTAGACTATAACATCGAAGAATGCTCGCGAAAATATTTTCTCCATCTTGCATAGTATGATCACAATGTCATCCTCTAACCGTTCAAGTACGTTTACGATCAATTTTTTGGAGCACAAACGTCAAAAATAAATCCCCAGCTCAATCAGTACCGAGCAAACATCTTCGGTCAAGTGTCCATGAACGAAAACGGATAGAACCCGTTGTAGAAGGACGTGCCAGTCATGACTTTTCATTCCTAACATCTTCCCTTCCTTCGTGTTTATGCATCAAGCTATGTTCGATGGATATCCATTAGGGAACTTCACTGATTTCAACCATTCGAGAATTTATTCTTCTCATCCTTCAAAAATGTGTAACAAGCTGATAGCATGAGAAGTTTGTCCCCATCACAAAACAGGTGCAACTCAGGCGATATTCCCATATCTTTCATATCTCGGCGAGCATTTGCAGTGTCCTTTGTCTTCCCATTTATATCCAACAAAGTACAAATGACATTCTCACAAATGTTCTTTTTGATGTGCATAACATCCAAGTTGTGGCATAATAGAAGATCTTTCTAGTGTGGCAACTCGAAGAAAATGCGTCTCTTTGTCCAATTCAATTCCCACTCAGCATGTTTTCTTTTTCTACTCTTTGGTGGTTTCCCAAATTTCACTTCTCGAATCAACCTGAGTTGGTTTAATATCTCTTCCCCACTTAGTCGCTTTGCCTGCAACCTTCGTTCAGGTTTTCCATTAAAACTTTTGAAGCCACGAGTCCTCCAAGGATGTCCAGGTCGTAGAAAACAATGATGACACATAAAACATAACTTGTATCCATACTTCAAGGATAAGGACCCAACATCCTTATTACATACTCGGCATGTTAGGTAACCTTTTGTGCTCCAACTCGACAGGTTGCCGTAAGTGGGGAAATCATTAATTGTCCACAACACTGCAGCATGCATCCGAAATGTTGTTCCAGTTTTTACATCGAATGTCTCCACTCCTTTTTTCCCATAGTTCTTTCAACTCGTCAATTAACAGTTTAGTATGTGCATTTTCTTAACAACCCATTAAATTTTGTAAAATAATTTTTATTTTTTATTTTTAATTTTTTTAAAGATTATAAAAATATCAATTCATTTATTTTTTTAGTTTTCTAAAATTTGTGTTGAAATAGTAGAAAATAAAAGATTTTTTTAATTGCGTAAAATATTTTTATTTTTCATTTCTAAATCCCCAAATAATTATAAAAACACGTGCTATTTTATAATTTTTAGAAAAATTATAGAAGAAATTAGAAATCTAAAAAGTAATAATGAAAATATGTTTTTTAAACTTTAAGACTACAAATTTACAAAATTGAAAAGCCATGTCACATTTTTGTAATTATTTATATAATTGAAAATAAAAGAAAAAATTATCTACAAGTGAATAGTGCAAAAACAATTTTATTGCTTTTTAAAAATATTTCCAAACTAACTGAAAAATAATTGATTTCTCTTTTGGAAAACTAAGGGCCCATTTTAGTTATGGAAAAAAATATTTCATTTTCCAAACAATTATAAAGATTTTAACCTATTTTTAATTTTTCAAAATTGAAAACCAACATCAAACTGATACCATCGATTTTTTTTTTTTCATAACAGTTAATATGGTTATTGGATTTGATTCAGTGTCTAACCAACAACCCACATGGCAAACAAAAACAAAGGCCCAAACTTCTACTCATATATATAATACATGCCTAGCATAACTTACTACATATTGCAAGCTTAGCCCACTAATGAGCAAGCTCACAAGAAGGGTACAGAGGAGTGTGGGATGCCTCCCGAGGCTTTGGGTTTTAAAGGAAACCAAGGGTTAATAAACATCTCCCTAGTCCCAACTCCAAGTTTGATGACAAAAGACACTTACAAATGATCTTCTTACAATACAAATACACCTAAAATAGTGTGTATATAAAGTTCCTCGGAGGTTTCTTTTCAAATCCCAACCAATTTAACATCTATTATTCAAAATTTAAAAGTTTGCGCTAGATTCCTGAGTCAAATCGTCGACAAATTGGATCAAACCGTCGACGGTTTCGAATAGTACGCAACTTGTCCGAATTATGGTGTCAAACCGTCAATGGTTTGACCAAAATATTAACGATTTCTCTGCTGCTGCTCAACACTTATGATTTTCCACCATATCTTCTTCCTTATACATGCATCCCATTAAGTATATGACCAACATATTATAACAAAAACATGTAAAGTCCTATTTCCAAACATGTACATAGAAAAGAATAGATATTCCTTTGAAAAAAATTCTAAAAAAATATTATTCGTTATTTATTTTTTATTATGAATTCATACCCAAGTTTCACATGCATTTTTATTTGTTTCACTGTAACAATATTTTTTTATATAATTAATTATAACTTATTGTTACAAGTTTATTTTTAAAAATAGACATTTAGAATCAAACAAGAAAAATATTTTAATGAATCTAACCTTATTTAATATCTTAAATGGCCACCATGTCAAATGTTTGAAGTGCATGGAAATTAGAACATCTAAAGAAGACATGACAATTGTTAGGATTTCAATTATCAATACCAAAAAAGTCTATATGTAGGCTTAATATACATTGGTGAACACCCTTCATGTGAAATTCTCAATGGTCTCTCCCTCACTTGTGATTTTCAACCACTCATCTTGGAAGGGAGTCATTCTTGATTACGGAGTATCATGCAACCAACTATGAGTCATTGTTTAATCATAGAAAAGGATGTGAAATCAAACCATGGGAGTTAACTTAGCATTGCTCCTCTTTCACCTATCTACATTTGCAAGAACGCATGCATGAATGCTCGAGCCCAACTCAAAATCCCCCTCTCGAGTGCAAATCATTTCGACTTTGATACCACTTGTTAGCACTGGATGAGTCTTCATGGGGATTTGATATATATGGATGAATACCAACTTGATCGGAAAATTGAAATCTATTGGGTTTTGAATCCAATC
The DNA here is from genome assembly GCF_029873635.1 of Malania oleifera. Lineage (NCBI taxonomy): Eukaryota > Viridiplantae > Streptophyta > Magnoliopsida > Santalales > Ximeniaceae > Malania > Malania oleifera. The sequence continues at coordinate 24,198,916 of NC_080422.1, forward strand.
ATGTATATAAGAACCCATTAACTACTTAATTTTTTCAATGTGAAACAAATTCAGAAGTGAAATTCTTAACAATAATGATTAGAATATGAGAGTTTCATGTTGAAGGCATCAAATTTGATATTTGGGAAGGGTGGTTAGAAGTCGGTGGACTTCAAGAGGGCAGAAAGAAAAGAGTGAGAGATCACCATTCCAGAAAATGGCTAAATGTGCAAACACGCATGACTTGTATATTAGTGTTACAAGTACAGCCAAAGAGAACTATGGCAAGCACACAGATGCCCATACAGAACCTCAGATTTATCACCAAAACAAACACCTCCCAGCTCCAAACTCAAAATCTCAAGTAGCTATTCCACCATTGAACCACCATTTTCAGTTATTGCTGAAAGACATTCGCCGCTTATGAGCTTCTGTTGGCAACTTCACATCAGTGGCCAACCCAACAGCCTGAAGAACCCTTACCATGTACCAGGTCATGTCAACCTGCCACCATTCCAGACCATGCCGAGCTGAGTACTCAAAAGCATGGTGATTGTTGTGCCATCCCTCCCCGAACGCAAGCAATGCAACCCACCTGCCAATACCACATTCAGCTCGTGTAACATAATTGAATGAAAGACATTAGCAAATGAAGTGATACATTCAATTTTTTATTCCAATTCTGCATACCAAATATACAATGAATTCAATTCACAACTCACAGCTTCCTATGCAAGACAGAAATTCACAGGCCCAGTTTGATCCACAAATTTCAAGGAGTGGTATTTAGAGAAAGTTAAAATTACCAATTGTTCTTGGAGAGATCACCAGTGTTCCATGCCTGCTTTCCCCAGATGTGGGTGGCAGAGTTCACTAGCCAAGTAATGTGGTACACCCACACAATCCTCACTCCCTGCAGTCATTGGGAACACAACATTCATGCTTAAATTAAGCTGGTTAATTAGTGTCTACAAAATTTTCCACTTGCTGATTCCCATATATATGTAATTTCTCAATAGGCAATGTTGGCAAACACACCATTTGACTGTCAAGATATTGATAACAGATTAAAACGAAATAACAAGGACAATGGAAGAAATTAAGGACTGCTACATCAAAAACTTTTAACCCAACTCAGAGTCTTTTTGCCAGAAAAACTTGAGATTTCACACAACCAAGAAAATATGAATTCTACTGTCTTTATGATATGTTTTTGGAGCATGAATTGCAGATTTTTGAATTTGTATAGATCTGGAACAGACTAGATATAATTTTGTAATGCATTTTGTTTGAGTGAGACATAAATCCAAATCGAAGGTCTAAACTCCAAGCTCCTGATTGAATGTTGAGAAATCGTCGAAGGCCTAAATATAGCAAACTGTAATTATAGTAATTTTATAGAATTAGTTACCACATTCTACACTTCACATTATAGCCATTCCTTTTCAAGTAAAAATTATCGAAAAAACAACATAGTCCTCATAGCATAACCGTGGTCCATATCTGAAAGTCCCAAATCTTATCATCAACTACCAATAAAAAAGAGAGCTGTTTAATCTACTGGATGAACCATTGTCAGAGTAGGAGGGGGTCCACTAGCATTAAGATTTTGAATGATTTAAGGACAGGGACGCTGAGAAAGTACACTGATGGACTGAAGATTTCCTAGCAGTTAAAATCAATGAGGTTAAGTTCAATAATATGATATTATGGATATAGAGAGGAAACAAGAAAAGAGTTACCGATGGCGAGTTGCAACGACAGGATATTTCTTGCTTACCATTCCCCACACAACGAAGGGAAATCCTCCTAGTGCGCAGAGCAGAGCCCCAAAAGCAATTGGATGAACTATGTAAGTGCTTTGAACAAACCTGTAAAAGGGCTGCTTTTGCAAATCTCCAACATTGCTGGTTCCCCCACACTGCAAAGTGTTGCATAAAAGCAATATCCAACAATGAGAGAGAGAGAGAGAGAGAGAGAGAGAGAGAGAGAGAGAGAGAGAGAGAGAGATTCATACCCTTTCAATTACAGTACTGGTATCAAAAAGCCAATTCATGTGACTCAACCAGAATCCTTCGATGGGGCTATGTGGATCTTTCTCAGAATCACAAAACTGGTGGTGGTATCTATGTGTACTCACCCAATCAATTGGATTTCCCTGAAACATGCAAAGGGAAAATTCATAAAATGGACCATCAAGAGCAAACCCAATAAAAAGCAAGTGCAGTTGATCAAATATTTACGTATGTATATATACCCACCTGAAGAGCCTGAACACCGCAATAAGCAAAAAAGTACTCGAGCCATTTGGGAAGCTTGAAACTCCTGTGCGAAAGATTTCGATGAAAAGAGAGAGTAATGCCCAGTAAACCAGTTATCGCATAAAGCCCCACGGAGACCCAAAGCGCCGGCCAGCTGAAGGTCACCGGCGCGAATAAACACAGAAGGTGGAGGAGCACAACAATAGCCGCCGTACCCACATCCAAGGAATTCCATTTCCGGCCCCAAAACACGTTCCTCGGCCGCTTCACTACAACATCGGATAACAGAATCCGGGCGAAATTTGCTTCGTCTCTGTCATTCGCCGAGGGCGGCACTTCCAAGGTTTCCGCCGGCGGCGGAGCTCCCAATGTCGTCGCCTCAACATCGCCGGCCGATGCCCTTTTTCTATAATCCCCTGTCCGTCGGCAGCGACTTGTGGGGAGAAAAGGTTGATCGATCCGTGAAACGAAATGCTTGGAATTTAGGCGCTTAAAGGAGATGGGTATTTCCGAAAATAAGCGAATTGTTGGTGGTTTTAGCTTATTCGGCGTGCGGAGGAGAGGCGAGGATGGGTGAGCTCTAGGGTTGGTAGGTGACGCTAGCAAGGCCATTAACGGAGCTTCTTTGTGCAGGGCAGAGGCCGTCTCCTTCCCTCGGTCTTCTCCTCCTTCGGTTTGGTAAATCAATAATAACAAAAAGGACTTTAAATGGGAAGAGAGAAGAAGGGGTTGTACAAGTGGGTCAATCACATGAGAGAGAGAGAGAGAGAGAGAGAGAGAGAGAGAGAGAGATATGTATGGTCGGACTTGGATTGTACCCGGCGGGGACTGACCTAAGAACTCTTAAATGCACATTGTAGGCTTTCTCTTTATTTTTATTACATATTTCTGCAAGTCTGTTTCTACGACTCTCTCATCGACGCCTCTCGCGTTTTCTGGCTCTCTCGACCTCTTTTTTCCTCCCTCTCCCTGGCTGCATTTGGTTTCTTTCGCTTAGCCAATTTACGAAGTAGCCTCTGTCTGAATCTATATCTCAAATGTCTGCTTATAGCCAGCGATTTCGTGGAGCGGAGAGATTGTGAATAATGGGGCGTCGACATCTTCAATCCTCGCATCATCTACCCACCCTGTGAGTTCCTTTTTACTACTGCAAATATCATACATTGTATTCTGGTGTTCCTCGTTTTTCACTTCGCGTGCAGTTGACTGAAACTATTTATGAGGCTTTAAAATGTGGATTACATGAAGGATTAGGGGAAGGGGAAAAAAAAAAAAAAAACGCATGAAACTGCAGCCTCTGGCAAGTTCTTGAGCATTCTTTCCCTAGTTTCATTGCTGAGAAAGCCGAGTTGGTGGAAGTAAAACTACAGAAAAAAAAAAAAAAAGGGAAATTTGAGAATTTCTGTATCCTGAACTTTATGTTGCCTCAATTTGATCAATGTGGAAATCCAATTATTCGATTTTTTCACTAATATATTTTGATCTGTTCAAGACGTGGTATGCCGATGAGTTGTTTGTGGAAGGTACCGAATGAAGAAAAAAACGTTAATTTGTTCTGTTGAATGTGAATAGTCTGATTCCTCCTGTAGAGTTATTTTACTGTACAATCAACTTTCCATTCTTTTATTTTATATCAAATTTGGTTGTTTTTAATTTGTGCAATTTTGTTGTTCAGTTGTTTTCTCACTAGTAGGGTGAACCCAAGTATGCATGAAGTTAAATGTGCTAATCCTCAATGACCCCTATTGCAATATACAGGATATGGTTTGTAATTGGCTCCATTAAATATCACAATCAGCCTATATTCCCATTAAAGCTTATACACAGGTATTGAGCACATTATTCCTGCCTTAAAACTGATTGAAGAATAGCATATGCATTTCATAGATGTCTCAAATGTACCTAGTAATTTTGCGAGTGCCTACTGTCTCCCTGCCTCAATATCTTCCATAAAAGAGGAATGTTGTTAAGAATAGTTGGCAAGTTAGTACTGCTGCTCTTGCAACAACTCCACTGGTGGAAATCAAGGAAGCATGTCTCCATCTACTCTGATCATTTGCATTTAACAGTGTGTCATGGTTCATTCGCATATATGTATTGTTGGTAGGATATGGCTTCCATTCTCTTCTAAAAGTTTGTGTTCATTTAAAATGGGAGAGTAGAAAAATTTATGGCACTTCTGGTTACAGTTTACAGTTTGCATGCTGATTCAAAAATTGCTGAGGTTCAAATTTGTTGTGTTGTAATTTCCTGGCTTCCTTTTTCTAGGTTTAAGCTTCCTACATGGTGAAGTCTGCACTTGGAAGGACTCCTGTCTACTGCCTACTGGAAAACCATGAGGACCGTCTACACCTGTAAGTTCGGCCCTGCTGCTAACTCTAAGAACATGTGCACACAGGGTTTTTACCTCATTGATATTTCCGTTAATAATGAATCAAACTTCAAACTTATTTTGGGTAGAAGCTGAGAAGATCTGTACAATCTTGCTATGAACAAACTCGTTCCCACTGAAGATTCTGGGGTTGCTTCAATTGAATTTTTTCCCATATGAAACTTTCTGATGATTTTGCAATTACTGTAGCCATTGAAAAAGAACAGATGCACAATAATCAGAAGACAAAAGCAGAATATGGATCATGTTAAAATATACAAGTAAATATCTAATTTTATTTTTGTTATATATTGATTTATTTACTAAATGGGCTTAGATTTTAGTGGCATGGGTAGCCAAAAGGAATGTCAAACAGGATCAATTCTTCCTCCCACGTTTCCTCGGTCCTCCAGTTGAAGATAAGGTGAGATCTGAAGCTCTTACTTTGGTTCAAGTAACCGGCTAACTCTGGTGCCCCTGTTGATACATCGCTGCTTTTTCTTGTTGTATTTTAAGCTTTTGCTGCTGCTCTGTTTTCGGGTTTTATTCTCCTTGTGTAATAAAACGGGCTTGGATCAACGGTAAGGTTGCTTCTTTGTGATCAACTGGTCACGGGTTCGAGGCCAAAGAAATAGCTCCTCGACATAAAGGTATGAACCATCGGAAAGATATTACTAGTAACTCGTAATGCTAAAAATAAGAGATCTTAATGATAGGTTTAATCATAAAAAGAAAATAAAAAATTCGTTTTTCTCTCCTTCTCTTGTTTCCTTCATAGCTTCTAATACATTATTTTCAAATTAGTTTTGCAGAGAAATCTTCAAATTTGCTATCTGTAGATTTTTAGTGGTTTTGTTGCATCCTTTTGCATCATTTTCATGCAGCAAACTCATTCTACTGAGAGCGAATATCACCTTAAAGATAGTGAATTACTTATGCCTTAAAGCCATTTGTTCTCCTAGCACCCTATTGCCCTAATAGTTTCCTCGACCACCCATTTTTTAGTATTCTAGGCCACAAAAAATTTATAACAACTCAACTCTCTAGTTGGTTTTTTTTTTTGGTCAACCTCATTTTCCACTAGGATTTTGTAGCATTTGCTTCTTTTCAACCATTTCTTCAGCCACATTTTTCTACTATTGTTTTCTTACCACTCCTCTTCTTTATTCATCCATTAAAAGAGTTAACAAGATAGAATAAACTCGGGAAGAAAAGGCTAGATGGTTATTTGGTATCAATGTGGGGAAAAAAAAGAAGATATATATATATATATATATGGAAAGAATAATAATAAAAGAAAAAACTGAAAATAAGACACTCTTTCAAATCGATGAAGAGCAATCAATAAACATTGCATGCAAGGCAGTTTGAGCAATGTAATGAAACGATGGATGAGCAGGCAAAGCACTAAGCAGCTAAGGATAACTCCTCATTTTCAAGCTTAACAAATAAAGTAGGGAATTGTAGACGGTTACTCCTTGAAATTGCATTTGGTTACATGGCATGCCATCAGACAAGGGAAGTGTGTGGTGGCTGGCTTAATAGGGTTCCAATAAGATAAATTGTTAAGAGTGATGAGTTGAGATGGGGCCTTTATATATGTTGGATGGCAAATTGAACGTGCTTACTTGGCCTTTGAACACTCACTATCCTCCATGTAATGATGCCATTGTAGAAACCTTAAATTGTGTGGGCTTATATGATAAATAAATAAATAAATAAAATTTTATTCTTTTGTCAAAAAAAAAAGGAAAAAAGAAATATAGATAAATGAAAAATATAAAGAAATGAATTTTACATAAAAAAAATATTTAAAAAATAAAAATTAAAATAAATAGGAGAAAAAGCAAGAGATGTGCTAGTAATCTCCAGTTGCAATTTGAACCTGCGAAGAGAGAAAGGAGAAATTAAACATGTGCAAAAATAAAAAGTAAAAATTGAATTTTGATTACTTAAACGAGTAATTTGTTTTAAAATTTGATTGAGCAATCAAAAATTGATTGCTCAATCAAATTCAATTCAAATTACTCATTCAAGCCAATAAATAGAGGCTTCTGAAGTGAGGGAAGGACACACAGGGATAGATTCATGCAAGGATACATCCATAGAGAGACAAGCATATGGGGCAATTGAGAGTGAAGAGTAGAGAGTTCTCAAAAAGTTGATATTGAAGAATTCGAGAGGCTGTAGAGAGAATTCAAGAGTTAAGATTTGGAGCTTGAGGGTTGCTAAAGGTCAAAATTTGGGGTCAAAGATCTCAAACAAAACCAAAGGAAAGTGAAAAGACTGAAGGAGCTTGAAGATTAAAGGTTTGTTTTGTTTTGACTTTTGTTTTGTTTTTCATGCTCAATTCGGTAATATGAAAATGTTTTGAAAATGACCTGATAAACTAGAACCAATCTATGGACCCGACCCATTAAATCGGATCCGTTGACCTTATCCACTAAACCGGGTCCATTGACCCGACCCATTTCAGCTATGGTCTCAAAGACCAGAGACTCGAGTCTAATTTGGACCTAGGTCCATTAAGCCTTTTTTTTTTTTTTTTGCTTTCAAGCCAAAGCCCAAATGGGTCAAGACAGGGTTAAGGGCCTAAGGTGCAATTTCAAAAGAGGATTGGGCCAAGCCCAAATTTGTCTTCAAATAAAAGAGGTCAAGCCCAAATTTGTTTTAAAATAAGAATAAGTCAAGCCCAAAGCCTAAGTTGCAAAGCCCCATTGGCCCTCAGCCTAATCCTGGGATGAGCCTAAACATTCCTTAACCATGAGTCAGGCCCAATTGGACCTAACTTAAACAAGCCTAAAGCCTAGTTCAATTTTTTGTCTCCTAAGCCCAATTGGCTCGAGCTCATTCTATAAAGTTTAAATTGTACCAATTTGAGCCCAAAACTGAATACCAAAATATTCAGCCCAATTTGTTTAACCTCAATTAATTGGACTTAAACTGGAATCTAGTATCAGTTGTTTGCCTCCAAGGAAAATTTGGGAAATTTTTTTTTGTGAAAATCCAAGCAAAATTGGAGATAAGGGAAAGTAAGAATGCTTATTTTTTCTCGTGTTTGATAATCTAAGCTTGTTAGCCCTTCTCCCTTATTTTGGTTCGAATTTGCAAAATAACAAAATGAAATGAGATAAAAAAAAAAGAGTGCAAGATCTAGAAGAAAAGAAAGAGAGCGAGGAAGAAGGAAAAAGAGGGAGGATTAGAGAACAAATAGGGAAGGAAGGGAAAGAAAGAATGAGATAAGAGGAGAAGAAAAGAAAATAAAATTAGAAAGAGAGAAAGGGAAAGGAGTTGCGAAGGATAGAGGGAGAGGAGGAAAAGAAGAGGAGAGAGGAAAAAAAAATGGCGAAAATGTGGAAAGAGAGAATGAACATTTTTTATATGAAAGTAGCGGGAAACATGTCACATTCGTAACATGACATGTGTCACAACAGGGATGAAGTATTTAAAAGGGCAATGTGACGCGATTTAGACTGTTTGATCTATGTTTTCTCTAGATGGTTTGATTGTTGTTACATTAGCAATTTATGTCAAGTATCCCGAACCACTTAGGAGATGATACGTGGTAGGGTGACATCATGCTAATGTTACCCTGTCACAGATTTTCTTTTTCTTTTTTTTTTCTTTTAAAAAAGGGAGAACCAAAAGTTGCCAAGTGGCAGTTTTTTTTTTTTAAAGGAAGACTTGGAAGTCGCCATGTGGCAAGTGCTAACATCACCCTGCTAAAGCGAAAATTAAAAAAAAATAAAAATATAATAAATAAAAAGTTGTTACGTGTCACCACTATGAGTGGGCACATGGCCCACTAAACTGAATCAATTGACCTAGTCAAATCGGTTGAATCGATTTATTTTCCTGAACTATTGGCTTTAATTAATTTATTTTATTTTTAAAATTTTTAATTTATTTTTATTTTTTGAAAATTGGGAAAAAATTATAAAAAATAGAAAAATCAAGAAAAAATATTTTAAAAATTAGGAATAATATTTGAGTTATTTTGGCTCAAATTTAAACAAAAATGAAAAAAAAAACCAAAAAATGAGGGAAAGTCTTTAAAAATTCTAGAAAATTTCAAAAAATGTTGAAAATTTTAGAAAAATTATACAAAATTTTGGAAAAAAATATGGGAATGTTTTTAAAGATTCTTTTACTTAAAATTTAATGATTTTACTTGATTTTTATGTGTATACGTCCCAATGATTTAACATAAGAGTAAAGAAGTATTGCAAATCTCAACTAAATTAGGTAAAACATGAGTTGTCTTTAACCCATTTCAGCCATGGTCTCAAAGACGAGAGACCCAGGTCCAATTTGGACTTGGGTCCATTAAGCCTTTTTATTTTTTTTATTTTTTTTGCTTTCAGCACAAAGCCCAAAACCCAAATGGGTCAAAGACAGAGTTAAGGGCCTAAGGTGCAATTTCAATGTGTGAAAGAGGATTGGGCCAAGCCTAAATTTGTCTTCAAATAAAAGAGGTGAAGCCCAAATTCGCTTTAATAAGAATAAGTCAAACCCAAAGCCTAAGTCGCAAAGCCCAATTGGCCCTCAGCCTAATCCTGGACTGAGCCTAAACATTTGAACTAGCTTAACCATGAGTCAGGCCCAATTGGACCTAGCATAAACAAGCCTAAAGCCTAGTTCAATTTTTTGCCTCCTAAGCCCAATTGGCTCAAGCTCATTCTATAAAGTTTAAATTGTACCAATTTGAGCCCAAAACTAAATACCAAAATATTCAGCCCAATTTATTTAAGCTCAATTAATTGGACTTAACCTGGAATCTAGTATCACCTGTTTGCCTCCAAGGAAATTTTGGGATAAATTTTTCTAAGAAAATCCAAGAAAAACTGGAGATAAGGGAAAGTAAGAATGCTTATCTTTTTCTCGTGTTTGATAATCTAAGCTTGTTAGCCCTTCTCCCTTATTTTGGTTCGAATTTGCAAAATAACAAAATGGAATGATATAAAAAAGAGTGCAAGATCTAGAAGAATAGAAAGAGAGCGAGGATGAGAGAGTGAGGGAGCTTCCAGAAAGAGTTGTGAAGAGAAGGAAAAAGAGAGAGGATTAGAGAACAAATAGGGAAGGAAGGGAAAGAAAGAACGAGATAAGAGAAAAGAAAATAAAATTAGAAAGAGAGAAAGGGAAAGGAGTTGCGAAGAATAGAGGGAGAGAAGAGGAAAAGAAGAGAGAGAAAAAAAAAACGGAGAAAATGTGGAGGAGAGAGAGAGAGAGAGAATGAAAATTTTGTATATGAAAGTAGCGGGACACATGTCACATTCGTAACATGACACGTGTCACAACAGGGATGAAGTATTTAAAAGGGCAATATGACGCGATTTGGATTGTCCTATTTGTGTTTTCTCTAGACGGTTGGATTACTGTCACGTTAGCAATCTATGTCAAGTATCATGAACCACTCAGGAGATGTTACGTGGTAGGGTGATATCATGCTGATGTTACCCTATTGTAGAATTTTATTTTATTTTTTTAAAAAAAGAACTAGAAGTTGCCATGTGGCATTTTTTTTTTTAAAGAGAGACTTGGAAGTTGCCACGTGACAGGTGCTAGCGTCACCCTTCTACAACGAAAATTTTAAAAATTTTAAAAATAATAAATAAAAAGTTGCCATGTGTCACCACTATAAGCGGACACATGGCCCACTAAACTGAATCGATTGACCCGGTCAAACCTACTGACTTGGTCTATTTTCTTGAACTGTTGGCTTTAATTTATTTATTTTATTTATTTTAATTTTTAATTGATTTTTATTTTTTGAAAATTGGGAAAAAATTATAAAATTTTTTAAAAATCAGGAAAAAATATTTTTAGAATTAGGAATAATATTTGAGTTATTTTGGCTCAAATTTTTTAAAAAATGAAAAAAAAAATAAAAATACCAAAAAATGAGTAAAAGTCATTAAAAATCCTAGAAAATTTCAAAAAAATGTTGAAAAATTTTAGAAAAATTATACAAAATTTTGGGAAAAAAAAATATGGGAATGCTTTTAAAGATTCTTTTACTTAAAATTCAATGATTTTACTTGATTTTTATGTGTGTACGTCCCAATGATTTAACAAAAGAGTAAAGAAATATTGCAGATCTCACCTATATTAGTTTTAAGAAAGGTTTATTTAACAAGATTCCCTCGTTTTGAGGTCTTATTAGACATTCCTAAATCGCACTTTGATTTTGATTTTCTTTTTAAATTTTTATTTATTTGTTTATTTATTTAAAGGACTTAATTAAATATCATTAGATTCAATTTAGGGATAATTCATAATTAATTAGATACTGTTCGTAGAATGAGTGTGTAGGGAGTGTTAGTACCTTCTCCTCGCATAACTGAACTTTCAATCTCAACTCTAGTAAAAGCAGACTTAAACTACTAATTCCTTAGCCTACGATTAGTTTAGAGACCAATCAATGAGCAGTAATTAGATGATCTAACTGCATCTATGTGAATAACAGATTAGTGATGACTTTATCAAATTTTCAATATTATTATTTTTCGTCATTTCAGATCCTTTTTTGGAACTTTGCTACAGCCATCAACCAAAATGAAGAAAGCTACGCTATAGTCATTGAAGACAAACTTGATATTTGATTAAAGATTCAGATGAAGTGTGGATTTATTGTGTTGATTTTGGCGCTATTATGTAATTATAATATCTTGTAGAGTTTTTCTTTCCCATTGGCTGCACTCTCTCTCTCTCTCTCTCTCTCTTGTCTTCTCAGATTCTGTTTCTTCCTCACCTCAAGCTTCATTCTTGTTTCATACGCATTTCCATACAAATTCTGAATTCCCAATTTGCAAAAATTTAATTAGAAATGCGTTTATGAGACAATTCAATCTTGAATTGTAGGAAGATTTTTATATGAAAATAAAAAAAAAAATTAGGTTTTATAATTTGAAGCATCGACATGTCAATGAATATTGTTTTGGTTGATTTGTCAGTGTCTATTCTCATAAATAGATTAGTTTTAATAGATTAGTTACAATTAATTATATTAAAAGTTATGTTATTATTATAAAATAAATAATAATGTAAAACATTTTGTGAGTTCGAGGAATAGATAAGGAATAACTATTCTCAAATTTTATTTTATAGATATTTATTTTTTTTTTATTACATGTTGAATGAAATAATTAAGAATATATATTGAATAAACTATTCTCATGATTCTTTGAACTATATTTCATCTTAATTCAATAAATAACTATTCAGCTAAAATAAATGGGCCATAAAAGATTTTAATATTTTGTTTTTGAATATAGTTTAAATTTTAATCCTAATTATTGTGATACATGCAATAATTATGATGAAAATAGTATGGAAAAACACAGAGATAAAGTAACAAAAACACACATATTTAATTTGATTCGGCAGTATGTCTACATCCGTAGGAGTGAGCGGTAGCTGTATTTCATTATATAGAAAGTAGGGTTATATCATATGCATTTATACTAACTCTAACCGTACAGAGGTATTAAAAAGATTCTTCAAAAATTCATCAGTCTGCTTTCTTTGTATACGTGCTCTATTAAATATGAGTCACATTCTACGATATTGATATCTCTCCAGACATTTCCAATAATTTTAACTATGAATATCAATTTTTTTGTTTAATTATTTTACAGAGTAATGATGCACTTTTAGTTGAGATTTCTTTTGTTTTTTTTGTGGACAGTCACAAACACTCGAGCTTTAGGAAATATAGTGTTATTTAATTACCCAACAAAATATAAATTTCAAAAGCGAGTTGAATGTAGAGTTGTTTTGGAGAAGAAAAATGTATTTTGGAATGAAGTTGGATGAGAGTTTATATAAATAAAATTATTTATAACTTTCAACCTCATAAATATGAAAAGTTAAAAACTAATATATTAAATTTAACATATATTTAATCAAAATAAAGTCAATGATTGTTATATAATATTTATTAAACAGATAATTTTTTATTTAAAAAAAATTGAAAAACATAAAATCAATAATATATTCTCCCCTTTTTGCACCACAATACTCATTTTTCTTTCCACTTTGCATAATTGATTTGATTAAAATAAAGAAAATGAAGTAATTACATGTAAAATCATATTTTGATTATTGATTTACTATGTATTTTATTTTTTCACTTTTTAAAATAATCAAACATAGAAAAAAAAAAACATAGATTCATTAATTTTTTTATTGATATTTTTAAAACTTGGCCTAATAAATGCCAATTTTGAGTGTACTGAATTCTTCAAAGAAGTGGTGATTCATTTTCCCTTGGAAATATATAATTTATAGAAGGCTGCAATGACAAATATAGAATTCTTCCAAGGCCCCAATACCATACTACAATGATTAGTTTTATCTGATGTGACATAATAATTAAATAATTTGACTACAGACAGTGAATTAATAATGATTTTTTTATAAAAAATTATTTGAGATATTATTTTCAAACCCATGCGTCATGTGGAATCTATTTAAATAATGATTAGTTGTGAATTGACAATGTCTCTATGTTTCCCAATTCTAAATTTTTCGATGATGGGACAAATGATGCTCTTGGGGTAGGTTTAAATGTAAATTATTAATTTTCCATGCCTAACCTATAAAATAAATAAAATGTATATTCTAAAATTGTTCAATTTTATAAAAGGAAGATTACAAGGGTATATATACACGATAACCCATAACTGAATTAACAATAGAATTAACAACTAAACTAACAATTCTAATACGCCTCCTCAAGATGGAGGTGGTGAATAAATATTTCACATTGCCATCTTACGGTAAAAAGATGGAAAAAGAACTCCATTGATGTGAAGCATAGATGGAGATGATCTGTGGGAGAAGATGTCGATGCCCAGAGCAGGTGAGGAAGACAACAATGGTTTTGCAGTTCAAAATCTCACAGATGGAACCAAAGCATGCTTGGCAGCTTGCAAAGTCTGAATTTTTTTTTTTTTTTCATATTCTGAGAACATAAACAGCAATCCTTGAAGATCCCCAAAATTGTGCTCTTCCAATAACGCATCAAAATATGACCGCAACTCCGAAACTCCTTCCATTTCCGAACATAACTCCTTTGTGTCATTCTTTCAAACACTTGGAGCACAATTGGCATTTTCCATAGAAGCAGAATGCGTAGAGAACTCAGGTTCCACCGTGAATTACCAGCTCCTTTGTGTCATTTTTTCAAACACTTGGAGCACACAATCAACATTTGTCATAGAAGCCGAATGCACAGAAAACTTAGGTTCCACCATAGAAGTGGAAAAAGAAACAGAAAGACTGAAGAAAGAAATGAAAAAAAAGAAGAAGATGTAGCAAGAGAATCTTGATATTGATGTCATTCTTGTGAGACTTGACAACCGAGAAGAAAAGCTTGGGAAGCAGATAGAAGTCAGAGAACAAGCATCTCGAATTCTCGCTCCAGCACATCCATGGAATTGGTCGCCGTAGGGCACACCAAATCCTCTGCTCTCTCAGCATAGAGAACAAATTAACTGGCCAAAGATTTGGCTCCAAGGGAACAGTTCATTCTTAGGGAAGAACTTGATTGCTAGATGATCAACAGAAAACTCAAATAGTTCAATCATCATGCAATAGAAAGGCTGAAGCAAATACAGTGTTATAGAGGGATACGACATGAGCAGAGGCTGCCTTGCAGAGGACAATGCAGGTATCGTGGCGTTTGTTCCCGACGACGACGAACGGTTCGTCAACCGGCATTCGCAAGCGGAGAGAGTGAGCGAAAAATGCTCCGATACCATGTAAAATAAATAAAATGTATATTCCGAAATTGTTCAATTTTACAAAAAGAAGATTACAAGGATATATATACACAATAACCCATAACTAAAGTAACAACTGAATTAGTAACTAAACTAACAATTCTAATATAGTTGGTTAGCTTAAATAGTATTTGCGAACTTGTGACTTTGGTAACCCAAGATCACAGGTTCAATTCCTTCTTGAGATATTACGCCGGTGAATTACTAGGGATGCGTCAATGGGTGAACAGCAACATTTCACCCCCTCGGGTTTGGTGTCGTACCATTGTGTCCAATGTGGTGTGATGGTGGTTAGAGTCTTCGGGTTGTTGAAAAAAATTATTAATTACCCAATAAGTAAATAATTTATTTTAGTTTCAAACTTGTGTAGGAATGCTATTTGAGAAATAATTAAGGAAAAGTGAATGTTTAAAAGTGCTCCAACTTTCTTAATTAATAATAATTATAAATTATTTTCTTTCTCTTTCTTATTTTCTCTTATTGTCTGTTTGGATTATGGATTTTATGTGAAAAAAGGAAAGAAAATGAAAGAAAAATGAGAAGAAAACTCATTTTCCCTTATATTTTTTTTCTTTATTAAACCCGATAAATCATGAGGGGGCATTTTTTGGGCATACAACAAAAAGAGGGATAAAGAGAAATTGCTGAGAGAGAATTTTGGGCATGTTGGTTGATGGATTCATACTTTTGGAGTCTACATCATTTCACCATGTTTCTCCCTTCCATCCTTTCTTGCTATAGTTTCTTGAGTAAGCATTTTCCATTTTCCTACGTGTGATTACACTTGAAGTCAGTTTTTCCTCCACTATGACTCATGATATTGCTTACAAATGCAAATCATGTTATGATTGGTTTGTATGAAAATTTTACATGAGGTTAAGCTGCCTCACAATTTGCCTTTACGACGGACTGTGGAGGATGAGATCGAGTTGTTATTAGGAGTGAAACCACCTGCTAAAGGGCCATGTCGGATTGCGACTTGAGAGATAGTAGAGTTGGGGAAGCAACTTGATGAATTGGAAGCGGGATGTGTTCGCCCTTCCAAAACACTGTTGGGAGCATCGGTGTTGTTTCAGATGAAACATGAAGAGCATCTACGGAAGGTGTTCGACAGACTGAGGGGAAACAATCTGGATGTGAAGAAGGAGAATTTCTCTTTCACTCAGTGGAGCAACAAATTCCTTGGTCAAGTTGTGGAACAAGGTCGTATCTGGAGGGGTATGGAGAAGGTAAGGATGATTCAAGAACGGAAGATCCCCACGACAGTGAAGGAGTTGCGTTCCTTTCTTGGCCTTACTAAATAATGCAGGAAGTTCGTTGAGGGGTATTCGCAGAGAATGACTCCAATGACAGAACTATTGGGGAGGTATTACTGGCCGCACACACGGGATGATGTGGTTGATTATACCAAAACTTGTCTCACTTGCCAACAAGACAAGGGGGAGCGGAAGAAGTATGGAACTTTCATGACCGGACCAAAGTACTGTTTGGTAGAGGGGATGACACAATTGTTCCTTGTGACTATTGTGAGATATTGGGGTTTACCCCAAGTTATTATTTGTGACCAAGATTTGATGTTCACTGATAACTTCTTAACAGAGTTTTTCAGGATATTCAGGTCACATCTTGACATCTCTTCGAGTTATCACCGACAAATAGACAGACAAATGAAGAGATTCAAAGAGCTGCTAGATGAGTACTTATTCCATTTTGTCAATGACAAGCAGAAGAATGGCGTGCAACTACTTGATGTCACTCCATTCTGTGGCAACGCCCAAAAGCGCTCAACAACCAACAAGAGCCCCAAAAGCGTTTAACAACAAACAAGAGCCCTTTTGAGCTTGTTATAGGTCAGCTGCCGTTGTTACCTCACACAGTGGGCAAGTCGTACAGACAAAGGAGTCCCAGGGCATACATCTTCACCACTGAAGGGAGACAAAATGTAGAGTTTGCCCAAGCCTATCTAGAGAAAGCTTCTGAGCTAATGAAGAAGTGGGTAGATAAGGGGAGAAGACCGCAGTTTCATGTCAGCTGCCTTAAGCCGTTCAACGCCAACACCAATGACTTGAGCAGAAGTCAGTTCAACAGAGCAGAGTTGAGGATAGTGCAACCTGACAGACATGATGTTGAAGAGATCCTTGCAGACAGAAAGTTCATATCCTTAAGGAAGAAGCGGCAGAAGTTCCTAGTGAAGTGGAAATGCCTTGATGACAAAGAAATCAGTTGGATTTTTGCGAAAGATATTCAATCGTTCGTGGACAAGTTTGAAGTGTACCTACCGCCAAAAGTCTACGAGGACGTCGACTGCATAAGTGGGGGAGAATGTCACGAGCTAAGCTTGTTCAGGGCATTATGCTTGCCTGTGACCGCTTATCTCGTGTGCTTTGGATGAGTTTCCATCATGTAAATACTAGTGTAGGGTTATTTTTTGCTAGTAGAGTCTTTGTAAGTCAAATAAGGCAGTATGAGTCCTCGGTCACTTTGATGTTTCCTAGTGACAGGATGATAATTACATAAAAGCCTCTTTAGGGGAGGGTGAGTGTTCATCAGTCATTGTAAAACTCACTAACAATTGTCAACGTACTTAACCTACTTGCCTCCCTCGCTAAGTACACCATGTCAATGGAGGATTTATTAATGAATTACGTTTGCTTTAATGTTTACTACTTGCTTACCACGACTTTCATGAATTGATTACTGTTTTCACTGCTATTTGAATGAATGTTAATGAAAGTGCTTCGTGGATGAATGTTGGTAAACGATAGGCTGGCTAGTTAAATAAGAGTGCTTTAGCTAGCGCCACACAGCCCTTCACAAGGGTGTGAAAAAAGTTGGACTGTGACACTAGGCTGTAAAATAATTAAAATGTATATTCTGAAATTGTTCAATGTTACAAAAGGAAGATTACAAGGGTATATATACATGATAACTCATAACTGAATTAACAAGAGAATTAACAACTAGACTAACAATTCTAATACGCCCCCTCAAGATGGAGATGGTGAATCAAGATTTCACATCGCCATCTTGCAGTAAAAAGATGAAAAAAGTACTCCATTGATGTGAAGCACAGATGGAGATGATCTGTGGGAGGAGATGGCGATGTCCAAAGCAGGCGAGGAAGACAAAAGTGGTTTTGTAGTTCGAGATCTCACGGATGGAACCAGAGCATGCTTGGCGGCTTGCAAAGTTCGAATTTTTTTTTTTTTTGTCATATTCTGAGAACATAAATAGCAATCCTTGAAGATCCCCAAAATCATGCTCTTCCAATAATGCATCAAAATCTGATTGCAACTCCAAAACTCCATCCATTGCTGGACACAACTGCTTTGTGTCATTCTTTCGAACACTTGGAGCACAATCAACATTTGCCATAGAAGCACAATGTGTAGAAAACTCAAGTTCCACCGTAAATCATCGGCTCCTTTGTGTCATTTTTTCGAACACTTAAAGCACAATCAACATTTGCCATAGAAGCTGAATGCGCAGAAAACTCAGGTTCCACCATAGAAGTGGAAAAAGAAACAGAGAGATTGAAGAAAGAAATGAAAAAAAAAATAAAAATTAAGATGGCAGTAAGAGAATCTTGATATTGATGTCGTTCTTGCGAGACTTGATAGCCGAGGAGAAAAGCTTGGGAAGCAAATCGGAGTTAGAAAACAAGCGTCTCGAATTCTCACTCCAGCACATCCATGGATTTGGTCGCCACAGGGCACACCAAATCCTCTGCTCTCTCAGCATAAAGAACAAACTGGCCAAAGATTTGGCTCCAAGGGAACGCTTCATTCTTGGAGAAGAACTCAATTGCTAGATGATCGATAGAAAACTCAAACAGTTTAATCATCGTGCGATAGAAAGGTTGAAGCAAATACAGTGTTACAAAGGGTCGGGATACGACATGAGCAGAGGCTGCCTTGCAGAGGACAACGCGAGTCTTGTGGCATTTGTTCCCGATGACGACGAATGGTTCATCAACCGTCATTCGCAAGCGGAGAGAGTGAGCGGAAAATGCTCTGATACCATGTAAAATAAATAAAATGTATATTCCGGAATTGTTCAATTTTACAAAAAGAATATTACAAGGATATATATACACAATAGTCCATAACTAAAATAAAAACTGAATCAGCAACTAAACTAACAATTCTAATATAGTCGGGCAGCTTAAATGGTAAGAGCAAATTTGTGACTTTGGTGAACTCAAGGTCACATGTTCGATTCCTTCTTGAGACATTACGTCGGTAAATTACTAGGGATGCGTCAATGGGCGAACAACAACATTTCAGCCCCTCGGGGTTGGTGTGGTACCATTGTGTCCAATGTGGCGTGATGGTGGTTGGAGTATTCGGGTTATCGAAAAAAATTATTAATTACCCAATAAGTAAATAATTGATTTTAGTTTCAAACTTGTGTAGGAATGCTATTTGAGGAATAATGAAGGAAAAGTGAATGTTTAATTAAAAGTGCTCCAACTTTCTTAATTAATAATAATTATAAATTATCTTCTTTTTCTTTCTTATTTTCTCTTATAGTCCGTTTGAATTATGAATTTTACGTGAAAAGAGAAAAAAATGAAAGAAAAATAAAAGGAAAACTCATTTTTTCTTATATTTTTCTTCTTTATTAAACCCTATAAATCATGAGGGGGCATTTTTTGGGCATACAACAGAAAGAGGGATAGAGAGAAATTGGTGAGAGAGAATTTTGGGCATGTTGGTTGAAAGATTCATACGTTTGGAGTTTACATCATCTCACCATGTTTCGCCCTTCCATCCTTTCTTGCTATAGTTTCTTGAGTAAGCATTTTCCATTTTCCTACGTGTGATTACACTTGAAGTCAGTTTTTCCTCCACTATGATTCATGATATTGCTTACAAATGCATATCATGTTATGATTGGTTTGTAGGAAAACTTCACATGAGGTTAAGGTATGCATTATAGTATTGAGTATTGGCATGTCATCTATAGTATTGATTGGTCCATCAGCCTTAGAAAAAAGATACACACACACACACACACACACGTAATATGTGACCTAAGCCCTCCTTTGAAAGCACTTAAAAAATAAAAAATGTACTTATAACACTTATCACATAAAATAAACACTTTTATAAAAAAAAAAAAAAAGAAATGACGTTTATAATACAAATGAAGAGGTAGAATCATCTACTAATTGAACTTAATATTAAAAATTAAAAATGATAATTTAATTAATATTAATATTTTAGCTTAAAGTAATATGATAATCATATGTTATAAATATAAATTAAGGAAAAAATATTGGTAAAAAAAAAATTATTTTTACTTAATAAAAATATTTAAATGTATTATAATCTGTTAATTATTAAAAAATTATAATTCAGTTATGGATTTAATAAGAGGAACCATCAATAAATTAAAATTAATATTAGATCAATAAAAAATTTCATTTAGTTATTAATTCTATTTTTAACAAAAATTAATGTGATAATCATATGTCATAAATATATATTAATAACAAGATTTTTGTTAATTAATAAATAATACTATATTATTTTAATTAATATTGGAGTTATAAGATTAATATAATTATCATCTAAACTTTTAATAAAAAAATAATATTTTTATTTAAAATATTTTAAAACTATATATTAGTTTTTATAATTCAGTTTTGGATTGAACAAGAACTATTTATTAATCTAAATTAGCATAAAATAAAATAAATTACAAATTTAATTAATAATATTATTTATATCATAATTTCATATGATATCAATATTTTGTAAATAGACATTAATAATAAGATTATTATTAATTAAATATAATCGTCTTTTATTATTTTAATATAAAATATTTAAATTTTAATTATACATAATTAAAGTAATTATTAATGAAATTCTAAATTTAAAAAATTAATACTTTTATTTTAAAATAATCAGATAGCTAAAAATAAGTATCCATATATATAATATATTTTAAATATAGCCAAATATCACTTATAATTTTTAGTTTAAATTTAATACTTATTATAATTACTTATTAAATCTAATATTTTAAGGAAAATAGTTTTAAGATTCCAGACGACTCTTTAAGTAGGAATGCAACAAGACTAGTGCACATCCGTGACCGTGCAACGCATTTAACCCCACATGCGGAAGGCCGCACACAGAGTCGACGGACTAAGAAAGTAGTACGCCAGACTTGACCGGGAAATCGACGGTACCATGTTGATACTGTTAATGCCTTATCAATGGCAGCTCAATTGGTCCAAAATTATTCAGGGCTCATGCTTGGGACAGACGACATTTTTGACAAATGACTCATTAAATAATTGGCCATCCCATGCCACGCCATGTATTCCTGGTTGTCTCAGCAGGTGGTCCCAAAAGATTGAAGTGGTCATTTCATCCTACCTTCTCATCCAATGAATAATATGTGGATGAGTATCATTCACTATTTTTATTGTTTGATATATTTTTATGAAATGAAATGGTCTAATAAGAGGATCAATTAATTAATTCTTGCAAAAAATCTATACCTATCCTTTTTTGGTTTTCTCATCCAAATGCATATATTCCTTAACTAGACCTGTGGGGTCAACAACCAAGTTGAGTTGCTCGGGGAGGGAGAGAGAGTTGAGTTCATTATGGCAGAATTGAATTCTAGAATAGATCCAGCGTGTTGTACAAATTGGAAAGCGACTCCTCAATTTGAAGGGTTGTTTTATTTCATTGCAATTTAAAGACAAAGTCACACTTACTTTGACCCGTTGGTCTTGCCTTCTTGGAGTTGGTTTGGATTTCATTCTATATTCTTAAAGCAACATTCAATATATATTATGGTTGCTCGAATCTGGAGTTTATTACAGAATTATAACAAAAAAAAAAACAAAAATCCCAAATATATATGGTGGGGGTAAAAAATATGGAAATACGTACTGAAATCGACTTTTGAAAAGTCGGTTTGGTATTAAAAATAAATAAATAAATTGAAAACTTGTGTGTCAGCGCAGGTATAAAGCGACGAGACAGCTGACTGACAATGCTCCACTTAGCACACATAAAACAAGCCAAAAACAAAAATAAAATAAAAAAGCGTGCAACTGTCTTTTGGCCAAATCGTAGCCATTCCTTTCTTTCACCCATGACCCCCTCGCAGTCTGTCACCAATCGTATGTGGCCCCCTCCCCCGCAACATGCTTCCCCCTTTGTACTCTACAAAAAAAAAGGTCTTTACTGACGGTTTAAAACCGTCACTAATAATAGATAATCATCACTATTACTTATTAGTGATAACTTAGTGACGGTCTCGAATTGGTCACTAAAATGCCAATGACAACTAGCTATTAGTGACGGTTTTGGAAATCTTTACTAATAATGGAATATTAGTGACGGTTTCATTCCGTCACTATAATTGACACATGTTCTTGACTGAAAATCGTCACTAAAAGTCCAACTATTAGTGACAAATTATGAATCCGTCACTATTAGTTTAGCTTTAAGTGACGGTTTGAAAACTGTCACTAATACTCACTAGTGGTACTATTAGTGATGGTTGTAGAACTGTCACTAAATGTTTAAAATAAATTTTTTTTTTTTTTGAAATCATCCATTAATGCTTGTAAAAGCCTGTAATTACATTCTTGCACACATAATATTAAACCAAAATGATTGAAAAATTCATAAATTGTTCAAAATGCATATACAAATTGTTTAGAAACATCATATACATGATCTATTTAGATAAGAAAAAATACAGAGAAAAAAAAAAGAACTGCTTCCGATTGTAGTGCTCGACATCGTCCTCATCTTCTTGTGATAGCCCGCAGACCCTGCAAAGTAATAAATATACTAAAAATTAGTATACAATTTTTTGAATATATATGTACATAAGAAAAAACGATTTCATAGGAAAATAATTGAACATAGTTAAAAAAAAAAAATCATACAATTTTAAATAGTTATATTTGATCAGTCAGAATTGACCCCACTGGGTGGCTATCTCGTATGCCCGACTTGAACACCTGAGTGCTCAAATCAACTAAATTTACTAGGTTAGCTTCTAAGCGCATAATTTTTAATCGGGGAGGAGTTTTTTGGGTACCGTTAGCTCCGACGTGTCGAGCACAATGTCACAGACATGTTGGGATTGATTGCACTCGGTTTCCACCTCATACGCTAATGTGTTCCCAAATATGCTTATTTAGTCCCTCATTTACCTATGCGATGTTCTTATTTACTCTGTAATTATCACTTCTTATTACTGTTTAGAGTAACACGTGGTATGTTTGATGTTTTAGGAAATCGAAGCTTAAATCGAAGAGTTAAGCAGTGCAAGGAGTCAATGAAACAATTTGGAAGCACAAGGTTCGACCAAGTGCTTAACTAGGTCACCATGGCCTTGATCCAATTACAGCAAAATGTTCCTAATCGACCATGTGGTGTGACCAAGGAGTCACAAGGGGCGATCAGGTCGAACTAGAAGACTTTAGAGTGCTAATTAATAGCAAGTTCATTGAGACCCTCAACCAGGGCGCGATCAAGAGACCTTGGACGTGCAACCTAGTCGACGATGCCACCAAATGAAATTGATGATTATCCAGAATGTGTCAACTAGGGAGTGACGAGGAGACCTTGGCAGTGTGACTAGATCAACTTCGGTTAACTTCAGAAATCAGCGTCGCGAGATTGTTGCGGATTGTTTCTTGATTTGAATTTGAGCATATGTAAACCCTAAGGGGTATAAAATTAAACTTCGAAGAGATAATTAGGGTTCCATTTTATTCCTTTGGGTTCCTTTTGGATGGTTTTTAGGTCGTCAAGTTATATTTGATTTGTTTAATTTCAAAATTGTAGTAGTTTAATTGTAGTTTCATTCTTCCTTTGTTTTGATTCTGAATTTCAATAAAACTTATGTTTACAGTTTTTTTTTTCATCTTGTCTTTGTTCTTGATTTCGTGCATGAAGAGTAGCTAATTTATCCTATTCTTCGGTTGTGATGAAACCCTAAGTTAGATTTGCATAGCTAGGGTTAGTTGGTTGTTTATAATAGAGTTTGGTTGCATGATGCTATTTTGTTGACCCTATGGGTCATTCTTGGTTTTGATAATGACAAATACTTTTTGTATTTGATGACTCTCAAGTTTGTATGTAGGATCCTACTAACTGGATCACATTGATAGCATGCAACAATTTGAAGAATTATGAAGACCTGACATATATATATATATATATATATATATATATATATATATATATCATTTGTTGTAATATTATTGGGTCTGTATTAATTTAATTTCAAATGAGTCTATAATAATCTTCATATCATGCATATAGGACTATAAGCTTAAAGACCATAGAGGGACCTTAGGGATCTCGATCGAACAACGCCAGATTTTTAGGGTATATGTTCAAAGGCCTTAGATCAACCATAGGACCCACAATATTGCATGAAAATGGCCCCCATAATCTTAGTATTAATTATCATGTGAATAGGGGTAACTTTATAAGAAGAAAAAGGCCGAAATGCATAGGGTTGACATGTTCGATCAACCAAACTCAAATACATTGAGCATTTCGGTCGACCGAACCTCCCTAGGATCAACAATTTGACCCTTCGGTTGACCAACTAGAAATGAAAAGCAATGCTCTGGTCAACCGAGCCAACACGTGGGAAACCCTAATGCCTTGGTCAACCGAACCTCCAAGTTCAAGATGACTTGGTCGACTGAAGTAGATGAAGTTCGATCAACCGAACTCAGTCTAGTCGACCGAACCTCGGAGGTTCAGAAATCACCTTATGAATGGTCGACCAAACTTGTAATTCAAATTCTCCCTGGTCGACTGAACTGAGCACCACGGTCGACCGAACCATCAAAATGGTCGACCGATCTTCTTGGGTTGTCAAAATTTTACTGAGTTTAAACAGGGTTAATTTTCTTAAACTCTTTTAAAACATTTCAATAATTCCCCTAGTGTCCCCAACAGTCATAATTCTTCTAATGTCTATAAATAGGAGTTCATTTGCTAAATTAATAGAGGATTAGGGATTTTGATTAGGAAAATTTCCTCTGAAATTTTGAGAGCTCTATCTTCCCATACTAAACCAAATACTCTTCCAGTAATCATTCTATTGCAAAACCCTTTTTGAGAGAGAGTATCTTGAGAGATCCTACATTTCTTATACTTTCATTGGCTTGATTGATTATTGATTTTGTTTAGAGTTAGACCAAAAGGTTTTCCTCGGGATTTAATCTATAAATTCATTTTTGGGGAAACTTTCTTTAACTTGTGATTCTTAGCATTTTGATTGCAAAACTCTTAAGCTTGTCTCGTGTTGTGAAACAAATATTTTTTTTGACAAGCTTGTTTTAAAAATATCTCTTATGCTTCATATTTTCGAAAATCACTTTTGAGATATTTGATCATTCTATTGGAAATCTTTGAAACCCTATTTGTGATTGAGGTATATTTATATATTGTTTCAAAGATCGATTAATAATACACTCTTGCACTTGATTGCTTAGTGACATTAACTTGAGTGTTATTACACACACATTTGCACTGAGCTTATAGTTCCTATCTGTTTGAGGTGCATTAATTAGTGATTGTGCTAAATCGGTACATAGTCTGCTTAGTTAATAAAGATTTATTGGTATGCCAAATTGTCATATTCGTTGTATTTTAGGCGTGGGCCTGAAGAGGGAGACTAACCCTATTGAAAAGTCCTGGATTGGCTTAGACCTGGTTAGGAAAGTTAGGTGCACCATCCTGGTAAGGTGCGCTTGTAGGTTGAGGTCAACCCCGTTAATTGACCTGATTGTGACCGGTGTCGCTCCACCCGTTAAGTGAGCATTAGTGGATTCCTTGGGCTGGTGAGTCAAGGCGGGGACGTAGGCAGTATTGGGTGAACCTTGATAACATATCATGTTTGCACTTTATAGTTTTGCAATTTTTTAACTACACGTGTATGTTATATTATGAATGCTGGGTGTGATTTAATTTTTGCATCTTACATACATCTGTGCATTTGGGTTTATGAGTATATAGATAGACCTTAGATTAAGTATTACTACTTATAAAATTGAAATCAACCATGAAAGTTTTAAATACCCAATTCACCCCCCTCTTGGGAATACACCAAGTTCAACATATATAGAAAGAATTCCGTGTTCGCTAGATAGGGTATGCCCAATTCTCTTGATCATGCTCCAGACAATTGGTGCAAACCCGAATAAGCTATACTACTTGAGCGGATTACTTGTCTTTGTTTAGGGTTCATCTGATGTGTTCATATTAGTACGAACCATTGAAATCCGATAATTGATGAACCTAGCTTTACGAATTAACGGCTTAGGGTGGATTCATAACCAGGGAATTAGTTTTCCATAAGGAATTCAATTTAATTAATTTTCTTTCGTAGTTTAAATAGAAAACCCCAAATTCAATCTTTTATTATTGTTCCACTATAGTAAATTAGATTAATTTGGTAAACCACTGAATTGAGTCCTTGAGGACCAACACTCGAGTTACTCACTGTTCTAGCGAACCGGGGAGTGGTTAGGTTAAAAATTTTATCTTTGGTAGTTAAGGACCCAAGCCTTGACGAAGCTATCATATGCCCGACTTGGACACTTTAGTGCTTAAATCCACTATGCTAAGTTTGTTTGTATTCTAACTTTATTTCTAAGTGCGCAAAAAGCTCCTGAAAAGGAGTTTTTTGGCATCAATGACTCTAGCACGTCCAAATCAATATCACGGACATGTCGAGACTGACCCTACTCGATTTGGACCTCGTATGCCCGACTTAGACATGTGAGTGTTAAAATCGACTAAGTTTGTTAAGTTTGTTTGTATTCTAACTTTACTTCTAAGTGCGCAACAAGCTCTTGAGGAGGAGTTTTTGGGCACCATCAGCTCTAGTAGGTCAAGCTCGATGTCACGAGTGTGTTGGGATTGACCCCACTCAATTTGGACCTCGTATGCCCAACTTGGACACCTGAGTGCATAAATCCACTAAGTTTGCTAAGTTTGTTTGTATTCTAACTTTGCTTCTAAGTGCACAAGAAGCTCCCAGGGAGGATTTCTTGGGCACCTTTAGTTATGAAACATCGAACTCAATGTGACTAATGTTTCAGCACTGACCCCACTCAGTTTGGACCTCGTATGGCCGAGTTGGACACCCGTGTGCTTAAAATCAACTAAGTTTACTAAGTTTGCCTTTAAGCATATAATTTTCAATTAGAGAGAAGTTTTTGGACACCGTTAGCTCCGACATGTCCAGCTAAATGTCATGGACGTGTCAAGACTCACCTTACTCAGTTTGGACCTCATATGCTCGAATTAGACCCCTGAGTGCTAAAATCCATTAAGTTTGTTAAGTTTGTTTGTATTCTAACTTCACTTATAAGTGAGGAAAAAAGTTCCAAGGGAGAAGTTTTTGGGCACCGTCAGCTTCAGCACATCGAGCTCAATGTCACAAACATTTCGGGACTGAGCCCACTTGGTTTGGACCTTGTATGCCTGAATTGGACACCTGAGTGCTTAAAATAAACCAAGTTTACTAAGTTCGCCTTTAAGCATATCATTTTCAATAGGGGAGGAATTTTTGGGCACCATTAGCTCCAGCACATCTAGTTTAATGTCATGGACGTGTTGGGACTGACCCCACTTGGTTTGGACCTCATATGCTTGACTTGGGCACTTGAGTGCTAAAATCCACTAAGTTTGTTAAGTTTGTTTGTATTCTAACTTTTGTTCTAAGTGAGCAAAAAGCTCCTGGGCAGGAGCTTTTGGACACCATCAGCTCGAGAACGTCAAGTTCAATGTCACATGCATGTTGGGGCTAACTCCACTTAGTTTGGACCTCGTATACCTAACTTGGACATTGTCGCGTTGTCCTGAAGCAGAACAAGGCTAATGAAAAGTGAATTTAAATTTTTGTGAAAAATGGTGTAATGGAGTCACCACTAACCTTTTAGTGTAGTTATAATACTTGATTACTACTCAATTAAGAGCAGAATTAATTTGTGTTTCCAAAGCCTAGATTGGGAGTGCGATTACGTGATGGGAAGGTGTGAACACTCCCTACATGCCCGTTCTTGCAAATGGTACCTAATTAATCAAAAATTATCTCACAAATTAAATTTAACAAGTCCTTGAAATTACCCCCTTTTATGAATTTATGAAATGCACAAAAATGAACAAAAATGCAAATAAATGAATCATACAAATATACAATATGTGTATATTCCCTTAGAACTGGAGTATACGAAGCTTGAATAGCTTAATCTATGATCGACCATCTTCATAAGGAAGAGGGACATTGTAGTGGAAGAAGTGACCCTCAAGGTTATTCACATTAACTTTGAAGTGATTATTTAATAAAGGTAATTTTTATCATTTAGATTCCTCCCTTTGTGAATTTAAAAAATGTAAACAAAGGAATAAATAATACAGTATACATATTCCCTCAAAACTAAGGCACGAGAAGCTTTAAAAGCTTATGCCCTTTCATTGAAATCATAGGGATAAAAATCGAGAAAATATTTTATGAAAATAACTCCCAAAATTGCTTCGCAAACTCTATTGAATTTTTCAAAATATCAAATAGTATTTTATTAATTTTCTAGGAGGTTTTTAAACTCATTCGGGGTGAAAAGTTTACAAAACTTTTTTTTAAGTCTCAAAAATATTTTTTTTGGATTTTTTTTTTCACATTTTGCTCAAATTTTCAAATAGATAACATAGTAGAAAAATAAATAAGAAAAATATTGGGTAACCGGTTAAGTGAATCAAATGATTCTCAAAGGAGCAAACGGGATTTAAATCCAAGGTTGAACCTAACGTTGAGCTTGAATTCCTACATTTGCAATTTCATACATATTCTATCACATTTTAGAATGTAACTCATGAGGGAGAAACCTATTAGTTTTACCACTCGTCTTCCTCTCCTTTAGTCTTCTTTTCCTATTGGTTAGTCTTCAGGGGGTCAGTCTATAGCGTCTTTCTAGGGATGGTTCCTGAACTCTAAGTTAAGGCACTACAGAGTAATTTCTTCAGATGTGATGACCTGGCAGTAGTAGGAAACAGGATTGGTCGACCACTGGATTTCCTAATAGAATAAAACATAGCCTTACTGTTCACTCACAAAGAGAAACAAACTTAACAATGCAAGACTTCAATAT
This sequence comes from Malania oleifera, assembly GCF_029873635.1. Classification (NCBI taxonomy): domain Eukaryota; kingdom Viridiplantae; phylum Streptophyta; class Magnoliopsida; order Santalales; family Ximeniaceae; genus Malania; species Malania oleifera. The sequence goes on from NC_080422.1 coordinate 24,227,476, forward strand.
CTCTCAAAAATCTCCTCCTTTGTGCTTAGAATAAGAAGACTATTTATAGACTTGGCTTGGGGCAAACATGGGAAACAAGGCATAGGGGAATAATTATGAACAAAGCACAAGGTGAATAATAATGAGGGGAACAAAACACGAGGTGAATAATAGTGAGGGGAATATATTATGGAGTAAATAATAATGAGGGGAACAATGCATGACATGAATAATAATGAGGGGAACAATGCGTGGGGTGAATAATAATGAGGGGAACAATGTATGGGGTGAGTGATAATAAGGGGAACAATGCATGAGGTGAATAATAATGAGGGGAATATATCATTGGGTGAATGATAATAAGGGGAACTGTTGACCTTATAGGTCACACCCAGTTTTGATAATGATAAATACTCTAGGTATTTGTTGGTTTTCAAGTGTTTGTGCAGGCTTAAATGAATATCTCAAGGAATGACACTTGAAGGAATTAGAAGACCCTGAAGACTTCTAATTTGTAATTATAAATTCAATGTTTGTAATATGGGTCTGTAATAGTAACTTAGGATGTGGTCTATATTTATCTTACCTACACATCATGCATATAGGATATATGGTAAGCTCAAAATGACCGTAGAATGACCATAGGGGCTGAATGACTTTAGGGCACCCTTCGGTCGACCGACGCTAGATTTTTGAGACTATCTCAAAATGGCCCTTAAAAAGACCTTAGTGAGACCTAGGCTCCAACACTCACACACATAACATCTAATATATATAAGTGTGTTGAAAGTGTGCTTTAATTGAACAAATCCAAACACTTTATGAGGGCTCAGGTGACCAATCCCTTGGAGTACAAAACTCCTCGGACGCCCGAACTATTGATAAGTCAATAGTTGACTAGGGTTCTCGGGTGACCAAACTATAATACACATATCTTCCCTGGGCTCTCGAACCCTTCGAAAGGGACATTCCACCAACTTGGGCGACCGAATGCATGGATTTGGGCCATTGAACAATGGACCGAGCACCCGAATCTACGAAGAATTGCTACTGACTTTGATTCGGGTTGCCGAACCAAGGCACAGGTGACCGAACTCATTTAAATTACTTTTATTATTGTGTCTGTTCGGGCAACCGAACCTCGGTTCAGCCACCCAAACCTCGGCGGGTTAAAATTAAATTAACCACGATAAAATTAGGTTAAGTTGGGTTAATGGGTTTTTAACATTTTGAATCCTTTCTAATTATTCCCAACAAGTTCCCAACGATTATAATTTTACC